>NC_141162.1:126732932-127087932 GCF_053477565.2 Lygodium microphyllum | reverse complement strand
AAGGAGAGGAGGAGCCTTCATCGCAAAGAGGAGCCGCCCCACGCTCGCCATATCTCATCGGTGAGTCTCCCTCTCTCTTTCTTTTGCTTGTTTAAGGTTTAAATCACTTTCTCTTTTGCTTGTTTAGGAGAGGAAATGAGAGAGAAAGAGAGGGAGAGGGAGAGGGAGAGAGAGAAAGAGAAAGAGAGGGAGAGGGAGAGGGAGGGGGAGGAAATGAGAGAGGGAGAGAAAGAGAAAGAGGGAGAGGGAGGGAGAGGGAGAGTGCATTCTCTCTCTCCCTCTCCCTTTTGCTTGTTTAATGTTTAAATCACTTTCTTTTTTGCTTGTTTAGGAGAGGAAATGAGAGAGTAAGAGAGAAAGAGAGGGAGAGGGAGAGGGAGAGGGAGAGGGAGAGAGAGGGAGAGAAAGAGAAAGAGAAAGAGAAAGAGAGGGAGATGGAGAGGGAGGGGGAGGAAATGAGAGAGGGAGAGAAAGAGAAAGAGAGGGAGAGGAAGGGAGAGTGCATTCTCTCTCTCCCTCTCCCTTTTGCTTGTTTAATGTTTAAATCACTTTATTTTTTTCTTGTTTAGGAGAGGAAATGAGAGAGAAAGAGAGGGAGACAAAGAGAGGGAGAGGGAGAGGGAGGGGAAGGAAATGAGAGAGGGAGAGAAAGAGAAAGAGAGGGAGAGGGAGAGGGAGGGAGAGTGCATTGTCTCTCTCCCTCTCCCTTTTGCTTGTTTAATGTTTAAATCACTTTATTTTTTGCTTATTTAGGAAATGAGAGAGAAAGAGAGAAAGAGAGGGAAAGAAAGAGAGGGAGAGGGAGAGGGAGGGGAAGGAAATGAGAGAGGGAGAGAAAGAGAAAGAGAGGGAGAGGGAGGGAGAGTGCATTCTCTCTCTCACTCTGCCTCTTGCTTGTTTAATGTTTGAATCACTTTCTTTTTTGCTTGTTTAGGAGAGGAAATGAGAGAGAAAGAGAGAAAGAGAGGGAGAGGGAGAGAGAGGGAGAGAAAGAGAGGGCGAGGGAGGGGAAGGAAATGAGAGAGGGATAGAAAGAGAAAGAGAGCGAGAGGGAGAGGGAGAGGGAGAGGGAGAGGGAGGGAGAGTGCATTCTCTCTCTCCCTCTCCCTTTTGCTTTTGGAGAGTGTTAAGATATATTGTGAGAGGGAGAGGAAATACGAGAGAAAGAGAAAGAGAGGGAGGGAGAGGGAGAGAAAGAGAAAGATAACATATATTGGAATGATAGCATATCCATGATTATGGTAATGGTATCCACTTTACTTTTTTTATGGGTACCATTACATTGACTCCTTAAGGGGGCTAAAAATTAGTCATACCGTTTATAAAGTCTAATTAGGAGATTTAAGATGCACGATAATATACTTATCGATAATGGTATGCAATGTGCTTTGCCATGGGCCACGTACATTGATGACTCTTTAAGATGGCTTAAAATTGGTCATGTCCTTCATAATGTCCAAGTAGGGGATCTAATTGTGATATGCATAATTCATAGTTTTTGTATTAATTTTATAGGCATAACAAATAAGAAATCATGCTAACTAGTCAACGGAAGGACTAAAAGAAGATGGAACCCTAGCTAATGGTCATTACGGTACTTCATCAAAATGAACCCAAAAGTATTGTTATAGAAGAAGAATCCCTTAAATTGAGTATAGGATATTTTCCCTCAGGTCTTATGACTATGAGTATAATTGATTGAAATAAATTTTATTACTATAGTTGATAAATTTCATAGATGGCATTAATTTTAATACGCGATCCTAGGACAAAAAAACCACATTTCTAAGATGCTTTTTGTTGAGACTGATTTATTATTAGACTAAGAGATCCTCAATGATGCTCATAAATGGATTACTTATACTCAAAGCCCTCTAGTGCAGTTTTTTACAATAACGAATAATTATCTACCGGGACAAACAAATCCTTGAGCATGATACAAGGCCAAGATATAACATCAATAAATCTCTCAACTACGATGTACAATGCAAGATTTATGGTCAACTTGCAACTTGACGTTGTCGTATTGCTGCGCATTCGAGGTGTGAAAACCACCCAAAAATTGCGTGTGACTTGATACTTTGTATATACTCAGTTGTTGTGTTTACATTTATTTTCTGCGCATGAGTGAGCATGATGAGATGCTTTCAGCCTATGTTGATACATGTTGCTGCAAAAAGGTTTGGAATCATTGCTTGCCAAAATCCATTAGCACTATTGCTCGTAGACTCAGCAAAAAGAGGAGCCATTGACTGTTGGACGGATTCACGGTTTGAGCTTAATGACTGAGGCTGCTTCATCATGCGGTTTTGGGTTTCCTACAGAGCGAAAGAGGATGGCCCTGTCCTTCTGGGTTTGTGGTATCCATGGGAGCACGGTGGCCATGGCCATGAGCACACACAGGTGCATGCATATGTGACTACACACGCATCGGAGGAGAAGGAAGAAGCTAAAACTCCTACAAGTTCTAGAATAGATGGTTTAAAATTGAACCAAGAATAATAATATGGGAGTTACAAAGGCTAAAGAGGGGATTTTGAATGGTTAAAGAAGATGTGGATCAGGCTGGAAAAGGAAAAGCTTTTGATCTATTTTTGAAAAGAGGAGCTTTTTGAATCGGGAGAGAGAGGGAAAATAGTAAAAGGAGGAAAGAAAATAGACAAGGGGGAAAAAAATAGACGGGAGGGAAAAAAGGAGAACAGAGGATACGAATGGGAAACAGGTCGCAGGGAGTTGATGGGAGGGGGGTGAGACATGTTTTTCCTCTCCTCGCTTCAGGATACCATCCGCATACCTCCTCACAACCTCAGCTTGCCATTGCTGGACTCAATCCGAAGCCAAATCGAGACCCTCTTTTTGGACAAGGTCATCAAGGATTTGGGTCTGTGTGTCACAGTATATGACATACAATCGGTTGAAGGAGGCTTCGTATTTGCGGGTGATGGTGCTCCAACTTACACAGTTGAATTCCGGCTAGTCATGTTTCGGCCTTTCATTTGAGAAGTGCTTATCGGAAAGTTAAAGAAATGCGACAAATCTGGGCTCTTCTTGTCACATGATTTTTTTTATGATATTCACGTGCCAGAGCATCTTCTCCAACGGCAATCAAAATTTGATGAAGAGGAAAATCTGTGGGTATGGAATTATCAGGGGACAGACATGTTTATGGATCTGGAGGAAGAGGTCCGTTTCAGAGTTGAACAAGTGAAGTATCAACCTTTACCAATTGAGCAAGAGCCCAATGCAAAGCCATTCGCACCCATGGAAATAACAGGTGTCATCAATGCGGATGGTTTAGGACTGGTTTCGTGATGGAGTTAACGGACACGTCATAATCAAAGGAGTTGATTTGGACAACAGACCGGAGTTGTGAAGTGGTTCTTTTCAATATCTGAAGCATCTGTACAAGCCGTGACACCCCTAAAGTCATGTTTTTTTTAAACCATGCAAATTACTGATGTCAGAAGTGGTTCAGGTTGCAATCATATGCAAAGACTGTTTCTATATAACATACAAAGCTTAAACAAGGGGTGGGCAAAGACTGGCCATCTGCTTGTGCAAGCTCCTTTCTTGTAACCTTTTAGTTTTTGGAAAAACAGATTTTGACCCATGCAAATTGGCGTGGTCATAATAGCAAAATTTCTCTGGTCCATGACAAGAAATTGTGCTCTATGAAGGTGCTGTTCTGTGAGAAGTAGGTTGTGCAGCAAGCAATGCTTTCTATTTCTGGTTGAAGAAGAGTTTATTTTGAAGATATTCTCTTGACGACTGGATGACATATCTGAAGCTCTTGTATTCTGATTTATAACATAAAGTGGTTTCTTGCGAGGATTGATTCTTTTGGTTGATCCGTCTTGTTACTTGTACTTGAACCAAAAATTGTAATACACTTAAACCCTAGCATCATATTCGTCTTGATTATTTGTTTCACTTGATCTTTCATCTTGGAATTTCTCAAGAACCTCTGTGGTTGTGACTTTGCTTTCGAAAACCCTTCGACATCTTTGGTGAACCCGACGTGAAAGCGTCGCAGAAATTTCAGGATGGGAGACACTTCAGCCTCTATTTCAGCTTCCTCTACAACTCCAGCTGCCTCTACTTCAGCTCCATCAATGACTGCTGCGTCAAGTACTTCAACGGAGGATCTAAAACAGATTTTGCAGAATATGTCCATGTATATGCAGCTCCAAAATCAGCAAACACAAATGTATATGCAGCAGCAACAACAATTGCATCAACAGCAGTTGTCTCAGCAAAGGCAACTCTATTCGGAGCAGGAGAATGCAAACAGTGCGACTAAGGCTATTGAAGCAGTTGAGAGTGAGAAGAAGCTATTTGACGGGCGTAATGTTTCAGCATATTTGAAGACATATGAGATCAAGATGGGGTTCTTTGGAGTTCCTGCTGGACTTATGAGTAAGTACTTCCTTCATCTTGTCACACCTGCTTTGAGAACAAAAGTGACTGATTTATTTATTCAAAATACACATTGGCAAGATTTTAAGAAGGCTCTTAAAGAAGAATATTTCCTTGAGGACTTTGGTATGGCTACTCGACGGTCATTCCGAGAGTGGGTCTACATGCCAAACAAAGGTCTTGCTGCTTCGGAGTTGATTCGAGAATTTGAGGAAAGGTATAGTCAACTTGATGCCATTGAACAAAGAGCATTGGATGTTGAAAAAGTTGAGCTTTTCTTGCAAGCTGCAGATCCTGCTCTTCAAGAAGAATTGGGTGAGCTTCTTGAAGATCGCACGAAGCCTATGGGTCTTAAAACTGATTGGCAGGATGCTCAGGATGCAGTCTCGACATTGACCAAGAGGAGGATATGGAAGACTCGCCTACAGAATGGTTCCATGACACCTACACCATCATCTGCTCCTATGCCTACTTCTATCCCTGTTATTTCTTCTCCTCCTCAGCCAGTTTCTTGGCCTATGCCAGTGCCTACTGTTTCTACTCCACCTATTCCTCCTGTTCCACGACCGATGCCTACACCTTCTGCTCCAAAACCATCCGCTCCATCGGTGCCTACTTCTCTTGATGACATAATCAAAGGTATCACAGATTTGACACTTGAGTCAGTCAAAGCGGAGTTGGTGGGTAAGTTCAAGGAGCAGTTTGCTTCGACTGTGCCTACTACTTCTTCTAGTGCTCCTACTGCACCTAGGAGTGCTCCTAGTGCTCCTAGG
The DNA here is from genome assembly GCF_053477565.2 of Lygodium microphyllum. Classification (NCBI taxonomy): domain Eukaryota; kingdom Viridiplantae; phylum Streptophyta; class Polypodiopsida; order Schizaeales; family Lygodiaceae; genus Lygodium; species Lygodium microphyllum. The sequence continues at coordinate 127,082,743 of NC_141162.1, read as the reverse complement.
AGAGATCGGAGATGTATTTGGTGTGATAGTACGGAGCATCAGCATTGCAGGGATTGTGACTCTTTCCAGGATGCAAGGAGGAAAAATTTGGTATATTGGGGGCAAGATGGTAAGATTTGGTTGACTGAGACTGGAGCTCCACTTGCTACCAACTTTGGTAAAGGTGGAATGAAGAAGTTAGTGGAGGACATGGCTGCGCGTACTTCTTATGTGACGGCTAGAGGTGATGCTTCTGCATATGGAGTACAGATTGAGAAGGGATCAGAGACTCAGTCCTCACTATGGACTTATGCTATGGAGTCTGCAAACAAGGGGAAAATTCAGCAAACTGTTTTGACTAGCGCAGGCTCTAGCATCAGATCAGAGACAGGTTGGGACTCGCCTGTTGACAGGTATTCTATTTATGCTTATTTGGCTAAATCTCATGGTGCAGATGTATTTGTTGAGGAGAAGCGTAAGAGGGATGAAGAAAATCCAAGTGCAGCTAAGAAGACTAGAGGGGGTGAGTTTGTTATTCCACCTACTGCAGGACCGTCTTCACGACCAGGGCCAGATCGACAGATGGAGGATGCTCAAAAGAGGGAAAAGAGGCAAGAGCCTAGAGAGAGAAAGCAGCCAGGATTCAGATTGATGTCCGATATTGAGACATCTACAGACATGAAGAAAATCTTTAATGATAAGATACTTGGCAGTGAGGTGACTTTCACTATTTCTGAGATTTTGGGCATCTCAAAAAGAGAGTTTCAGGAGGTCCTGAAGAGGAAAAGACATGCATTGGCTACCACTGATACACAGGGAGTTTTGATTGGAGAGTTGGATGAGGATGATGATGAGGTTATGGTTGATAATGCTTCTGTTTTGCCGCAGGTAGAGAAGAGGGTTCAGCCTATGCATTATGCTGAAATTGATGAGCCTGTTTTGATACCGCGTAGTCACTTTTCGCGGAGCCATTGGGCTAGGGCAACTACAGAGACGATGGTAAAGGTTGGAGAAAAATAGGTGCCTTATGTTGCATTGGTTGATCATGGTTCAGAGATTAATCTCATTGTTCGTGGAGTTTATGAGAGTAACAGATGGCCTATGGATGTAGAGCATGGGTGGCGTATGAGAGCTGCCAATAACACTGCAGGTGATTTATATGCTGCTTGCCCTAGTGTCAGGGTTTCTATTGGTGATGTAGAGGAGGATTTTCATTTCTTTGTGCAGGATTCATGCTCGTATCCCATAATTCTTGGTCAGCCATTCATTACAGAGATGCGCATGGAGACAAAGGTCATGGATGATGGATCTGCTTATGCACGAATTCGCAGTAAAGATGGTATGAGAGCAGTTCAGTTTATGACTGTATGTGTGAACCATGTTAGAAACAGGGATACTCTCAGAGATGCACCCTTGCCCACTGTGAGGGATTCGGGTTTTCATTAGGTACCGCCGTTTCGCGAGACGACGGTGGTACAGAGGAGAGGAGATTGGAGTTCTCGCCTCCTAGCAGCGGTGTTTTCTCCTCCGGTTATGTTGGGATTTCAGCAAACAGTTCGATGAGCTATCAAAAGACTTCTAGATTGTCTAGAGCTGCCAGGCAGTATATATGCAGGAAGGAGAAAAATTTGAAAAATGCAGGAATTTTGGAGGATGATGAGCACATAGATGGTATATATGACAGTGTGATTTGTGCAGATACGATGGCAGAGATGGGAGATATGCTGAAAACTGATATGCTGAATTGTCATGGTAATGTATTAGTGCAATCCCTGGACATGTTTCATGAAATTGCAGATTTTGTGTCACAAATTGAGTCAGAGGCTGAGGAAACTCAGCAAAGAGTATTGAGTGCTGAAGAAATTCAGCAAACAGAGTTTCTAGCTGGTTATGATCAGCTTTTAGAGAGACAGAGGGCTGAAAATTTTCAGCCAACAGAGTTTACTGCTGAAATATTTCAGCATTCAGAGTTTGGGGCTGTTCCTATGCAATCCATAGAGCAGAGGGCTGAGAATATTCAGCCATTGGAGTGCAGAATTGCTGATTTACAGTAAGGTTTATGTAATGCAGAAGAGCATAATGAAGCCAGGGTTGACACGAAGTACAAAACTGTGGATAAGAAGGTGAAGCCGGTTGCTCTACCGCTTCCACCTGACAGTGATCAGCAAATAGAGAGGGCTGCTAAACAGCAAATTTTGAGGAATCCGGAGCATATTGGTCATAAATTTTCAGCAGAGACACTTGCTGAATTGAAAATTGGAAATGGTGATTTCTTGTTACCCATGGAGAAGCAATGCTTTCAGGAGATGCTTGAGCGTCATGGAAGGGGATTTGCTTTTGTCCCACATGAGATTGGATGTGTGAATCCTGATGTTGTTTCTCCTATGGTTATTTTTACTATTCCTCATATCCCATGGAATCTCCAACCTATTCCAGTGCCTAAAGCACACTTGCCAAAGCTGATTGATTTATTGAATGAGAAGATCAGGATGGGAATCCTTGAGCCTTCATCTGCACCATACTCAAACAGGTGGTTTACAGTTCCAAAGAAGAATGGTACTCTTCGATTTATTCAGGACATGCAGCCAGTGAACAGAGTTACCATCCGGAATGTTGGTATTGGTCCAGTTGTGGATGAGTTTGCAGAGGCATTTGCTGGACGTGCCATCTATTCTTTGGGTGATTTGTATTCAGGTTATGATCAGTTTCAGCTGGCTTTGGAAAGCAAGGACATAACCACCATGAGAACTCCTATTGGGCTTATCAGGATGTGTACCTTGCCTCAAGGTGCCACTAATTCTGTTGCACATATGATGAATGCCATGCATAAGGTCCTTCGTGATTACATACCTCAGCTTACTATGCCTTTCTTGGATGATGTGCCCATTAAGGGGTGTGCAGAAGAAGAGAAGAATGAGAGCCTAAATGAGCAGGGATGCAGATACTTTGTGGCTGATCATATTTCAGCATGTGAGAAGATTTTGGCCAGGTTAGAAGAAGTGAACTTGACACTTTCAGGGCAAAAATCTGTTTTTGGAGTGAATGAGGTTGTCATTGTTGGGCATATGTGTGGATATTATGGCAGGAAACCCTCACCTGATAAGGTGAATGCTATAGGCAAGATTGCAGAGTATTGTTCCACCACTTCTGAGGTACGGAGATTCATTGGTGCTTGTGTGTTTTATATGATTTGGATACCTCATTTTGCACACATTGCAGATTGTTTGTATCAGCTGCTTCGAAAGGGGCAGAAATTTTATTGGGATGAGAGCCACACTAGAGCCATGCGGAAATTGAAGAAGTTATTGCAGAATGCTCCTACTCTCAGGAAAGCGGATTATAATTGTGATAGGCCTATTGTATTGACAGTTGACACTAGTCCAATTGGCATAGGTTGGGCTGTGGATCAAGATGATGCAGATGGAAATAGGTATGCTATTCGGTTTGGGGCGAAAGTCCTAAATGAGAGACAGAGGAGATATCCGCAAATCAAAAGGGAGTTATTGGGGATTGTGACGGCTCTCAAGTGTGACAAGGAGTACTTTATTGGAGCTTCAGTTGTGGTAGAGACAGATTGCTTGCCATTGATTGGTATGATCACGAGTTGCTCTACTCCGGATATAGCCATGTTGAGATGGATTGCATACATCAAGTCATTAAATCCGGAATTTAAACACATAGCAGGGAAGGATAATCCAGTGGCAGATATGTTGTCTAGAGCCAGGTATGATGATGAGGAGATTCTACTTGCAGAAGAGGATGATGCAGAAATTTCAGCCACTATGGTTGATCATGTTTGTCATGTTTATGATATTGTGGCTTTCACAGAAGAGCTCTATGTTGGAGATTGGTTGCAGATTGGCAGGTACCTTAGTACACTAAGCAAAAGAGATGAATGGACAGATGAAGAGTTCAAGAAGATCAGAAGGAAAGCATATGGTTATTTTCTCAAGGACGGATTTCTTTGGAAACATCCAAAGAAAAGAGGCGGATTACCTTTGCGGGTTGTCTGTGATAGAGAGACACAGTTACAGGTGATGAGGGAGTTTCATGAGAGTCCTTGGGCTGGTCATAGAGGAGTATGGGCTACTTATGAGAAGATCAGGGAGAAATATTGGTGGAAAGGCATGTACAGAGATGTTTCTCACTTCGTTGAGACTTGCAGAGACTGCCAGATGTATTCAGTAGTGCGTCATAGAGATGAGCTTCATCCGACCTATCCGCTATGCATTCATTATAAGTGGGTAATTGATTTGGTTACCATGCCTATGGGTCTATGGCAGATGAGATACATTGTTTTGGCTAGAGAGGATCTTACCAATCATGTTGAGGGCAGATCTTTGAGAACGAAGACCACTAGTGCAGTGTGTAAGTTCTTATTGGAGGAAATTTTCTGCAGGTATGGTTGTGTGGGTAAGATCACTGCGGATCGTGGTGAATTGGATGCAGATGAAGCTAGGGAGTTTTTCTCTCAGCTAGGAATCAAATTGGCTCTAACCACAGCATACAATCCAGAGGGAAATGGGAAGAGTGAAAGAGGGCATCCGCCGATAGTGAAAGCATTAGCCAAAGCATGCAGAGGACGGATTGGAGAATGGCCGAGACTTCTACCATGTGCTTTATGGGCTAATCGTACGACTCATAGTGTTACTACAGGATATATGCCTGCAGAGTTGATGTATGGTCAGAAACCTGTTATGCCGATTGAGACTTGTGCTTTGACTTGGTCAGTTTTACCTTGGCAGGAGGACTTGACGAGAGAGGAGCTCTTAGCTCTTCGGATTCGACAGTTGGAGAGGAGACCTGAGGATATTCAGCTAGCTATTGACAGGTTGAAAGTTGCTAGACTAAGGAACAAGGACAGGTTTGATAGCAGGCATCGCTTGCGGCCTAGAGCAATAGAAGAGGGAGATTGGGTATTGGTCTTTGATAGCAGCCTTGAAAATCAGCATACTGCACTTCGGAAGATGGTGAAAAGATGGTTTGGGCCATACATAGTCAGACATGTCTTTGATAATGCAACATATGAGTTGACAGAATTGGATGGGACAGTGCTTAGAGTGCCAATTGCTGGAAAAAGAATCAAGATTTTCAAGAAAAGAGATGATGAGGATTATGCATTGGAAGAATTTTCGAGAGAAGAGCAACGTCAAGAAACTCCAATGGAAGAGACAGATGATATGGCTGATAATCTTGTTGATCTACCGGAAATGCATAACGAAGAGATTGATTTGTTTGTGGATCTTGATGATAATGATCATGGGTAAGTTGGCCCATCCGGAGGATGCGCAGGATTAGAGGGGGTGGATGTCGTATTGCTGCGCATTCGAGGTGTGAAAACCACCCAAAAATTGCGTGTGACTTGATACTTTGTATATACTCAGTTGTTGTGTTTACATTTATTTTCTGCGCATGAGTGAGCATGATGAGATGCTTTCAGCCTATGTTGATACATGTTGCTGCAAAAAGGTTTGGAATCATTGCTTGCCAAAATCCATTAGCACTATTGCTCGTAGACTCAGCAAAAAGAGGAGCCATTGACTGTTGGACGGATTCACGGTTTGAGCTTAATGACTGAGGCTGCTTCATCATGCGGTTTTGGGTTTCCTACAGAGCGAAAGAGGATGGCCCTGTCCTTCTGGGTTTGTGGTATCCATGGGAGCACGGTGGCCATGGCCATGAGCACACACAGGTGCATGCATATGTGACTACACACGCATCGGAGGAGAAGGAAGAAGCTAAAACTCCTACAAGTTCTAGAATAGATGGTTTAAAATTGAACCAAGAATAATAATATGGGAGTTACAAAGGCTAAAGAGGGGATTTTGAATGGTTAAAGAAGATGTGGATCAGGCTAGAAAAGGAAAAGCTTTTGATCTATTTTTGAAAAGAGGAGCTTTTTGAATCGGGAGAGAGAGGGAAAATAGTAAAAGGAGGAAAGAAAATAGACAAGGGGGAAAAAAATAGACGGGAGGGAAAAAAGGAGAACAGAGGATACGAATGGGAAACAGGTCGCAGGGAGTTGATGGGAGGGGGGTGAGACATGTTTTTCCTCTCCTCGCTTCAGGATACCATCCGCATACCTCCTCACAACCTCAGCTTGCCATTGCTGGACTCAATCCGAAGCCAAATCGAGACCCTCTTTTTGGACAAGGTCATCAAGGATTTGGGTCTGTGTGTCACAGTATATGACATACAATCGGTTGAAGGAGGCTTCGTATTTGCGGGTGATGGTGCTCCAACTTACACAGTTGAATTCCGGCTAGTCATGTTTCGGCCTTTCATTTGAGAAGTGCTTATCGGAAAGTTAAAGAAATGCGACAAATCTGGGCTCTTCTTGTCACATGATTTTTTTTATGATATTCACGTGCCAGAGCATCTTCTCCAACGGCAATCAAAATTTGATGAAGAGGAAAATCTCTGGGTATGGAATTATCAGGGGATAGACATGTTTATGGATCTAGAGGAAGAGGTCCGTTTCAGAGTTGAACAAGTGAAGTATCAACCTTTACCAATTGAGCAAGAGCCCAATGCAAAGCCATTCGCACCCATGGAAATAACAGGTGTCATCAATGCGGATGGTTTAGGACTGGTTTCGTGATGGAGTTAACGGACACGTCATAATCAAAGGAGTTGATTTGGACAATAGACCGGAGTTGTGAAGTGGTTCTTTTCAATATCTGAAGCATCTGTACAAGCCGTGACACCCCTAAAGTCATGTTTTTTTTAAACCATGCAAATTACTGATGTCAGAAGTGGTTCAGGTTGCAATCATATGCAAAGACTGTTTCTATATAACATACAAAGCTTAAACAAGGGGTGGGCAAAGACTGGCCATCTGCTTGTGCAAGCTCCTTTCTTGTAACCTTTTAGTTTTTGGAAAAACAGATTTTGACCCATGCAAATTGGCGTGGTCATAATAGCAAAATTTCTCTGGTCCATGACAAGAAATTGTGCTCTATGAAGGTGCTGTTCTGTGAGAAGTAGGTTGTGCAGCAAGCAATGCTTTCTATTTCTGGTTGAAGAAGAGTTTATTTTGAAGATATTCTCTTGACGACTGGATGACATATCTGAAGCTCTTGTATTCTGATTTATAACATAAAGTGGTTTCTTGCGAGGATTGATTCTTTTGGTTGATCCGTCTTGTTACTTGTACTTGAACCAAAAATTGTAATACACTTAAACCCTGGCATCATATTCGTCTTGATTATTTGTTTCACTTGATCTTTCATCTTGGAATTTCTCAAGAACCTCTGTGGTTGCGACTTTGCTTTCGAAAACCCTTCGACAACGTACATCTCCATAAAGCTATCCATTTAAGCCTCGTTTGCTGTAATGTAGATAAGATGGAAAATGAAGAAGGTCTTATTGTTCGAGATCGCGAGACGTATCTTAATCAGCGTGCCCCATGTCCTTGCTTTCAATGCAAGTTGGCAATTAGACGAAAACGTCGATTGTCTATAGAACACGTACGACGATTTGGGGAGTTTCAATCTGAGATCATTGATCAGGCGATTGCGGATTTTCAGCAAACGTTAATTTGAAGTTAATATTAATCATGCATTGTACTCGCAAGCTAATTGAAAACGATACACAATAAGATTGGGTCTTGTTGGCAAATTTTCTATCCAGGGGGGTAATGTCTCGACCCAAGGGGGAGTGCACCCTTTGCGGCCAATTAGAAGAGTTCGTGGATGTGCGATGGATGGATTGCAAAAGCCAATCCACCACTCGCAAGGCCCATCTATACCGTCAATGCCAGAGGAGACAGACAACCTTTCCGACCTACCTACAATCTTGGAGCCTGAGATGGAGGCAATGATTGATGCATTGATTCCCATGGATGTTGAGACATCTGACCCGCTTAGAGAGGAAGCATCCATACCATTATATGATGGGTGCCGAGTATCTCGGTTGAAGACATTGCTTGCACTCTTAAGTGTGCAAGCAAAATACGGTTGGAGCGATACGAGTGTGACCGAGTTATTCAGGTACCTTGCACATAGGCTTCATTGAAAAAAAAAAATTTACAGTATTATTGCAAACATTTGTGCTTTTTCAAGGTGTTTTATGATTTTTTTCAGGTTATTAAAATATCATACATTACCACCTACAAATACCATGCCTAAGTCTCGTGATGATGCATGACATGTTTTACGAAAGCTTGGCATGGAGTACAATAACATCCATGCATGTATCAACGACTGCATATTGTTTCGAGATGAATACGAGACTATGGAGACATGTCCAAAGTGTGGTGCTCACAGATATCAACAGGACTTGCAAGGGCAAACCATCCCTCAAAAAGTTCTCAGACACTTTTCACTCATCCCCCGCATAAACCACATGTTTCGCACGTCTGGCATGGAAAGCTTGACAACGTGGCATGTGCAGAATAGGTCCACGGATGGAGTTCAATGAATATCAGCGGATTCGCGTGCATGGAGCCACATTGACTCTACCTTCCCAGGCTTTGCGCGAGAGCCAAGGAATCTTCGGCTCGGTCTCGCCATGGATGGTGTGAACCCATTCGTCGGTCTGTGCTCGACTTCTTACAGTGTGTGGCCTAAAGTGCTTGTCCACTACAACATCCCTCCATGGCTTTCTACGAAGAAAGGACATCTCATCCTTAGCTTGCTCGTCCCGGGCCGCTACAAAGTAAAAAATATGGATGTGTATCTTCGTCCATTAGTCGATGAGCTTAAGATTTTGTGGGAGGAGGGGGTCACTATGCAAGATATGAGCAGGCGTGATGGTCGGCGGTCAACCAACATTCGAGCCATTCTCATGTGGGCGATGCATGACTTTCTGGGATTGGGAGAGTGCTCAGGTGAGCAGACCTCCATTCTCGCTGGTAATATCTATATTTTATTTCATTCAATCAAGTATTCACTAGGTCGTGGCTTGCCTTACAGGTCTGGTTACCTCAAGTTATCATGCATGTCGATTGTGTGGGCCACAGTTAGACTCCCGAAGGTCACGAACCATGAAGAAGATGGTATATCAAGGACACGCCGCTTTCTTGTCGGAGGATCATGAACTTAGGGAAGGTTTTCTTGGACGACCTCCAACACGTATGAATGCTGCAAGCTGGTACGAGCTGAAAATGGTAAACCCGGAATCACATCCAAATGGAATGCGACGGTTCTCAGTTTTCTACGAGTTACCATATTGGACCCACTTACAGGTCAACCATATGTTGGATCCCATGCATATTTTCAAGAATGTGGGAAGCTTGCTATGGGACCACATCACAGGAAAGAGAGACACTATAGGGTCACGAATGGATTTGAAGGAGGTAGGTAAGATGGAGGCGCTTTGGCCGCAGTCGAGTGCTGAAGGGGGAGTGCAGCTTCCTCGCGCTCCTTGGGTTTTGTCCACCAAAGAAGAGCACATTGTGAAGCAAGTAATAAGTCTATCCGCACTCCGACGGGTATGATGTGTTCTCTCAGGTCCGCATTTTCTAAAGATGACCAATTGTCGGGGCTAAAATCCCATGATTGGCATAAGATATGTCAGGTTTGTGAACAGAATGGATTGTAATTAGCGTGGGCATCTTGCAATTTGAAAAGTGGCCATTATTCATAATGCTTTCTCATTTGTGGCAGTTTTTCCTACCGATCGCGATCGTAGGATGCCTTATTCTAGAAATTCGCGGGGCCATTTACAAGTTGTCAACTTTGGTGCAATGGATCTCACAGAAAGAGATTAAGACGTCCTCTATTGAATCCGCGAGGCGGGGAGCAGTGGAGATGGTCTGTCTCTTTGAGAAATACCTACCCACTAGCATGCTCACGATATAAGTTCACCTTCTTATGCATCTTGTGGACGAAGTGGAGATTGCTGGACCTGTCCATACGCGATGGATGTTCTTCCTGGAGCGCTTCATGAAAACCCTGAAAGGCTTTGTGCAACAACGAGCTCGTCCAGAAGGTAGCATGGCGGAAGGTTGGTTGGTGTCAGAGGCGTTAGTGCATATCTCACAATGGCTACCGATGGTGGAACCAGACAATGAAATGCTATGGACGCTAAAGGACGATGATAGACTGACTGGAGATGTGGTGGTTGGAAATGGGGTAGAAAAAATAATGGATGCTTCAATGGAAGAGAAGGTGAATTGCTTTTGTATGTTGCACCATGCCTCCATGGAGACGTGGCTCGCCAAGTACCAGATTGCAAGGCAAGATTGAGAGAAAGCGCGAGCTGAATTCCGACGCAGTACACATCATCGACCGATTCGATATCCCGAAGGCATGGAGGAGATGCCGCAATTTATGTCAACACGATGGTTGCATGGAGCCTTGACCGCAGCATCCAGCGAAGGGACAGAGGTCTCAATGGAGGAGTGGGAGTTCTCGAGGGGATGTAGTCCAAAGGTGATGAGGGGTTTAGAATATGTCGTATTTAAATTTTATATGCGACATCTAATTTGAGTGTTTCAATGTACAGTACAAAATATATAGTGCAGCGTGGTCGCGCGGACGGCATTTTTGCGTGGAGCGTATTGACAAAATGCGCTCCACAATGGACTGTGGTGTCATGGCAAGGTTTGAGCAAGAAAGCCGGCGACGAGCAACGGATCCAAATATGGTTGTGGATGAGATGGAGTATTTTGGGAACTTGCAAAGTATTATTACGATGGATTACCGTAGCTTCTCCATGATACTATTGGATGTGCAGTGGTTCAAAGTGGTACTTGAAGGAGCTGGAGCAACAGTTCGACGAGGTCCATCTGGATTTCTCGAAATAGATTCCGAAAAAAAATGGACAGATTTGCGTGACACCTTTGTGTTGCCGGCCCATTGTGAACAGGTGCATAGAGTCATTTGCTTGCTAATTATAATACGACATGGTTTATGTCACAATGGTTTGAATTTGCTTTGTACGTGTTTGTGAACAGGTAATCTTCTATCCAAACCCCCGACAACCTCGATGGTGGTATGTTATACCTTCAACTCCTCAAAGTGCGAGAATATATGATCAAAGCGATGTTCCGAACATAGATGAAGATAATATGCAAATAGAGGCCACCACAAGCTTGGAGCCCGCATCGGCTAACAATGATGGAAATACAGCAGTGCAAGATTTTTTTGAGAACGAGGCAGACTCATTCTTTTGTGGTGACATGTCTATCGACCTTCCAGTGTATGCAGAGTTGTGTTAGGAGATTAACATGAGACCATAGGATACTTCATACTTGGAGAATTGTATTACTCAATTTGTTGTTTAGATCTTCCATAAAGGAACATAATATATGTATTTTAAGAGGGATTTTTCAAAAATGATTTATATTATTGTGCTTTGTATAGTTTAAATTGATTATTCTAACACCATTTTTTATCTGTGCAGGTGACATTTTGAGGATGAGTCGAGGGATGAGCGATGAGGAGTTTTAGGACATGATGGCACGCATGTCTCCAGACCAGCTCGCGAGATTCAGAGAGATGGCAGACCAGGAGCTGTCTCGTTCTTCATCAGGGCGCTCTGCTAGATCTACTTCAGCGCGATCAGATGCTTTAGCTTCGAGCAGACGATCTCGACGCTCACGACTTGGGCCAGAGGGAGGGACTGCATCAGGATCAAGGGGATGCTGCTGTGGAGACACGGATGTGGTGTCTCCGTCTCGTCGTTCAACTGGAGTTGCGTCACCTCCAGGATTTGTCACACCTGTGGGGACGTCTACTCCAGTTACTCCGGCTTTTGCGCAGCCGTCAGCAGTGGCACCCCTTTGAGTGCCACTCCGAGAGAGGTTACCCCCGTCGGTACACCGGATGTAGAGGGGTCTCCTGGATATGCCCAAGAGCATGGACGGAGATGGGAGAGGACCCATCTTAGGCAAACTCCTAGGGGTTATGGATACCTGGTTGATAGTAGGTCAGGAGCCATCATCATGAATGATGAGGGGAGGAGGGTGATGGCTCGCAGGAGAGAGTTGTGCCAACAAGTTTTTTGGCACAACGTCCTGGATCATTGGAAGAACATACCAGAGGGGAGCAAGGACTACATAGTAGATCCTTGCACGAGGAGTTTCCGGTGCCAGCCGCAGTAGATAGATTCTCTACGGGCTGGATGATGGATTGCATGCGTGCATACATGTCACATAGACGATCCGATGCATGCAAGGCAATCAAGAGTGGGGCTGCAAAGCCCGAGTGGTTAGATGCAGACGACTGGTGCCGACTGAGGGAGGAGGCTACAGATTCGCCAGGACGTTGGAGTCAGCAGCGGGAGGCGGCGAGGGCACGACTTGAGGCCGGAGTGGTCCATCATCTTGGGAGTGGCGGCCACAGGACATATTTGGAGGACTTTGTAAGTTTCTCTTTTGTTTTGCTTGTTTGTTTTTTTGAAATATTCTTTGTACTGACAATCATGTTTCTAACAGTTAGCATTTTGTTTTCTTTGCAGCACTCCATTACAAATTGCGATCCGCAAGGCCTTGAGACTCGATATGCAGAGAGGCACGGTCTCAATGCATTGATCGACCGATTATATAGACGCGGCGGCCCTGTAAGTCACTCATCTTTCTTGTCCGTAGTTACCATGAGATATTTGAATGCATTATTGTATGGTGGATTGATGTGTTGTTTCTTTTTCTGCAGAATCCGTTGGATGCTCCTTTGCGACGGGACGAGCTTTCGGGGGACGAGGATTTGTAGCTCGCCCTTGGATCCTTGGAGTTCACACACCTTTAGTTTTTAGTCGCTTGATCTATGTAGACATTTTCTATGTATTAGTGATATCCTTTCATGATTGTACCAATCGCATTTTATGCAATCATGTATTTATTTCATGTATCAGTTTTATCATTTCAGTATACATTCTTTTTGTTTGCAAGCGCTTTGTATGCAGTAGTGCAGAAACTATGCTGCCTTGCCACAAAATTTTTTTTCCCTGTTACCGTCGCTATTTGCATCGCAAATTTACTGCTCGCATCACTATTGGCATCGCTATGTGCATCGCAAATTTACTGGTTGTCGCTATATGCGTCGCTATTTGCATCGCTAATAGCGACGATTCTATGGCATCGTCAATAACGACACTTTTTGTGACGACGGGGCAAATTTTGTTGTTTGTATTTTCGTCGCTTTAAATGTCGTTATAAGGTCTATATCTTGTAGTGTAAGTTTATATATTTGACATCTATAGGGGCAACAACACAATGAAGCAGAAAGAGAGGAAGGGAGCCAAGTAGGAAGTGATGCAAAGCACAACAAAGGAGGATGATAAAGAGGGTGATGAGCAAGGGCGAGATGACAATGACACCTCCTTTCATGCGATATGATCCACATACATCGGACAATATATAGGTTGCTCTTTACTAATAGTCATGAAAGGTGGCTTTGAAACTAATGTGTACACTTTCTTATTTTGCTTTCTATACTTATATAAGCTAGACTTGACCATTCTTGTTCTCATTTCATATTATCATTCAATATTTTAATGTGTCAAACTCTATTATTGTGTGTTTTCTACAATGAAATGTGGCTTTAGCTTGTATATAAGATGCCCAATGAGTATGCAAGACATTGCAAGAAAAAAACAAGGTATTTGCTAGTTATAGACCTATATTGACTAGAGCCACATGTGTACAACTAGTAGCTCCCTTTTTTCTTCTACACTAGGCATGTTTATTTTTTCATGAAAACATATGTGCAGACTCGCACACGTGTTGCAATTTAACATCCATTTAAATTTTCATAAAATTTTTAGAGTTACCACATTTATATATGCATTATACAACCTTAATCCTTTGTAGTGTTAAGTACTATACTAATCACTTCCCCATTGACATGCACAATATAACACTTGCAAACTAGGATTTTAGCTAAGAAGAAAGCCACTAGAGCACATAGTCAATAAGAAAATCTCTCTTCGCAATGAATTGCTATACTACTTTCCTTTTTTATTTCTATGGCAAGAATAGCTCTACTTTCTCTTACAAGAACAAACACTAGATAATATCAAGATAGATCTAGTACTTCACCACTAGATAGAGTCTCTTTGGTCAAAATAGTTAACTTGCCATGACATAAGGAACAACTTAGCTAGGTATACTGACTCATTACTATAGATATTATTACAATATCTATCACTTTTTATCATAGGTTTTTTTTCGATAGATGTATGGGCTTTGTTTCCGTTTTCTCAAAACACTTTCATGTAGTCATGCTCAAAAGGTCCCACCCCAAAGAGAAGCCAGGTACAAGATGGAGGGTACTTGTCAAGGAAATCCCTACAACCTACTAGGTCCTCAGAGACAATGGATATCTTCTTTTGAGGTTTTTTCTTTTCTTTTCTTTTTCATGGTTTTTGTTTATAGATTTTATATACCCATAGCATTTTTGGCAACCTTTCATCCCAATCTTGCCTATTCTTAACAATAGTTTCAATCAAAATTGTCATCATAATTTGGTTAGTGACTTGTAGAGTATAGTTTCCTCGAGGATAATAGGGCGTAGATTTTTTATGCTTAATCTTATAAAGGTCCATTAGTTATGGAATTAAAGTGTTCCAGAAATAGGAGCCACAATCATTGACTAGCTCTAGGGGATAACCAAAGTGAGTAATAATATTCTCATAAAGAAACTAAGCAATGTCTTTTCCATGATCATGACTAACTCCAGGTGAAAACCAAAGTGAGTAATAATACGTGACTCATATAGAAACTAAACAACATCTTTTCCATGATTTGTCTAAAATACTCTAACTTCCATTCGTTTAGTTACATTATTTGTACAAATTAGAATATATTGATTAGAACGATGTCGTATTGGTGGATGGATTAATAGGACCCAAAAACTAGTACTCCACTTTTCAAAAGGTATCAATGCCAACCTAGAAGTTAATGGCATTATAAAGCACTTAATTGGGCTACTAGTGTGCTAACATTTATTAGACTCTCACAATACATAAGCATCCTTATACAATGTAGGCCACCAATAGCTTGAAAAGACAATTTTCTTTGATGTCAAATCTCCTGCAAAATGACCACCACAAGTTTCATCATGTAAGGCTATTAAGATTGAGGATACTTGATTCTCTCAAAGGCACTTTCGATAAATCTCATCACAAGGAAAATATTTATATTAATATCTTGACATCAAAACATGTGATCATGATTGCAACAAAATAGATGTTATTCATGCTTACTTGTTGTTGGCAGATACATAGCCCTACTAATAAATTTAGCGGTATTAACATACTAGCATAATTTTATAGAAACTTCAAATAATTGAGCATTGGGTAGCTCATGATCTACTCCCTTTTCTTTGTCATCTATGATTAATCTAGACATATGATCTACAAGAACATGTGATCATTTGGCATGAGTGACTATTTTAAAATCAAACTCGTGAAAGAGTAACATTCATCTAGTCACTCAACCACTAAGTTCAAGTTTATTTAACAAATAGTTCCAGGCTTTATGATAAACATAAAAAATAAATTTATTATCCAATAAACAATGATGAAAATTAGTGATTGCAAATACCGTTGGTAAGCACTCCTTGGTTATGGTATAAATCTTCTCAGCATCACTCAGATTTTGACTAGTATAATAAGTCAAATAATGAATGTTCTTATCATTTGCTTGACAAAAGCAAACCCCATTATATCCATAGAAGCATCAACATGGATATGGAACTCCTTAGTCCAATTTGCTGATACCAACAAGTTTGGAACTTGGATTTTAATTTCTCATAATATGCAACTTGAAACATTGAATCCCAATCGTAAGATTGGTTCTTTTTAAGCAACATGGTTAAGGGTGAAGTTGCTACTACAAAAAATGACTCAATAAATTAACTATACAATTTGAAATATCCAAGAAACCCTCATAATTTCTTCAAGATTTGGGGTGGAGTTAGATCAATGATCTTTTGAATCTTAGCCATATCCATTCCAATTCTTTCATGAGAAACTACATGTCCCAACAAAATAACATGTTTTACTCCAAAGACACGCTTCTCCAATATTTAATGAAAATTCACATAATCCCCATGTACATAAAAATCGTCTAGGAAAACTTCCATCCATTTGATCATAAAGTCATAAAAGAGGGACATCATTGCTCTTTGAAAAGCAATTGGTGTATTACACAACCCAAATGGCATCAGTTTATAAGCAAAGCTCCCCCACTCTATGGTAAAAATGGTTTTAGGCTTATTAATTGTGATTGTAACCACTAAAACTATTCATAAAGAGTATAATTGATTACTTGCTACTCGATCAAACATTTAATCTATAAAGGGCAAAGAAAAATTATCTTTATTGATGTTATTATTCTAGGCACAATAATCTACACATATAAAAAATTTATTAGAGTTTTTCTTAGGAACAATAAGTATGGGTGAAAACCATTCACTACATATGCTAAAGGGTATATAAACCCCACACATAAAAAGTTAGTAATTTTAGCATGCACCCTTTTAGTGCAATTTGGATTTGTACATTGTTGACATTGGTATATTGGTTTAACATAAAGTTCAATGTCAATACAATGCTCACATAGTTCAGTTCTCATACCCTTCATATCTCCAAAACTCCATGCAAATACATGAGAATACTTCTTAAGAACATTTTGCAACTTCTCCAATACCTTATAATCGACTTTACAATAATAGAAAATTATTAGGTGCTACTTTGAAATGGGTTGTCTCAACCTTTAACTTTCACACACAAGTGCATTGAGCTGGATTAGGATTGATAACTAGTACATCAACAAATTTCATCATGGGCACATGACTAAGTCGATTGCACAAATCTGTAGGTTTTTCATCACTATCATCAACTTACATACATTGAGATAGATGCTTAAAATTTTTTTTTACAACCAACGATTTGGAAATATCCTCTGGTTAATAAAGATTCATGATTTCTACCATATAATGATCTAACACATCCTACATAGCCATCAATATGTTGTAGTCAGCCAAATGATGATCATTATACATGTGCTTGTCCTTGCTTTGATCATGTAGAAGTTGATGATAACATTGTGAAATTTGGTTATGGGGTGTAAGCCATTAGTATGTTTTAGTCATCCAAATGATGGTTGTTGACTATCATGATCATGTAGGTGGAAATGATAATGTTGTAAATTTTGGTTATGGTGTGTAAGACATTACTGATCTTCATTTCCATTGCTTACATTTCAACTTAAGTATTAATAAAAGTATATTTTCTCCTACTTTCCCTTCTATTCAATAGCCTAATAATGAGCAACTCACCTAAGCTCTAGAAAGTTTCTAGGGGCGAGTGGTCATGCCACAAAAGATGTGGTTCCTCTCTCTAGTGCCATAGAATCCATAATTTTCTCAATTGGATGTGGTAGAATTTTATTCTTATCAAACCCTTCACATGATTGTGGAGACGTATCCTTGGTTATGGACCTAGGATACCAACTATTCATTGTTTCGATAAAATAATGTGCTCTTCATTGATTTCGATTTATTTGATGTAGTTGATGATATTTCCAAGGAGCATTTGTAGCGCACTGCCCCTCATAGTCAATCACTATTATACTTTTATCTTCTCTTCTTAAACAAGAGGATTTACTAGATAATGAGTTTACACTCATATAGTGTGCTTACTATACAAATGATCTTACACTCACTTGTACAGTGCTAATTCATGCATCCTTAGGATCTATTTGCTCCAACAATTGAAATTGCACTCGTTCCATGTCCTACTTTTCTTTCAAAGTTTGTTCTCCAATTGTCTCAAATCGATTTACCACATTCTTTAAATGAGTTATCTCCTCATTATAGTATACTTGTAGAGTTTGAGAAAAGTTTATGTTCTTTATTAGCTCATGTTTTGCAACAATCTTATCTTTATGAAGTTGAGTAATTTTCTCCAGTAGTGGTTGAATAAGATTACCATCATCTATTAGCTCCATACTCTCCTCCAGAGATTCATGCATGAACTATTTAGAGATTACCCTCAATTATACCCTATCATGCTTGGGGTCTATTTTTATGATGCCCTTATGCTAGCTTTGATTACAATGCGATTGTAATAACCAAGGTTTGCTTAGGAGAATTGGGTATGGCCTAGCTCCTTGAATAGGTCACACTACTAAAACATTAATGCTAAAATGCAATCACATGATCACAGTTGGAATTTGACGTAAGAGACCTAAGGGTGAGACTTTTCATTGGTCCGCTAATAAGCATAACATGATACTCTGATTTTGTTCTTGTTGTTCAATCCAAGTTTATTCATTGTCTCCTCCATCACCTTTATGTCCACAACTTGAGTTCCTAGATCTAACAGTAAATAAAAAATCTTTACAAATCTAAAAATTTATTCTTATTAGTCCCTTTCCCACTTTGGTAAGTCAACTGTGGTTATTTTCTTTTTATCTCTATGTCACACTAATTTGCAATATATTCTCTTCTACAACTAGAGGTGATTTCTAACAACCGTCTGAAGTTAATGGAAAATCATAAGTTCTCCAACTTGTTTGAAAATTTTTCCTTTACTTTAATCTTTATCATCAACAGCCTTTGATGCTCTCAATATTTGGGAAAATGGAGCCACTCCATTACTATTTGGTGAGTTTCAAGATATTGGTAAAAGAGGTTGATCTTCTCAAGTAGACGGAAAATCTATCATCTTTTTTTCTATGGCATGATCATTTTTCTATCTCAGCAAGGATAGATGTATTGTTCTTACTTTAACAATATATTTTGGGGTTGATCTTTTGAGTGCACTTGGTATTTGATCTCACTATTGTGACTACATCTAGCTTTGCACCACAGACGTTGACTATTGAGTGTGATGTCAATGTCCACATGTGTCAGTTCTGAGTATGTTTGCCCTCTCTTTTGTGGTGGTAGTGCTTGGACTTGATTACAGTTGGCAACCATGATCATTGTTTCTTTGTGCATTAAGCTAAATGCACACGCATTTGCACGGCTGCCACCTAATGTACTTCTAGCTCTAGGCCACGCACGACAATCTAGGTCTAAAAATAAACAATACCACCTTCTGAGGCTTTTTTGATCCTTAGTGAGGTTGTATCTAAAGCGTAATAATCTTTTCCAGAATTTTGAAAGTGTCACTTGCATTCCACTCCTCCAATCGGTAGCAAATCTAACATTTTGGTTATTCCTCCCACTACTCCACTAGACCTAACAAGTTGTTTCTTGTCTTTGCTCAACCCAATTGGTGTCCCGTAAATAGCCCCAACCCCACCCTCATTTCTGATCTCAATGGCTCACCCACCTAGTATCTTCTTTTCCAAAGTTCTATTGATCTTCCAATGAGGATCTGGATGTCTTTATGCACCGATTTGATGTGGCATACACGGTCAACTACCCTGACCAAGTCAATGAGGGCCATAAGGTCACCATATTCAAATCTTGGATACAAAAAATGCTTTTACTTGGCTAGCAATAGAACATGACTGGCCATCATGGAATGAAACAATGACCTCTTTCTATATTTGATTCCAACTAGTCGGAATAGATGTGTGGAGACTTGAAAGACTCCACCACCATAAGTGGGGTGATCAATCTATCTAGGCATATAGCACCAAGTTTGCTATCCTCAATAGTCGAATAGATCCCAATGCTCAGTCACCAAAAGTTGAAATAGTGAATACACTCTATGCTCAAGGTTTCAATAAACATCTAGAAAGGATTTGCTTCCCATGATTTATCGAGTAATAGCATCAATCCATTCTCTAAGAAAGCTCTTCAATTAGAGAAGTTTCTGTCAAAAGAAAAGTTAGAAAAAGAAAAGAAATCTAGTAACTTCACTCCAAAGTATCAAAATGATGAAGATAGTAATTCCACTTCTTATTCTAACCTGAAAGCAAAATCTAGCACTGAAGAATCTAACTGCGAAGAGGAGGAAGAAAAAATAAAAAAATCCCAACCAAGAGTAATAAGGACAAAGACAAGAAGACATTAGAGAACACTAAGAAGAATGACATCAAAAACCTCTAGTGCACAGAGTGCAACAATACTAAGCACATTCAAGTTGAATGTGGCCTAAACCAAAGATGGTGCAACATTTGCAATATTGCTACTCACAACAATGAGTACTGTTGGTACAATGGTAAGTACCAAATGGCCTATCCCAATGTAATATTCCCCACCCGTGAATATTTACTTCCCGCACACTGCGTAAACCTCGTGCAAAGGTTATTTTTCATGTTGAAATTGCCGGCAATGTAACCTGTGACCTGCACGCGAGAAATCGGGACCTCCGCATTGGCAAAGCAAACCCGAGAGTTCAAACCTGCAAATCACACGTAAACACCCTCTTGGGAGGGGCAAATTGATTATTATCAAGGCAAATTTTTTTTATTTTATCCCTTTTTCCCGAGCCGATGCACGGCTGGAGGAGAGGGAGTGTGGGGGGATGGGACTTGGTAGAATCGTGGGCTGCATGGGGAGGGGGAAACCCATGCAAGGGGCCACGTGGTGGAGCCCTTCTCTCCCCCCCCCATGCCTATATATACACCCTCTAAGGTGTGAATGAGAGGGAGGAGGGAGAATGATGCTGCTGCCCACGCCGTTGCTGAGGAAGGGAGAAAGGACGATTGGCTGCTACCTTCGCCGAGCTGGGGAGAGCATAGGCTGCTAATGGTCGACGCTGTCATGCTGGGAAGCCGCCGTGAGGACGCCAGATCTGTCGCCGCTGCTGACAAGAACCGCCGCCACCACGACCAGCCGTCAATCCGCCGCCATCACGTCACAAATCCTCCCTGTCTCGACGCCAATTTCCCCCTCCTCAACCTTTACCTTTAATCCACGTGGATTCGTGGGGGAGCAACAGCTTCCCAGAAGCTTTTGGAAGCTTCTAAAGTACAAGGCTTAAGGCCTTGTGCACACGGGTTCCACCTCGGGGGTTAAAAACCTCCCCTTAAAGCCCATTTCCACAGCTTCTAAGGGATAAGGCTTTGGCCTTGTTCCTGCGGTCTTCTCGGGTTTAAGTCCGAGCTCATTAAGCTCTATTTCCGTAGGCCCTCGAAAAACTCTAATTCTCATCCGATTTCCGGTGAAGGAATCTCCTGCGTATAAGGGAGAAGGCACATCTCAAGGCTGTTCGGAGAAAGCATAGAAGCGAGGATAATCCGCAAAGTTGTGATCACGCCTACAATGGCTCCCAAGAAGTCTCAAGGCGCGCCTGCGGGAGGTTCTTCTCCTAGCATTCAAGTGGACATCTCCCCGAGCCCACAGACCCAGGTTTTTTTTCTATTGTGATTTCATACTAAAGTAATGCATTAAGCATGACGATTCCACGGATTAAGAAGCACCCGTGCATGTTCAAATTCACCTAGCCTAGTTAAATGCAATTGGGAAAAAAATTGGTATTTTCAAATATAAACGCTATTTGTCCATCCATCTTACGACCTTAATAGTAAATTGTTTTGTCGTGCATTTTCAAAGGAAAGCCACATATTGCCTAGGGTTAAAGAGGAAATTGTTAAGTGCATTGGTCATGAAGGAAAGGAGGATTTTTGCAATAACTCCCTTCGTTAGGATTCGCATGAGGAAAGTGTTAATTTCTGTTGCACAGCACGAAAAAGAACCCCGATCTTATATAAGTTGCATGGGAAACGATGCTTGCAAATAGATTAAATCGACACTTGCCTTAGTTGTATCTAAGGGTCGCACTTATACTTTCGCAAATTTCATTTCATCATGTAGTATTTAGGAATGATTGCATGGCTTATAAAAACATGAAATGCAAATACTTAGACACAAGGTTGTAGGTGTTATCCCTTGATTTAAATCCTAGTAAGCCCTATGTAGGTTATTCTTCAAATTATCTTGCCTTTTGACTTTAACAAAAAGGGAATAGGGCTATTGCGGATCTTATGGTGCGTGGAAGTAATGAATTACATGTTTACATGTATTGTAACATTTTGCAATTATTTTCCTACTTTAGATCAAGTATATAATCTCTAGGAAAGAATTGTCCTTGTCAAAGACAAGTATGTCAATTTACCCAAGTCATTTGTGGTATCATGACTGCTAGGGTTTCGTATAGGCATAGCTAGCCGATTCAATAAAAACCTCAAGTACTAGCTAGGGCTTGGCACGTTAGAGATGTAGCCAAGTATCGTACTTGGACACCAAGCCGAAGTCCTCAAACCCAAAGGTCCTACCCACCTTCCCGGAAAGTTGAGCCAATGGGACGCGCACGCAAATAATGATCTAGGGTTTCTACCCTAAGGATCATTCGACCTAGTGCTAGAACTTGGATTGAGTTGGAATCCCTAGGACCGAACGTTGTCGGTCTAGTGCAATTAGGATTGGGGTGAGTAAGAAGACACCCTAAACCCTACTTCGAGTCTAATCATAATTCTTTGACCAGAAAACACCATTCAATGGGTGAAATGATCTCTTGGATTGGAAGCGACACTTGTGCAACAAGTTGCAACGTCGCATAGCCTTGTGGTTTGATCACAAGAAAGTTTTGCCATTCCTTGGAATGAGGTTGGCAGGTTCTTGCGCAAGTTTAACTTGCAAGGGGATGGGTAGTCATCCTGTTACATCACCCTCATTAGGGAAAATTTGCCAAGTTAAGGGAAGTTAGGTATTTGCTTGGACGCAAATGATTAATCAATAAATTAAAGCGACATGGCCACCGGGATTTACTATTAATAAAACCTAAGGTATTGGTTAAGTTGGGCTAACAGGGTATGACCCTAACCCAAGGACAATAGGAATCTTGCCAAGTTGCAATTGATTCCGGATCGAATGCTGGATGCATTCGGAGAGAAGGATTCACTCCTTAACAGTTTGCCAGATAAACGACCACTGGAATTGATTGTGCTTGTAACAGTTTAGAAAGCACTGTTTGCATTGTTTGCTCAAGGAACTAAAGGATGAAAAGATATGTAAATGCTTCAGGTTGAAGGCCTGAAGGGAGAGGCAGCTTCAGTTACCCCCGACTGCCTGCCTGACCCTAACCAAGGGGGTTGTTGACCGCGCCGGGAACGTGGACCGAACCCGCCGCGAGAGGTCTTTCCGTTGAGCTCTACTTGGAGCAGGAGGACGCTTGGGTGCCAGGGGGGGCTCTGGCCGTAAATCCCTCGCCTTCCGGGTCCTGCACAAGAGGCTATCGTGACTCGGGATTGGATCTCGAGGCCCGCATACTAGTCTACGGGCAGAAGCTTGGAATAGTGATCCCTGGCGGATTACTGGTTAGCCTTCGGGCAGATTATGGACAAGCCTACGGGCGGAACTCCTTGTATTTCAAAGATAAAATGATGAAATGATAATAAAGAATTTGTCTGATATTGTTTTTCTATGTCACGTGATAAGATTACGTGAAGGAACCAGTGATTAACAGGATTAATTAAAGAAGCTGATTGCTATATGTCAAATTAAATGTGTTAGATAATTACATAACTAAAACAAACTGAGGAAAGTGCGGAGGATGGGCCATGGGTCCGTCCTACGGTTGGGTGGTCCCGGTTAGCCGGGAACTTTTCTCAAAAATCTCGAAGAACAGCGGGATGATCATCATTATCAAAGCGAATAATGAGAGCGATAACCTAGAGTTACGTCTTACCCGATTTACGCTGTTTTAGGGGAACGGAATGGGACTATGCCTTATGGCAGAGAGGTTGAGCCTTGCATCCCTCTCGTTTCCCATTCTCTTTGAACCAAGTGCAGCATGAATCCGCTTCGGACCTGGCGTTTCTGCGTAAAGTAGTTCGCTCGGGTCTGACGCTAGATGCTGCTAGCTAATGACCAAACAGGAAAATTCAGGTCAATCCTAAGTGGGAACGGCCAGGATACTTCCGCTACGTGGCAGACACGGGAAGACCTAGATTGCAAAACCCGTAACATTCCGTGGGAGTGCCAGGCGGAGTTTTCTAGACATCCTTTCCGATGGACTGCTAAGACGTGTCCTGGATGATTCTAGTGGACACGTTACACCCAAAGGATGGAGCAAACACTTTTGGCCAATGGACAACCCTCTGGGTGAAATTCCTACCCCGTTTATGGCTTATATCAATCAAGAGTACCAATAACCTTATGGTGGCCATGGTGGGCATGATAGAGGTAGAAGAGGTCAAGGAAAACCCTTTGCTAAACATTATTTCTTTTGCATGCAAGAAGCACACTTGAGATCAGAGTGTTTGGATGCCCAAGCACCTATGATGCTAAGAAAAGATAAGGACCAGGGCACACGGCATGTATGCCTGATGCAAACACAATGGAGATCAAGGAATTGCTAGAACCAAAGGTGCATGTGATTGCTAGAACCAAAGGTGCATGTGATTACTCAGTCATGAAAAAACTACAAGGATGCGACATTGCGACCATAAGAACTTCTAGACCAAGTAAGAGAAGATATGTAAGGTGACAGGATGGACTGCAGGCAAAAGCCAATGGCAATAAAATCTTCAGCCTTGAGCTCTACTTCAAAGGTTCAACCCAAAAATTGGATCCAGCAGCCTAAAGCAACCACAGTTTAGTCAACATATCCCACCCACTCAAGGAATGCAACATAGTTTGAGGACACAACCACACCCATTATGGAGTCACTTAAACCCCAACTTGGTCATAAGCCTTGGTCATAAGTGGTGCATAGATCGGATGCTGTATGCGTGCGTAGTGAGCGCCGAAAGGTCCCCAAGAAAAAAAGAACTCTACTTTTACACAAAAAACAAGAGAGAAGACTTGCACAAGACATGAAGAAAAAGACTAATTGGGTACAATCTCCGCCCATGCCTTGTGTGAGCACTCCACAAAGCATGTATTTGATATATTATTCATCTCCAAGCTAAAAACAAATAGCCCAATTTACAATTAGCACGCTTTAACTTTTGTGTTTGCTTTTGTCCCACTAAAGAATTAAAGCTAATGGGCACCCAAAGAGTTGGGCAGTGCCCAAATACAATGTCCAATAATAAATATTTAAATCGTGTGCCCATGCGCATACAAAATAATAAATAAATGTCAGGTGCTTTAATAAATAAGTGCGTCAAAATAAATATTGGCGCCACGCCTAAGATGCGCGGCCATCAAAAATGATAATTTCTTCTAAATAACTTGAATACACGCTATCGCCCAGTGCTTTCCCAACGCCATCGCTGCCTACTCTACACATCAACTGAAGCATTCACAATTGTTAGAAAATAATAAAATTAAATCGACAAAAGTGAATACCTAGCAGTCTTCAGCTACAAAATAAATCAATTGGTTAGAACTCAATCCTAACCTTAATTTATTACGAGTGCACACTCTAAACTCATAAACGTCTATTAGTTTACATATGTATTTTGCGGAATCACCCGCTATGGAATCACCAACTTGCACATTAAATTAATAAGATGCCCGAAAAGGACAGGCGCCCCCATCGACTTTTTGCACAAGGAATCCACCTTGTGTATAAGCCCCATGAATAAATAAAATTTTACGGAATCCACCGCAAAACCTCATGGAATCCACCGTGGAATATGCCTCCTAGCATTATACCCCTAGGGTGGGATAGCAATTGTCCTCAATTGCTATTAGCTCAATGTGGAGCCAATAGTGAGGGGTAAGCACTTGGTCTCGAGCGTGCATCGATTGGGCCTCTTCAACAGGATGATTTTTAAACTTAACCAAATATCTAGAATATCTACGGCTAGTTCTAGTGGTCATAAAGTCAGTATCTAGAATAGTTTCAGGCTCAAGGATTTCAATTTCTTCTTCTAGCAAAGGAGGATTTTCATAAACAGGATGTACAGGTAATTGGCCTCTAAAAGGTTGTAATAAACTGATATGAAAAGTGTTGTGGATTTTCCAGTATTGTGGTAATTCTAGT
Source organism: Lygodium microphyllum (assembly GCF_053477565.2). NCBI lineage: Eukaryota > Viridiplantae > Streptophyta > Polypodiopsida > Schizaeales > Lygodiaceae > Lygodium > Lygodium microphyllum. Next base: position 127,056,979 of record NC_141162.1, on the reverse strand, counting down.
TTAAATGCATTGTCATTGATTTTGTGAATGATCTTGAAAGGTCCATAAAATCTAGGAGCTAACTTTACAACAGGGTATTTGTCAACACTTTCTAATCTTCGCTTTTCAATACGTAACCAAACATAATCATCAACTTTGAAACTCATAGCTTTTCTTTTCTTCTTGGCTTGTGTTATGTATGATTGCTGGGCTTTGGCAATCATATGTTTAACTTCATAAAAAATAGTAACATGCATGTTAGCAATATCATCAGTAGCTTGAACTTTGTTTGACAATGATGTAACAGGTGTAGGTAATCTATATCCATAAATAATTTCAAATGGTGCTTTCTGTGTAGCTATATGTGGTGTGTTATTGTATGCAAACTGAAGTAAATTTAAATGTGCATCCCATGTTTGTGGTTTTGAAATTGTGTATGCATGGAAAAGATCTAAAATGGTAATGTTAGTAGCTTCTGTTTGCCCATTTGTTTCAGGATGAAATGTAGATGAAAATCAATATTTGTTTCTAAATTAGCAAACAAAGTAATCCAAAAATTATTTCAGAATCTAGAATCACGGTCAGAAACTTTTGGCAAACCATGATTAGTGAAAACAATTTTCAAGAACAATTGAGCAGCTTGAGATGCAGTTAACGTTTTCTTGCATGGAATGAAATATGCTTGTTTGCTAAACCTATCGACAATAGTCCAAATCATGTCATGATTAGCTTTAGTGTTAGGCAAACCAGTGATAAAATCCATTGAGATCTGTTCCCATGGTTGTTTTGGAATTGATAAAGGCATTAATAAACCATATTGTTTACCATGGTGTCGTTTAACTCTTTGGCAAATTAAGCATTCAGATATGAAGTTAGATACATTAAAGCATGTTTCAGTAAATTAAAGGACTTTTGTTGATTGTCGGACCAATGATACACAATGCCTTTCTTTAATAGTTTTGTCAAAGGTAATGCAAGCAATGAAAAATTTCTCAAAAATTTTCTGTAAAAGCTAGCAAGACTTAAGAAAGAACATAACTCGCGCATATTTTTAGGTATCGGCCACTTCAAAATTGCTTCTATATTTTTAGGGTCAACTTTAATACCTTCAAATGAAACAATATGTCCTAGGTATTCAATTTGTGTTTGGAAAAATTCACTCTTTTTCGGATTAGCATATAATTGATTCTCTTTTAATAATTTGAAAACCAAATATAAATGTTCATAATGCTCATTTTCATTCTTACTGAAAACCAATATGTCATCAAAGGAAACAATGACACAATACTGATGCTTCAAAAATATGCGATTCATCATACGACTGAATGTGGCTGGTGCACTAGTTAAACCAAAAGGCATAACAAGGAATTCATAGTGTCCAAATTGTGTTCTAAATGCAGTTTTCAATATATCAGTTGTGTCCAATCTTACTTGATAGTATCTAGATTTAAGATCTATCTTGCTAAATATTGCAGATCCTTATAGCTTGTCCATAAGATCATCTACCCTAGGAATCGGATATCTATTCTTAACAATGAATTTATTTAGGGCACGATAATCAATGCACATGCGATAGGCATTGTTTTTCTTCTTCACTAATAGGACAGGTGCACCAAATGGAGAACTACTAGGTCTAATGAGTCCTCGGGTTATCTTCAACTTGGGCTTGAATTTCTTTCTGTTCAATTTGGTTATATCTATATGGTGCTTTACATGGTGGTTGTGATCTAGGAATTAGGTCTATTTTGTGATCTTTGGGACGTGTAGATGGTAAGCCAGGTGGTAAGTCAGGAGTAAAACAATTTTGAAATTGTAAAAGAAATTATGTGTGCTTAGGATGCATTTGATTTTCTTTAGCTTCGATTTCATTCACCCATATTAAATAGGATTTGTTATCTTTTCATAATGCACATTTAGCCTGTGTATGACTAAGCAATGGAAAATTATCGAAAGTGTGCATACCATGCAATGTGATTTGTTTCCCATTAGAATGAATCTTCATTGAATGCGTGGAATAATCTATATCGGGATTGTACTGATGACGCCAAGGCATTCCTAAGATAATGTTACTAGATTGCAAAGGCACAACTAAAAAATTTCTACGTTCAACATAATCACCAATTTTGATTTCTAAGTCATGCACTTCTTGTGTTCCATTGTATACTAGCCTAGGAATGCAGCCTTAATGCGATAATGTGTAAAAATAGTATGTAAATTCAATTCTTTGACCAATTTTGTAGAAATAAAGTCGTGTGTGCTCCCATCATCATATAAAACAATATTTTCTTTACCATACACAAGAAATTTCATTGTTAATAAAGAATGGGAATTTGGCATACCTAGTAAAGTATCTGAAGTAGTACCGATATCGTCATCGTCTTCCGTGAAATCTGGCATTTCTTTATTTTCTTCATCTTCTGTCGCTCCCAAATAATTGATGTGTACTATTGGCTTTTTGGATTGACAATTCGCCGCTAGATGTCTAGGTTGATGACATTTGTAACAGACTATGGGTTTGGCTTTAGATACATTATTGGTAATAGCGGAAAGTTTAGGAATGTTGGGATTCGGTTGGAAAGATGGCTTAGGGTTTGGATTTGTGTTTGATGGTAAAGTAGGTGGTCGTGTCCAAGATTTACGGAATGAAGATGGAACGAAATGGTTTTGATTGAATCTTCAAAAATTTGAATTGAATTCTTTTGAACCAAAGTTACCATTAGTTTGAAATTGTTGTGGTCGCTTCTCTCGTCCTCAAATTTTGTCTTCAGTGTCATGGGCCAAGGAAATTACATCTTCGAGAGTCGTTGGCTTGAACATGTTGACCTCTGCATAAAAATGTCCAAGTAAGCCAGACATAAACTTACGTTTATGGGTTGCTTCAGGTACATCTTTGAGCATTTGAAGTTGCAATAAAGCATTCCAAAAACGTTCGGTATATTGTGAAATAGGCTCACAATCCCTCCGTTGTAGAATATCCAATTGTTTTATTACTTGTTCGTGGAATTGGGGTGGAAGAAAATTATGCAAAAAATTCTTTTGGAAAGTCTCCCAAGTAGTAGGACAATCAATGCTCTTGCGGAAAACAGTCCACCATAGGGGTGCTCTGTCCACTAGATGATTAGTAACACACTTAATTTTGTCTTTCTTAGCATCTTCTTTTACTTATCTTTGTTTCTTTTTGAATAGATTGCGTTTCAAGTGTTGCATCGATCGTACGTCTATAAGATCTTCAGATTGTGGTCCATCTTGGGCAGTGGTAGATTGTTGCAAATTGGCCAATTGAGCTTGCAAAATTTAATGTGCTCTTTGTTCCTCTTGAAGCTGCATCATAATCAAATCTAGTTTTTGCTCCATCATTGGTTCGGGTAGGTCACCTTCAGCCATAAAATCTTCCATGGTTTGATCAGACATCCTGCAAAATTTCAAAAGACCTCACACACTCGAAATCTTGTTAGCGGGATGTGCATAGCTCAAAGTCGGGTTTACAAGGCTTATTTCTCTCTTTTTTTTTATAAATGGCTTTTTGTAGTATTTCTTCTTTGCGGATGCGGAATTTAATATCACGGTCGTCTTCTAAGAAGATAATTTGTGCGTGTAGACTGCGTGTTGCAAACTGTTTGCTGGAATTCAATTCTGTCACACGCAGGGTGAACAGTGGCTTGCAGAGAGGGTAAAAACCAGTTCAAAATTAACCATTGTGAATGCAGGCAATTGGAAGCTTCAAACCGATTCAGGAATTTAAGTAGTGTGAACACCCATGATAGAAGGATTAATTGGTGACTTTTGTGACTAATATTTTCAAGCTTAATAGAAATTATAGGCCGTTTTTTTTTTCCGTGTAAGGAGGGCCTTTTGCTGACGCTGTCGTTTGTGATGACGTCCTCCCGCTGCAATAAATCAAAATTTTTAAGAGCTTTAAGCTTTGATAAGCTTTTTAAAGCTTATCTCCTTAAACAATAATAATAACCTTATTCTCTTATATTTGTGAATAGGTGACTTGATGTAGGAGCTTGTCTGCTGATCCTCCATCTATAGAGGCCGATTCTTCACAATCCAAGTGCGCAGCAGGGGATTCTTCACTGCCAAGAACATGCTGGTATTGACGGATTGCCACGAGACTGACTGTAGATCTCGATCATTCTAGGATCTCCGCCTTTGCGCAAGATGGTAAGCGATTGGAAGCTCTCGATCTCAGCCTCACTCTAATACCACTTGTGCACATATTGGATGTTGTATGCGCGCATAGTAAGCGCGGGAAGGTCCCCAAGAACAAAAGAACTCTACTTTTGCACAAAAAACAAGAGAGAAGACTTGCATGACATGAAGCAAAAGACTAATTGGGTACAATCTCCCCCCATGCCTTGTGTGAGCGCTCCACAAAGCATGTATTTGATATATTATTCATCTCCAAGCAAAAAAAAAGCCCAATTTACAATTATCACGCTTTACAATTTTTGTTTTCTTTTGTCCCACTAAAAAATTAAGCTATTGGGCGCCCAAAGAGTCGGGTGGTGCCCAAATAAAAATGTCCGATAACAAATATTTAAATCGTGTGCCCATGCCCATACAAAGTAATAAATAAATGTCAGGTGCTTCAATAAATAAGCGCGTCAAAATAAATATTGGCGCCACGCCTAAGATGCACACCCATCAAAAATGATAATTTCTTCTAAATAACTTGAATACTATCGCCCAGTGCTTCCCAACGCCACTGCTGCCTGCTCTACACATCAACTGAAGCATTCACAATTGTTAGAAAATAATAAAATTAAATTGACAAAAGTGAATATCTAGCAGTCTTTAGCTACAAAATAAATAAATTGGTTAGAACTCAATCCTAACCTTAATTTATTACCAGTGCGCATTCTAAAATTAGAAACATTTATTAATTTAAATATGTATTTTGTAGAATCACCCACTATGGAATCACCCACATACACATTAAATTAACAAGACACCCGAAAAGGACAGGCGTCCCCATCAACTTTTCGCATAAGGAATCCACCTTGTGTATGAGCCCCGACAATAAATAAAATTTTACAGAATCCACCGCAAAACCTCACGAAATCCACCGTGGAATATGCCTCCTGGCATCAATAAGCCTAGAGTTTGCGAAGTTTAAACTGTAGTAGAATTTTACAAGAGGAGCAACTGTTTCCAGGTGGCACCTACGTAAAGGGATGAGCACCTTAAATGGTTCTCCGTCAATGCGGGGCACGTTTCTAAGAATTGCCTTCGATGGAAGGTCGATGGGGACGCCTATCCTTTCCGGGTGTCGATGCAAGTGTGAAGTGGGTGGTACCATTTTATCCACACAAGTATTAATGACTTCGTGAATTAATTATCATATGAAACTCCAAATTAATTGATTTATGTGGCTAGCTGCAATTATTCAGTTGGTTATTATTCTAACATGATTTTTTGAATTTTTAGAGGTGATGTGTAGAGCAAGGAGAATTGGAAAGGTGCGCCATGTGCAAGCATTTTAAAGATTATTTCCTCAAGAATTTATTTGGAAATTATTGGATTATTGTATTAGATGCACCGCTATTTCTTATAAAGCGTGCGCATAGCCTCTATGTAAATATTTATTAGCAAAATAGATTTTTAGAAGATATGTCCAATAAAATATTAATGGTTCTAGAGAGTTATGGGATGCACAATTGCTAGCATCCATTAATTCAGATTACTCTATCTCTTTTCCAGTACACTCAAACTCTTTATGCAAAGAGTGATTGTAAAGAGCCTAAATCTTGGGCAAAGAAGATTTCATAATATTATTATAAATGCTGTATGAAGGGAGATGTCCACTTCATGTCAGGGGGAGATTGAACCCAATCTTGTGTTGCTTCATCTTACTTTACCTTCTCTTTTAGTCTATTTTTAATTTCTCATGAGTCGTATGCAATTTTATGAGTAAAAGAGAGAAAGAGGGAGCTTCTTCAATTCACTACACGCAAACCACGCATTCGTTGCTCACAACAGTGGTATCAAAGCAGCCCAGCCTACCTCTTGGGCTACCCTCTGGCGTGAAGGTGAGCCCTCTACTGCAAACGGGCTCTACAGTCTGTCTCATCACGAACGGACTACACGGCTGGATTCCCAGGCCTTCAAAACCCCCAACCCCTTTATCATAGTCAAGAAATTATGTTATTTTCCCAAACATTGAAGAAGACCCACTCCTACATCATGGCACCATGTTTTGTGAAGAAATGGAGCCTGAAGGTGATTAGCAAGCTTTATTAAAGCTTAATTAAAAGCTTTGTTTAAAGCTCTATTTTGATTTCATGGGAGGGGCATTTTTTTGATGCCACGACAGCATCCACAAAGTCTTCTTGCCCTAAAACGTCAAGTTTTTAAAGGTTTAAAGCCTTATTAAGCAAGTTACATTACTAACTTACATAATCAACTTCAATTTCACTTACTCTATGTCATAATAGACTCTACAAATCTTCACAAGTCATAGCTGATTATCTCTTTCATAAAGGCAGTTCTTGCGTAGTTTTTTTCAGCTTCATAAATTTCACAAAATTCCCATTAAAAATTCCCACCTTTCTTGCCTTCTTCCATCCATAATTTCTTGTCCAAATGCCGCTTAAAATTTTGGTCTTACACGCCAAAACTCTTCAACGACAAGCAAGGTGTCTTTTCATTTGTAGGGCATCCTAAATCTTTGGATTTTTCCATCAAGCAATCATGGCCAATTTCGACTTTGCATCATCACTTCCTGAGTCAACCCTGGAGCAGCATATGGATTTAATATCCATGCAACTTGAAGAAGAGCATCAACACCACATACAACTAGAGCAAAAACTGAAGTCCCTCAAGCGTCCTGCCATTGAAATTTCTATCAACGGCGACAACTTAGTTCGCGCCATCAACACTACTTTGGATGTCCACACTAGTCCAAAGGAGTCCAAGATAAGCAAGCGTACATTCAAATTTAATTCTTTTGATGGTCTTAAAGATGGTTGCAAAATTATGTCATGGTTAAGCCAGTTCGAAGCTTATTTTGACAATGAGAAATACTCAGAAAGTGATAAAATTAAATATGCATCTCATTATTTTATTGAGAAAGCTGCATTATGGTGGGATGTCATGCGTAAAAGCATTGATCGTCCTCTCCCATGGAATGACTTTCGCAAGAAGGTTCTTGCAAATTTTCTCCCTACACAATTCGAGCTCCGCATGCAACAACAATGGGACCTATTCATGCAACGGGAACGTAAGTCTATCCCTCAATACACATAAAGATTTTAGAGCACTCTCTTGCAGCTCCAAATGGTGGAGTCAGTGGCTAAGTCTACTTTCAAAAGGAAGTATATATCCGGCTTAATTCCATCCATCCAAGCCGAAGTCAACATGTTCAAGCCCAATAACTTGGATGAAGCCATATCCCTAGCTCACGACGCTGAAAAGAAACAGTCTAAAGACTGAAGGAAATTTTCGGCATCCAACAATAACAACATGGGTAACAACTTTCGTTTTAATTCTTTCCATAACTTCAATTTTCAATATGGAAAGAATCATTTTAACTGACGGTCATGGATGCAAAATGTTCTTAATAATCATGATCAATCAGTTTCCAATTCTAAACCTCCCAATCTACCTTCAAATTTGCCTAAATCTGGTGAACCTAAAAATGTTAACGCAAGTGTCTCCAATGCCATTTTCAAAAATGTAATTTGTTATAATTATAAGCGTCCTAGTCATATTGCGAGTCATTGTCCCATGGGCAACACCCGTGATTGGAAGAAACCCACGGCGCATCTAAATTTTCTTAGAGCTGAAGAATCCAACGAAGAACTTGAAGCAATGCCTATGGGCAAAAATTCTAATGAATCTAAAGACCTTGCTAGTAAAATTTCTATGCATGCCTTATTAAAGATGCGATGTAAAATCAATAATAATGATATGATTGTTTTGCATGACGATGGTAGTACTAATGATTTTGTTTCAAAAAGAATAGTTAGAAACTTACAATTTAAAACTATTCCATCTGCCTATAAAATCAAGGCTACATTTCTAAGACAATGATATAATGGTACTAATGAAGTTCATAATTTAGAAATTTGTATTGGATCTTATAAGGAAAAGCAAAAAAATTTAGTAGCACCTTTGCAATCTGCTGACTAATTCTAGGAATGCCATGGCGTCACCAATTCAACCCCAATATAGATTACAACACACACTCAATGCACATTGAGCACAAAGGTAAACACATTTTACTCGAAGGGTTAACAAAAATCGAATTATTTCCAATTATTAGTCTACAAGAAACAGATGCGTGGTTTGCGTGTAGCAAATCGAAGAAGCTCCCTCTTTCTCTCTTTTAATCGTGAAATTGCATACGACTCATGAGAAATTAAAAATAGACTAAAAATGAAGGTAAAGTAAGATGAAGCCACACAAGATTGGGTTCAATCTCCCCTCGACATGAAGTGGGCAGCTCCCTTCATGACGTTGATGAAGGAAATTCGGTATATCAGCCTCTATACTATGTCAAACTCCCTTCTGCCACAAAGTGAATGAGGTAAGGGCACCACCTAGTCATGAAAAAGCGGACTAGGACACTATGCAAGAGAGAGAGGAGCTTGTGAGGGAGAAGAGAGAAAAATTGAGAGAGAGAGAGAGAGAGAGAGAGAGAGAGAGAGAGAACTACAAAAAATAGATGAATCAATAAAACTTAAGAGGGCACAAGAGATTGAGAACTCTCAAGATATAACCAATATACACAATATGGACACCAATAGCATGGGCTTATTACACTATAGAGCATGCATAAGCTATAGTAAGGGAATGAACTGTATAAGCTCATTAGAGAGAATGGGAAAGGCTCAATAGGGCTGAAGAATGCCTCTTGGCTCTCTCTTACAAATTACAAAGGAGAATGCCTCTTTATATAGGCCTTGAGGGTGTTTAGGGAGGAGGTTAAGATAGAATAGGAATTAACACCAGCAAAGCTGCATTAAGGAGATTCCACCAATGTGGAAGCTCCATCTAGATGTTTTGTTGACCAACTTTGTACTTAATCAAGTTCCATCATACGTGATTTTGTCTCCATTCTCCCCCCCATAGCTTGAGTCCAAGAGCTCTCCTATAAAAAAATATAGAGAATCTTCATAAAATAAGATCATATCTAGCAATAATGGAGAGAGAGTAGTGAGAACTCATACATTACTACTACAATTAAGGATGATTTGAGGGTGATTTAGGAGGGGAATTCTAATGGTTTATTAGCTTGAGAGAGAGGAGAAAAGAGGGGAAGGGGTTTGGATTCTCATGAATGATGTTTTATGGAAGTGTTAAGTGTGGGGAAGAAAGTGTGGGTGTGTATAAAATTGGGAGGTGGTCTCCACCGCAGTTGGAAAAAGTTGGCATCCACCATTTTGGCCATATCTCTCGATTCATAGCTCCAAAAAATTATAAACAAATACCAGCCAAAACTTCAGCTCATGCACTACAACTTTCATATTGAAAAGTTTTTTTGGATCGGAGTGAAAGTATTTTTTAAAAATCTTTAAAAATCATGTGTTTGATTTTTCTTCCACTAATGCTTCCAAGAAGGGTCCCATTTGTTTGAATTATCGTAAGGCTCCAAAGCCATGACATTATGAGCCTCACATGCCCTTTGGATGGCTTCAAATCCATTTCATGTCTTTTCTTTTCACATTACACTTTTTTCCTTCACCTTCCTCCATTGATCTTTACTCTTCACCCCCCCTTGGTAAACCGGTCCATGAAATATTTCCAACCAGTGATTTCTTGGATTTCCCAAGAGGTTGTTCCCACCCTATTTTTTATTTCAAACCTCCAAATGTACAAAAAATCAACAAAGTGTTAGAAAAATATTTTTTTGTGATTTTCTTGGATCATATAGCCCTCCCAACCTGGCTAGAGGTATTTATGCCTCTAGACACTCTTTGGTATCTTGAGCTGAACCCACCATGATGTGATAGGGTTTTAAGAGCCATCCATTTACCCTAGTCTTGTGCACTTTTTCCTCAATGTCTTGAAGTTTATAGGAGCCATTGTTGAATTTTTTTGTGACCCTAAACAGTCCCTCCCACTGGTAGAGAAACTTGCCATCCTTTCTTTTGTCAAAGCGATTGTCATATCGAAGCAGTAAAGATCCCTCCTTGATGTTTTTATCTGTTAGCTTCTTGTTGAACTTTTCTCTACGCTTCTTAGCTTCTTGGAAGTAGTGGTTGATGGCTTATTCACGATCCAATTGTAGCCTCTCTAGGTCCAGTAATCTTTGATGTAACTTCTCCTTTTGAGAGCCTACTGTGCCACCTAATACCTGAAGGCTAGCTAATTTCACCTCAATAGGCAAAAGAGCCTCTTTTCCATAAACTAGATGAAAATGTGTGAACCCTAACATGGTTTTGAAGGAGGTTCTATAAGCCCATAGAGCTCCACTAAGGTGCTTTTCCCAATCTCGGAACCTTGAATGTACCTGTTTGTTGATGATTTTACAAATCATTCCATTTACCTTCTCCACCAATCCATTGCATTGAGGGTAGTAAGGGGTAGAGTGTTGTCGTTGAATATTTAGCTTTTGCATGAGTTCACCCACCACATTAACTCTAAACCCTGGTTCTCTATCTAATAGTATTTCAAGAGGGGTACCAAACCTACAACAAATGTGGTCAAAGATGAATTTACTCACTTCCTTAGCAGTGATTCTTCTAGTTCACATAGCCTCGGCCCATCTAGTCATGTAATCTACCCCCATGATAATATACTGTTTTCCTAATGGAGTGTGTGGTAGAGGCCCTATGGCATTAATTCCCCACTTCTCAAAGGGTCCATAGACCTTGATTGGGGTTTGGGGTTCTGCTATGAGTGGTCGTGGTCTTGATTTCTAATATTCTTCACATGTTTCACTACAACAAAAACGAGGCATAGATGTGCATGTTAGACGCGCAAAGTCGGGTGCGTCTATCACAATGTCTATCGGTGCGTCTATACGTGCGTGTAAATAGACGCGATTTTTGCGTCTATATATCCGCGCAAATAGACGCGCTTATACACGCAAAAATAGACGTACACGTCAAAATTCAAATCATACTTAAATCATTTCTTTTCAAACTATGCCTTTCATTTCCTACGTTTTTTGCGGTTCTGAAGCTTGAGTTTAGCCAACATGCAGTCTCTTCATGCCTCACCTAGTCTTTTCATGCCTCACCTCCTCATGACTCGCCTCTTCTTTCATTTCAAACACACAAGAAGGGAAAAAGAAAAGCCAAGGAGAGGAAGAAAGAGAGAACAAGAGAGAGGAGAACAAGAAGAAGCAGCAAGGAAGCAAGCATCAAGGGAGGGTAACTTACCAAGAAGAGGAAGAAGGAGAAGGAAGAAGCGCTACCACCCGCCACACCAAACACCCAAGGTGAGTCTCTCTCTCTCTCTCTCTCTCTCTCTCTCTCTCTCTCTCTCTCTCTCTCTCTCTCTCTCTCTCTCTCTCTCTCTTTCTTTCTATCTTCCTCTCTCTGCTCTGTCTGTATATTTAGGATTTGTGATTTTATTATGTATTGCATTTTGTAAATCAATAATGGCGGTCGCCTGGTAAAATCATCCGACCAAGCACGTCTGATAGCGCGTCTATATCTTAGTGTAGACGCAGATATAGACGCGGAAAACATTTCTGTGGGAGCGCATCTTTCAGCGTGTGTGCTCTGCAGTGTACACATGAGGATACACGCATTGACAGACGCCCAAAGAGACGCAGGTATAGACGCGCACAGAGACGCAGGTATAGACGCTGTATGTAATATGTTTTATCTACACAGGGTAATATGATTTTTTTGTGTAAATGTGGAATCCTGGATCCTCCAATACCCCATTCAACAAGGAGCAATTCATGGGGGAGATGACCAATTATCTTGGTCGCCCTCCCACTGCAGATGAGGTTTTCAGTGTGATGTCTGGGACACCTATCACATCTTTGCCTACACAGGGATCAGCTGAGGTACATGGATCAGTCGAAGCACGTACATCTGCAAAGGCACATGTATTGAGTGAGGTAGAGGGTAGTGCACGTCGAGGGAGGAGGGAGAGTGGTGCGGGAGGACGAGGAGGTTGAGGGCTTTGTGGGGGTTGCCTAGGTGGTGGCTCTCGATCACCCTCACCGGAAAATGAGAGAGGTGAGCCTCCACAAATGTACTACTCTATCACTGATGTTGGTGGTATCTTGCATGACTTCGAGGGAAGGGAAATGATAGCCTACTTGAGGAGTGTCGTGCATGCCACATACAAAGATTGCATGATTCCCTTCAAGCACCAAAAAAATGGTTTGTGGCAAGAGGTGCTGCGGGCAGTACATAAAAGATACCCTAATCCCGAGAATTCACGATTCTCAGATGATTGGGGACAGTCAAAGGTGAGAGACGCGCTTCATAACAAGAGGTCTCACCTTATGACGCGCGCCAAGGAGTCATTGCGGAGACAAGAGCAGGGGCGCCCTAGATATGGCCAACCACCCAATTGCCACCGCAAGGAGTGGAAAGAGGCCAAGAAGAGAGCAACGGAGAAAATGACAAGTCGCCAGCATGTAGAGGGGCGTCGTATCCAGATGGCAACCATGGGATCGTCGCATTATGGATCGGGTGGCAGGGAGTCATGGGAGGCTGAGTTTGTAAGTATTATTTGATTCCTTTTTTTAAATTAAATTTTGTAATTTGTTTCACTTCATTATGTAGTGTGTTTTAATACGTTGTATGTTCAAATTGTTTTGTAGTTCCATATCGTTGGTAGGATGCCTACTCCTAGAGAGGTAGGCTACCATCGAGATCATAACCGGGCATCCATTTGGCAGCATTTCTACGAGGAGGGACTCATCACGGAGGAGAAATATAATCGCGCCATGAGGATTCCACCACCAGAAGAGGTATGTTTTATTTTTTACATGAAAAGTATAGATCAGTATGATTTATTGTTTGTAATGGTATTTATATACTTTAATCCTTTGTGTAGGTGAACCCTCATGCAGTTGAGGATAGCGAAGGGGGGACTAGCAGTAGCGGTGGCAGCAACGGCAGCGGCACAGGCAGCAGTGGTGGTAGCGATGATGATGCCTCTTCTAAGGAGATATAGAGGAGCCCCATGCATGCATGCCTCCCCTTGGCTTGTAATTTTCATTTTTGATATGTATTACTTTCAGCTAATGCTTGCGGCCATGACCATGCTTGAGGTCACAAGCACTAGAACTCATAATGTAAAAACGTTTCATCTATATATATGAAATTTCGTGTGCTACATACATTGTTTTTTTTTCAGTATCCAATCTTCGAAATAATCTTTCTCTGTTTTCCCTAAGTATACAATTTGATGTTGATGGGGGGGGAAAAAACCAGAGAGCATGTGGCCTGCAAAGCCACATACTCTCTGGTTTTTTTTTCATACCTCTATTTTGCACGTCTATCAGCGCGTCTAAATTGCAGGATAAATGGGCGTCTATTCTCGTCAAAAACTTTCAGAGTAAACGCGGTTTTAGACGCATAGATACACGCCTGTATCGATGCACAATATGAATATATCAACTTTTTTATAAATATGATCATATAGTTACGTAGCGCGTTTATATTGGCGTCTATAGGCGCATCTAAGTGTGCGTCTACTTCTGCTTATAAGCACGCTTTTAGACGCAATTTTGTAGATGCGAAAATAGACGCGTTAATAAATGCGCCCGACTTTTCTTTTCACAATTCAAATATTGCATCTACAAGCGCGTCTATGGAGCCTTTTTGTTGTAGTGTTTGACACCAATATTTGACATCTCGGTGTAGACTGGGCCAAGTAAAGCCGGCTTGTAGAACCTTTCTACTTGTGATGTCGTGTGCAAAGTGGCCTCCACACACATCATCATGGCAAGCTTTTAAGATTTCTTCAATTTCCAACTTTGAAGGCACTTTCCTAAGCACACCATCCTTACCAAGACAATACAAACTATCATTTACCATGCGATATCTTGTAGCCTTCTGAGCTAGCCACTGTCTATCTCCCTTAGTCACGTATTTGGGAGCTTCTCCTTGCTCTAAGAGGTGTAGAATATCTTCTAAGTCTTACTTGCCTTGCTGAAGTGGGGGTTTGATAGCCACTACTCCCACCACTGACTTATTCAACTTTGATGATGCTAGATGGTCGGCATCCTTGTTCTGGTTTGTTGGCACATGATGTACTTGTGCCTCCCTAAATCTTCTCATAAGAGACTTGGCCTCTCTCATTTTAGTAGAGAGGTTTGTATTTTTGCATGCCCATGTACCTTGCATATGCCTTAACAATAGCATGGAGTCTCCAAAAGCATTCAACCTCTCGATTGAATTACTAAGACACCAACAAAGACCATGAATTAAAGCTTGATATTTTGCCTCATTGTTAGAGTGGACACCTTCCAAGATGATTCCTTCACCATAGATTTTCTCTCCTAAAGGAGAGAAAACAACAATGCCTGCGGTTGCCTTATCCTTAGTTCTCTTGTATGCACCATCAAAGTAGAGACTATAAGCATCTACAAGAGTCTTTATGGATGGGGGTGGTGGAAGGTCCTTTCTTTTCACCCTGAGATTTTTCTCATAGCACCTGTTTGTCAAAATATCAGCCAGGTATGCTCGAGTAGTTTTTTCAACCTGCACTGTATAATCTCCTCCACAATGATGATCACAAACCTCTTTGGAAGCAAATATGGCCGAAACTTGGTTACTGCAAACATGAGGGCCAACACTAGTTGTTCCATGGAGGTGTAAGCCTTCTTTGAGACTTTCATGAGGCGGCTAGAAAAATACGCAGGCCTCATGAAGGATGTTTTTGAAACTTTTTGTAGGAGAGTAGCACCAATGGCCTCTTCTCCCACACTAGGGTTTACAAAGAATGTTTATTCCCAACAAGGCTAGAGGATTATAGGAAGTGACCCCAACATTTTCTTTCTCTCCTTAAAATGTCCTTCACTTTGTTCACTCCATACAAGTGTTTCTTGGCATTTCAGTTTGTTGCAAGGGATATATAGCCTAAGAGAATAAGTGTATAAATCTACCATAATATCTTAGCTTTTGTGAGAAGGAGACTAATTGTTTGATGGAGGTTGGGAAAGGTAGAGCTAGTAATGTTTCTACCTTTTTTGGATCTACCTCAATTCCTTCAATTGACACTACATGCCCTAGTAGTGTAACCTTGCTTTTCCCAATGTGACATTTATCCTTATTTAGTTGTCCACCCAACCTAGCTAAGCGAGTAAATCCTTCATCAACCTTGCGTAGATGTATGTTCCTTGAGCTGTAAATACAAAAGTCATCTATGAAAACCTTATGAACTAATTACCAAAGTAAGCTTGGAAGACCATATTCATGAATCGTTGAAAGGTTGCTGGGGCATTTGTGAGACCAAAGGGCATGACCCAAAAGGCAAAATAGCCCCATGGTGTGATGCTTCTTATGATCCTCCTTTGCAATGTGAATCTGGAAGTAGCCAGAGTAGCCATCACACACTGTATACCGCTCATGTCCCGCTACTTCATTCAAGATTTCATCCTAAAATGGAAGAGGAAAGTGGTCCCTCTTTGTTGTAGCATTTAGTGGCTTGTAATCTATGCATACTCGCCACTTACCATTTTTCTTTGGCCTCACTACTACTGGGGAGACCCGTTCTGAATCTTCCACTGGGTATATGAATCCTACATTCAAGAGTCTCTTCACCTCCGTCAACAGTGCATCCTATTGCATAACTCCTAGTCTTCTCAATCTTTGTACTATAGGTTTGCTTCCTTCTTTGAGTTGGATGTGATGCTTCACTATAATGACACCTGTAATGTGAGTATAATCGAAAATAAGCAATGATACATGCTTCTTGAGAACATTCACATAACCCTCCCTTTCTTCATCCTTTATATCCTTGGATATCATCTTCTCTAGGCAAGCATCCCACACATCTTCTCCTTGGATTTTTTGGTTGTCTTCCGATGAGGTAGGTTCCTTTAAGGTGACACTCATAACTTCGATAGTGCTATCACTCTCTTCACTTGAACTCTCTTCCTCTTCTACCAATGAGGAACATCCACTTGAGCTCCACTCATCGGCAGACGTTTCTAGTTCAAGGTTCTCTTGATGCCCACTCTTCAAGTTGTAAACCACCTTTTGATCATGGCCACCCACCTTACATGGCCTCAACTCCAGATCCCCTATTGCCCAATCTTACCTAGATCCGATGCCCATAATCCAAGGTCTCAATAGGATGAGGGGATATCCTTCTCCCTTTACTGGCATCACATAAATATCCACTGTTGCAGTGATTCCAAAAACAGAAACTCTCAAAGCTTTCACTACACCCACACATGTGACCGCATCATTGTTGGCCATCTTTTCCCTAAAGGTTGAGGTTTCCATTACTTCTAAGCCTAATTGATACATAACCTTTTCTATCATGACACAAATCTCTGCTCCACTATCGATGTATGTTTTTCGAATCGGTTGACCTTTGATTCGAGCCTCCACTTCAGGCACTATATCTTTGAGGCCATATGCCTTGATTGCACTAACCATTTTACCTTGCCTTGCCCTTGTGCTTACCATTTTTTACCATTGTCGTCGTAGCTTTGGAGAGGCATGAAGTAGTTGTGGCCAAGTAATTTTTGGCCCTTGAGAGCTCACATCTGCTATCAGATAATAAGGTTGTGTCCAAGAATCCAAAGGGAAGTCGGAGATATAAATTTTAGACCTAGTTTGAGTCTTTATCTTCTTCCCTTCATCTCTAGGTGCCCGTGATGTACTTGCCTCATTGATTGCTTCCTTGCTTGCCTCAGTCTGGACATGTACCCGCTTGATAGGCATGGTCTCTACTACATCTACCTTCATCTTACCTCTCGTTATTTCTTCTTGGAGCCTTCTATCCCTAACCACCTCCTCTATTTTTATGACATTAACATTTGGTTGAACAACAGGGGTTTTAGCTTGAACATAAGGTGGTTGTAAAATTGCAGGTCATGACTGCTCTTGCTCTTGAGTCCTAGCATGAGGAGGGCTTACTTGTTGTCGAGGACCTTTGGCAGGGTGATCATATCTTCTAGGGTGAGGACAATTGTACATGCCATGTCCATTTTCTCCACAGTTGCAACACAACATCTTCCTTGCTTGTTGTCGCATTTGTAGTCGATTCCCACCATTCCTCTCGATAGGTCTTCTTGCACCTTGCACAAGATTCACTCTCAAACCCTCTAGTTGATTAGTAATATTGTTTATTTGTTTGATCATGTCTTCTTGACCTCTAATAAGGCCTAGTGCATTAGATACATTTGGGGGAACTTGAGAGGCATCCATAGTTGTGATGTTGTTTCCTAAAACTACTTGGCTAGCTTGGGCTTGGTAGAGAATATTTCTATTCTTTTCCCTAGTGATTCTCAAAGCATCTTCAAAAGTGTTTGGAAATTTCACCTTTACCTTCTCCCTGAGCAAGGGGTACAAACCTGAAATAAATCGATCCTTTTGAAGGCAGTTTGGAGCTCTCTCACTAGGATTCAGTGAGTCTGACCACTGCCCCCAAAGCTTCAAAAACCCTTCCTCATAAGTTGCATAACCATAAGGATAAATTTGATGGAGAGCCAAAAGTCATTGCCATAACTCTTCAACTGAGTTAGTTTGTTGAAATCTCTGCAAGAAAGCTGCCTTCAATCCCTCCCATTCACCTCTTTGGGCCAGATTTAGAGTTTGGAACCACATTCTAGTTTCTTCCTTGAGCACCAAAGGAAAAGCCCTCAACTTTAATGCTTCATCATCCCTCCCAGAGACAAGGAAGGCCATTTCAAGGTTGTCCAAAAAATCCACTGCATTTTTCCCATTGTGCCCAAAGAAGCTTGGAAATGCCATGTTGCCTTAGTAGAGTACAAAGATGAATACGTCTAGACTTAAGTTATATTTTACGAGGGGAAGGATGAATGGATTCATATATGTATTGATTTTAGTAAGACGTCTAGGCCCCAGTATGCTTCTAATAATGCCTTGGAATCTAAGCTTTGTGCTGGCTACAATATGCACAGTTTGCATAGCAAGAGATTGGATTGGTCCATACAACGTGTGGTGATTCATGAGAAACTATTATAATAAAATAAAGACATGTACATTGAAGGATGCATTGTAGTCTAGCATTGGGAAGATTATAGGTTCTGGTGATACAAGAATATCCCTCAATCTTTCAGCCCCAAAGTACATGACAAGACGCTGCTGGAAGAAAATCTTCCTATTGATGCATACATTAACTCGGATGTTTTGTACAGAGTGAAAGGTGTAGAAATTCGGGCCATTATTATTATTCATAAGTGGAGACTACTTAAGGTAGTAGAGAGAATGCACTTTCTTGAATTATAAAGGATTTTTTCTAGAGTGTTTCTTTCTGGAACCCACCAACTTTGCTATACAGAGAATTTGCTCACCAATGATTGTTCTTGCCTTAGTGTGTCCATCCTCGGCGACATATTTTTCATAAGGTGTGATGGCCACATTTTCAACCACACCCAACCTTCGAGCTAGCAACAGTTGAAGGTAGTCTCCATACTTTGCACCTCTACAAAACTCCACACCGTTCATGCATAGTTGTCCTCCTTTGATGTGGATTAGGCTGGAGAGAGAGAGAGTGATTTGATGATTTGGAGAGAAGGACCTCCCAAAAGGGCCTTTACTTTGTTTGCAAAACACTCACCACAATTATGAGAACCTAGAAATTGATGGTAATATGATTTTTTCCGTTGTGAGAGAATGGAATTTCTAAGGTGAACACATTTTACCCGCATACGTGCCGTCATCCGATAGGCATACTTCCTTTCTTGGGATTCCTTGGGAGACCATTGTGGGAGTCGTGGACTTCGACCATCTTCAAAAAGAGTTGGTGAAGGCATTGGAGAAGAGCCACTTGCAGCACTTGTTGTAGAGGATGCACCACTATGTGTTGTATCGTCCCGCATAAGGAGGTAGAGAATTGTGGATGAGAATGTCCTCAGTGGGGGCACCAATTTATGATGAATGAAATTCGATATGGCAGCCTCTATACTATGCCAAACTCCCTTTTGCCATAAAGTGAATGAGATAAGGGCACCACCTAGCCATGGAAGAGCAGACTAGGATGCTATGCAAGAGGAAGAGAAGCTTGTGAGGGAGAAGAGAGGAAAACTAAGAGAGAGAGAGAGAGAGAGAGAGAGAGAGAGAGAGAACTACAAAAAATAGATGAATCAATAAAACTTAAGAGGGCACAAGAGATGGAGAACTCTCAAGACATAACCAATATACACAATATGGACACCGATAGCATGGGCTTATTACATTGTACAATATTCATAAGCTATAGTAAGGGAATGAACTGCATAAGCTCATTAGAGAGAATGGGAAAGGCTCAATAGGGCTGAAGAAGGCCTCTTGGCTCTCTCTTGCAAATTACAAAGGAGAAGGCCTCTTTATATAGGCCTTGAGGATGTTTAGGGAGGAGGTTAAGATAGAATAGGAATTAACACCAGCAAAGCTACATTAAGGCGATTCCATCAATGTGGAAGCTCCATCTACATGTTTTGTTGACCAATTTTTTACTCAATCAACTTCCATCATAAGTGAGTTGTCTCCATTCTCCCCCCCATAGCTTGAGTCCAAGAGCTCTCCTATTAAAAAAATATAGAGAATCTTCATAAAATAAGATCATATCTAGCAATAATGGAAATAGAGTAGTGAGAATTCATACATTACTACTACAATTAAGGATGATTTGAGGGTGATTTAGGAGGGGAATTCTAATGGTTTATTAGCTTGAGAGAGAGGAGAAGAGAGGGGAAAGGGTTGGGAGTCTAATGAATGTTGTTTTATGGAAGTGTTAAGTGTGGAAAAGAAAGTGTGGGTGTGTATAAAATTGGGAGGTGGTCTCTATCGCAGTTGGAAAAAGTTGGCATCCACCATTTTGGCCATATCTCCCGACTCGTAGCTCCACAAAATTACAAACAAATACCAATCAAAACTTCAGCTCACGTGCTATAACTTTCATGTCCAAAAGTTTTTTTGGATCGGAGTGGAAGTATTTTTAAAAAATCTTACAAAATCATGTGTCTGATTTTTCTTCCACTAATGCTTCCAAGAAGGGTCCCATTTGTTTGAATTATCATAAGGCTCCAAAGCCATGACATTATGAGCCTCACATACCCTTAAAATAGCTCCAAATCCATTTCATGTCTTTTCTTTTCACATTACACATTTTTCCTTCACCTTCCTCCCATTGATCTTTACTCTTAACCCCCCTTGGTAAATCGGTCCATGAAATATTTCTAGCCAGTGATTTCTTGGATTTCCCAAGAGGTTTTTCCCACCCTCTTCTTTATTTCAAACCTCCAAATGTACAAAAAATCAATAAAGTGTTAGACAAATATTTTTTTTGTGATTTTCTCGAATCACAATATTTATAATAATATTATGAAATCTTCTTTGCCTAAGATTTAGGCACTTTACAATCACTCTTTGCATAAAGAGTTTGAATGTACTAGAAAAGAGATAGAGTAACCTGAATTAATGGATGCTAAAAGTTGTGCATCCCACAACTCTCTAGAACCATTAATATTTTATTAGACATATCTTCTAAAAATCTATTTTGCTAATAAATATTTACATAGAGGCTATGCGCACACTTTATAAGAAATAGCGGTGCATCTAATACAATAATCCAATAATTACCAAATAAATTCTTGAGGAAATAATCTTTAAAATGCTTGCGCGTGGCGTGCCTTTCCAATTCTCCTTGCTCTACACATCAACTGCCAAAAATTTAGAAAATCATGTTAGAATAATAACCAACTGAATAATTGTAGCTAGCCACATAAATCAATTAATTTGGAATTCCATACGATAATTAATTCACAAAGACGTTAATACTCATGTGGATAAAATGGTACCACCCATGTTCACACTTGCATCGATGCTTGGAAAGGATAGGCGTCTCCACCCATTGACCTTCTGCCTAAGACAATTCTTAGGAACATGCCCCGCATTGACGAAGAACAATTTAAGGCACTCATCCCTTTGCGTAGGTGCCACCTGGCAAGGTTATGTTGCCAGGTGGTACCTAGGCAGAGGGATGAGTGCCTTAAATGCTTCTCCTTTGTTTGTACATTGGTGGGATGAGCACCTTAAATGGTTCTCCATCAATGCGGGGCACGTTCCTAAGAATTGTCTTAGGCGGAAGGTCAATGGGGATACATATCCTTTTCGGGCGTCGATGCAAGTGTGAACGTGGGTGGTACCATTTTATCCACATAAGTATTAAAGTCTTCGTGAATTAATTATTGTATGGAATTCCAAATTAATTGATTTATGTGGCTAGCTACAATTATTCAGTTGGTTATTATTCTAACATGATTTTTTGAATTTTTGGCAGTTGATATGTAGAGCAAGGAGAATTGGAAAGGCACGCCACGCGCAAGCATTTTAAATATTATTTCCTCAAGAATTTATTTGGCAATTATTGGATTATTGTATTAGATGCACAGCTATTTCTTATAAAGCGTGCACATAGCCTCTATGTAAATATTTATTAGCAAAATAGATTTTTAGAATATATGTCCAATAAAATATTATGTTTCTAGAGAGTTGTGGGATGCACAATTGTTAGCATCCATTCATTCAAATTACTCTATCTCTTTTCCAGTACACTCAAACTCTTTATGCAAAGAGTGATTGTAAAGGGCCTAAATCTTGGGCAAAGAAGATTTCATAATATTATTATAAATACGGCATGAAGGGAGCTGCCCACTTCATGTCGAGGGGAGATTGAACCCAATCTTATATCGCTTCATCTTACTTTACCTTCTCTTTTAGTCTATTTTTAATTTCTCATGAGTCGTATACAATTTTATGAGTAAAAGAGAGAAAGAGGGAGCTTCTTCGATTCGCTACACGCAAACCACGCATCCGTTGCTCGCAACAGCAACAAACCCAATGCAGGAGAAAATCAACCAAGTTGCATGAGAATATTTGCAACTTAATGAAGTGAAGAATCCGGGAAGTTACTTTGATATTTAAAGAGAGAAGCAACTAGAAGCTTATCCTAGCAAGTAGAAGAGCTAATTTCTAGATGGAAATGCTAGTAAAGGTCATAATAAAAATCTAGAAGATCATCATGGAAAGAAATAGAGTACAACCCTAGATGCTAATCCCATAGGAAGTATAAGCCAATAGAATGATGCTAAGCCCAAAACACTAAAAGGAAGCATGCCAAGCACTTTGGTTGTTCTGGACTCGTATGAAGCATCAACTAGATGGGGATCCACAAATATTACTGTGTCACTAGGTGACCTCTCAAATATTGTCTCGACTTTCAAGGATCAACTCTTGAAAATGATTCAACCAGAGTGCTCCATATTGCCAAAATTGAAAGTAGCAACCATGATATCTCATACTCTAAAGGAAATAGTTAGAAAAATCTAGCAACGGTCTGTGCCAGCATGCCCCCTCTCTAGTCCAACTATTCTAGTGATTCATGTTCGATGCAAGGACCAAAAATCCAGAATGTCTTGCTTGATAGTGGCTTAGGGATCAACATCATCATATTGGCTACTTTCCAAGAATTGGGATTGGGAACTAAGTCCCTTCTTACAAAGGATGACCAATCAGCAATGGGTAAGACCTTTGGGAATCATCCACTCTGTACTTTTGGAAATTTCCATGATTCAATTTTTGGTTTCCTTAGTTGTGTTGAATATGGAGCATGTTGGTGAATATTACTACCTACTATTGGGAAGACCTTGCCTATGCCAAGCAAGAAGCCATAATTGGGATAAGGAAAAACTTACAATTCGTAGGAATCAACATAAAGGAATTGTCTTCTTAACCAATGTTCGCGCACCTACCTTGCACTATCGACCAACTATAGCTAAAATAGTCAATATGGTTGAGGGCTTGAGTGATGATGAAGAAGATGAGCTCTTGAAGGGGCTAATGAAAATTTAGAACCTTGGTGTCTTATTAATGTTCTATAGATTAGTGAATAGTACATGCAACCACAAAGTATGCAACTCCAAGTCTCAAAGGAGTAGGAGAATGATAACACTCTAGACAATTTTGGAACTCAGAGCCCGGATTGCATAAAAGATAAAACTCATGCTAATCTGATTGCTAGTGTTGACATAAATAAAATCTTGAGTCAAGAGGGCAAGTTTAAGCACAAATGCAAAATTTCACAAGGATAAAGGAAGATGAATATTAGACACAATATATATTGGTTTAAAAATGACTAAACTAGTCAAGATCAGTGCCACAACTGCAGCTAGCAAACTTCCATCGGCAATTCATCAGTTTGTTGATTGAATTTAAAGATGTTTTTACTTGGGAATACTCAGAGATAAAAGTCCAGATCCTCATTTCTATTAGCACTAGATTCCTCTAAAATCAGATGCTATCCCAGTCTAGGTGTAGAGCTACAGGGATCCTCACATGGCCAAATAGGTTAAAGAGGAGTTAGATCAACTACTGTGAGTTGGATTCATAGCTCTAATAGATTGAACGGGTTGAATCTTCATGATTGTCATATTTTAGAAGGAGGGACAAGAAGCTGTGATTATGTATGGACTACAAAAAGCTTAATGTAGCCACAATCTTAGATCCCTTTCCCACCCCCTATTTGGATATTATATTGGATGAAGTTGCTAGCCATGAGATTTACTCGTTTCTCGATGGTTTTAGTGGATATAACCAAGTTCTCCTCGCTCCATAAGATCAATCTAAAATAGCCTTCATCAGAGCATGGGGAGTGTATGTCTGTATAATGACGTGGTTCAATCTCAAGAATGCTCCTGCCTCTTTTTAGAGAGACATGTAGGGGATTTTTGGGCCCTATCTAACTAATTCTATGAGATTGTTTTTGGATGATTTTAGTGCCTTTGGAAAGGCCACACTCCATCTAATGCACCTAGCTTTGCCTCACACATTTCCAAGAGATAAGTTTAAGTTTAAATCCTCTAAAATGTGTGTTTGTTATTTGAGGCAGCATTTTACTAGGCCACATCATTTCTCAAAACAGCATTGTTGTCAACGCCACCAAAGTGGCCACAATCATGCAAGTCATAGAACTAAATTCACCACCCATACTACTAAAATTCTTGGGCCAAATCGGGCGGCATGTCCGTCTCCTATGACTTTTGGCACACTTAGCTATTCCCCTAAATAAATTGGTGCATGTGGCCAAATCTTTCTATTACTGGAATAAAGAAGCCGACTTGTCACCTTCGACCATTACTCTCAAGGGCCCCCATTGTGATCCCACTAGATTGGGCAAAAAATTTCCATGTATTTATTGATGTCTTTGACATAACTACTAGAAGTGTGCTTATGCAACATGATGCCAATGGATGGTTCTGACTTAGTATTTTATGGCTGCAAAAGATTGTATAATGCAAAGAAAAACTATTCAATCACCAAATGATAATGTCTTGGCATGATCTACTTATTCAAAAGTTTTTTATATTATTTGCTCAGTATGCTGTTGTCTTTCATGTGAATCATTTATCTTTAATCCACTTGGTCAAGCAACAAAATGCCATTGAGCAAATGGCTAGATGGATTCTAATGCTACAAGAATTTGATTACATAGTAATACATCACCCTGAAACCCAACATGTCATTGCGTACTTTCCATCTCACCTTGATTCTAGAGAATCACTAATTGGTATCGACAATGACTTCTCGGATGCACAATTATTGTGGAAAATTAGAGTTTGCAGCAAGAAGAATGTGCACAAGAGGGAGATGAGAGCTCAAAGTACAAGAACAAAATCTTGCTTACTAAGTTTCTCAAAGTACAACTTAGGTACACTCTATCTCACACTTGATAGTGACCCATAGGCTATTTATATAGCTTCTGCCAAGCTAGGGTTAGGGTTTTCCTTGCCCCTTAACGCCATTCACATCCATCTGCCGTCATATACCCTTTCTTAGGGTGAATTACCATGCCTATATTGTAACACCCCCCTCAATGCAGGGTGGCATTGCATCACAATACATGTTAAAGTTCCCCCCCTCAATCAAATGGGATGCCTTTATAAATCAAGCTACAAGGATATTCATAGGTAGAGGATGTTACAAGACTCAAAAGAGTCGGTCATCTGTGGATTGGGAGGCAAAGTTGGCCTCCAATTCCTTAGATACTGGTGGAACACTGGGACACTTACTGGTGATATGCCCCGTCTTTTTGCATTTGTTGCACTTCATTATGTTAGAGTATTTCTTCCAGCAATTGCTTACAATATGCCCTTTTTGTGATAGTAGGAGTACTTAGTAGAAGCGGTATGGACTAACACTTGCTCACGGGAAGTGACTGCTGAAGTTTCTTTAGTATGGTTTCTCTTCTCTTCATCCAGGCAAGAGTGGATGGTACTTGGCAAAGTTGGGTTCGGGATATTAGTTAGGGTAGTCACAAGGGTTGGAAAAACCTTTTTCATAGACTTTAGCAGTATGAAAATGGCATCTTCATCATGGATGGGTGCTTGAATGGAGCAAGCTGTGCCATAAGCCCCTTCATATGTAAAATAAACTTGCTTAGATCTTCTCCATGTTTGTATTGCAATCTGAAAAACTCAATCTTGAGAAATATCTTGAATTTCTTCCCGGTAGCACCATAGAGCCTTTCAAGCCCATCCCACTTTTCCTTGGTAGTTGAGAGTTGTTCAATATGATGAATTAAAGATTTATCTAAATGAAGCATGATGATGGCCTGAGCCTGTTCATCATCTTCTACATCAAGTGGATTGGATGGGTCAATTACTTTGGTCCCTTTTCTGAAGGGCCAGTAGCCTCTTTCCATCATTTTGTATTTTACCAAGACTTCCCAAGGATGGAAATCTTTTCCATTGAACTTGCGAATTTGAGGCCTTACATCTGCATAGGCCATGGCCATTATAGGAAGGTCTTACAGGTGGCCTTACATCTGCATAGGCCATGGCCATTATAGGAATGGCAATGTCTAGTCCGTTACAGGTGGCCAAGTACAACCGAATAGCAAAACTGATAGCCACGTTTTAAAGTTGTAGAGTTGAAAACGATTGGAAATCATACCTATGCAATATCTCAAGATAGGATTTAGGAGGTCATGTTCTTTGAACAACCCTTGATTTAGGCTTTATTGTTTTTCTAGGTTTCAGCGAGGTGAGATTTGACTAGACTTCAGGCTCTTCCTGATAATGTGGCCTATTTGAGGAGTTCTTGGTGGAGCATGGCTTATCGATCAACTCTATGCTCTTGGATGAATCAGAGGAGAGTACAATAACTCTCATATCTCTAATGTACCAGCAGCAAACTGATATTGGGATATGGTCTATGTGTTTATAGTTGTACACATAGCCTTACAACCAAGCAAGAAGAGGTTAATGACATAAAGCACTTGATGGATTTAATTTTCTGCCAAAACACACCAAATTGAGTTACTAGCAACATGATTGTAAAATGCAACATTAGTGCTTACAAGCACTCATCTCAAGGTTTATGCCATTTGAGATGTAAGATGTGGATTGTTTGATGAATTAAAGAAATCCACCGAGGGTAAGAACTTTGAAATAGAGCTTTCAAACCTTCAACTAACTTTGGAGAAGATCAATCAGTGATTAGAATCACTGTTAGTGCTCAGAAATTGAAAATTTTGAAGAATGGAAAAGCTTGAAGCTTCCTAGCTATGGCTGCCAAGAAATAGGCACTTAGGAACCATAGGAGGAATTTCACCAAACCCTCTTAGAAGGAGATAGCCCACTGGGGGAGCTTTGAAAACCCTATAGGGGCTAGGAAGATTGCAATGCCTGCACATCACGCCATGCCCTGGAACTTCATGCTGCCCAAAATTGTGCCATTTTTTGAAACTGAGAAATGCTACCCTCCACGTCGACTAATCCTTGCGTTTAACATGCCATGATGAAGTGCCTTGTGTTGGGGAAGAAGTCATCAATTGAAGTTACAAGCTGAAATGCTCTCCTTTGGCTTCCCTAGGTCCTCCAAGGTCAAGGGGTCAAGCTGGCTATGGAGGTTGAAGGTCCAAGATGACAGAATGAAGCTTGTCTTGTGCACTTAGTGAAGCTAAGCTTAGAGAAAGCTGAAAGGATTAGAAAATGCTCTAATACCATGTGAAAAATCAGATTTTGCTACAAGAAGAATGTGCACAGGAGGGAGATGAGAGCTCAAAGTACAAGAACAAAATCTTGCTTACTAAGTTGCTCAAAGTACAACTTGGGTACACTCTATCTCACACTTGATAGTGACCCTTAGGCTATTTATATAGCCTTTGCCAAGCTAGGGCTAGGGTTTCCCTTGCCCTTAAGGCCATTCACATCCATCTGCCCTCATAGACCCTTGCTTAGGGTTAATTCCCATGACTATATTGTAACAATTATTTGGTGCAAAAGTGGATACACTAGAATCTATGCCAGCAAACCCTCCATGGTCATGATATGAAGAGATATTGACCTTCCTAGAAACCAGTGTACCTCTGTCCCATATTCAAAAGGAACAATGGAAATGATTAGATCTTCAAAGTTGGCATTTTGAGATTATCATGTGCCAGTTGTATTATCACACACTCTCTGGAGTGCTACAACGAGTGGTCCTCCCAATGGAGGAGCTAGGTGTTCTAGAGGAATCCCATCATGGAATTGCTAGTGGTCACTTCAATGCTAAAGTTACAATTCATAAAATCTAGCAAGTTGGTTTGTGGTGGCTGGCCACACGTGGTGATGTCTGCAAGTGGCTCTAGCATTGTGATTCTTGCCAAGGGATGGGTCAGCCTAGAGCTAGATATTGCTTTCCACTCTAACTAATCCTACATGTGGAACCCTTCCAAAAATTAGGATTTGACTCTCATTGGTCCCATTTCTTGATTGTTGCTTACATAAGAAACAATTATATCTTGATGGCAATGGATTATTACACCAAATGGGTAGAAGGATGGGCTCTACCAAACAATACTACCAAATTGATTTTTAAATGTTTATTTCAAGATATCTTCACTAAGTATGGCACTTCGATTGAATTGTTCAGTGATAGAGGTACACATTTTGTCAATAAAGTCATCAAAGAGCTCACCTCATTTTTTCTCATTGTGATACCCCCCATCCACCATAGCACATCAACAGTGCACCTATCGGTAATGCAAACATGAAGGAGTCCAAGCCTGCCTCATTTAGATTACCTTAGTATGGGACTAGTTGCAACAACAAATCTAGCTCAAAGCCATTTACTTGGAGAAGCTAGCAATGGAGCTCATCTACCACAATGTCCCATAGCCTCCCTCTAAACTCACATGGATCTATGGCTATAGCAACACCACCTGCAATACACCCCATTGCCATGACTCAACCACCCACCTCCCACCCCGCCATCTCTGGCCTCCACCAAATTCTAACCCACCTTATTTCTTATTGGCCTCCATCCCACCACCATTGGCCCTTATTGCCCCACCTCGCCTCCATACTAGATCTAGGATGATGATGCACCTGACACAAAGGATGATGGCAACATCACCAAGTAAATTTTGTGGGAGTCCACCATGCAAGCCAGTGTTAAAGGTGGTAGCACTTAGCAGCCTTTAAAGCCAGGAGCTGCTATCAGTGCAATTAATGAGTTGATAGGTGTCAGAGTAGTGAAGACTATCTAGCACTATAGATGGATGAAAAGAATATCGCAGCAAGCAGCAAACTCTATAAGGAAGGTAGAAAATGTGATCAGGGGTTGTTGCGCGAGCACATGTATAGTCCAAGAGTTCAAGGATGAAAGGTTTCTCATGCTTCACTACTAGATCCTTCTTGAGTCCTTCTGCTAGCCCCTTTAACTAGCATCCTAAGTGCTCTCTATGAGTAGGTAGCCAATCTTGTATTGTCCTCAGTCACCACATCTGGCAGTAGTATTGTTATTGTGTTGTATCTTGTAGTTGTCTTGTATTCATGATGATTCTGTGATCTTGCATTAGTCATTCCAACAATCTTGTATTGTGACCTTTTTTCTATCTCTCTTGAGATAGATGTATTTTCATGCTTTAGCAATATAGTTTGGGATTGATCTTTAAGTGCACTTGGTATTTGATCTCACTGTTGTGACTATGTCTAGCTCTACACCTCGGATGACTTTGACTGTTGAGTGTGATGTCAGTCTCCACCTCTGTTGATTATGAGCATGCCCACCCTCTCTTTTGTGGCAGTAATGCTAGGACTTGATTACATTAACCCACATTGTATTAAAATATACACAATATCATTGCTTGACATACCATCATGTTAAATGACAAAAAAGAGATGGACATAATTGTACTCTTGTTTGCATTTAATTGAAATATGAGTTTACATAAAGCCCAATTTTGGCTTGCATGTAATATAATAAAAATTGAAAGCTACTCAAGTTTGTCTTTGATTTTTAAGTATAAATTTTGGAAAACCCTAATTAGCATGACTTATTGGTGCATGTGGGCTCACACTGCAAAAGTGCTTGTTGTGGAGGACAAGGATTTGGATCTCCTCATGACAATGTATGCATCATGCATGGAGCGAGTGAAATGTATTGCTCTTTGTCATACACCTCCACCTTCCCTTGCAATGCTTTGCCAAATAAGCAAGCCATTTTAGCACAAAGGGGTATGGCACCCACAGCCACATAGATGAGGATAGATGTCTCCATCTATAAAACAAAACCAACAGAAATGAAATTAAGCACACTAATATTAAAATAAAGAGGTATTGATTAAAAACCATAATCTAATATCAAATAAAACTATAGATTATTTGATATTTAAGAAAGAGAAAAAAACCATATTTTAAAAGCCTTATTTGTCATTATTCTCTTTCTTTTTCCTCTCTCATTGTTGCCCTTTGTCTGCCTATATACACAAATAAAGTGACATAATTAACAATTTAAAAAATAAAAATTAGAGGTCAAAACTTCCTACAAACTCTTTCAAGATATATCTAGTTATATTTTAAGTTAACTAAACAAATATCAACACAACTTGCAGTTTTGTTTTCATAGACCTAGCATGTCAACAAATGTGTTTCACCTACAATTTACTCACGTTTTTACATGCTCTATCGCACTCTCTTTGTCCTTCTTGTATAGAGAACTATTCTTACACAAAGGTGATCTGCAATGTACAAAGAGTTGTTCTTATACAGAAGTGAGGAGACTAATATGTGCATTTGTGATGGACGCATGAAATGGGCTTTTAGTGCATCCCTACAAGCTTCACACATTTTTTCATGCTAAAATACACATTGTCATATGGACTAATATCCACCATATGAAAACTTTGAGTGTGACATGCTCTAGGATAACTTTAAGGTGCAAAGCTTGAATGATATGAAAGAGTTTTGATTGAAAAGATACATTCTTGTATTCTAAAGATTGTTGGGAATGTGGATGTGCCTAAGATTTGGTGAATCTAAAGGGAAACATACATAAGTACCAATTTCATTATGTGTTTAATAAGCTAAATGGTTAATGTATGAAGAAAAAGCTTAACTTTAATAAAGCTAAGGCTATTTTCACCTTCTAAAGGCTATTCTTGAATGGGTGGGCAATGAATTGAGGAAGTTTTGATTACGATTAAGGACAGGGGAATTTTTGGAGCTAGAGGGCAATGTTTTTGGGGATGAGCATGCCTTTTACAATAGTTTGTTGCGTATTAGTCTAGAATGGGGTCTTGGTAGAGATAAATGTGATAAATTGAGGGGGCCCTTCTCTTTGTGTGGGCATCAAAGATAATTAATCTATAGTATGGGGAGTAAGCTAGCTAGTAGAGGAGATGATTGATAATATCCTACATAGGAGAGGAGGATAACCAATGTAGCTTAGACTCATATTCCGGTTCTTTTGGTTCCTTGAATGCAGGGAAAATGTGGCATCATTGTAACAAGAGTAGCTTCTTTGCTTTTGTGTGGAGGGGATGTTTGTCAGTTGATTCGTTCTATGTAAAATTGTGCTAGTGCTTCCATATCAATAGAGGATACTACTGGTGTAGTGACTTGGACATGACAAAGAACTTGAATATGGTTAGCATGCTACTAGTGGATACATTGTATTTATAGGTGAAGGTCTGTGTGTCTCAGGGGAGTCATGTGATTCTTCTCCATCTCTAGTGGTGCCTAACCATATTATATATACATCTAAGTATTTTTCATGCTCTCTTTTGCCCTCTAGCCCTTCCAAATCTATATTATCAAATGTAGACTTGATCTACTCTGTTTCCTCTCTTGCTCTAATGGAACCACTTAAGGACATAAGCGATTATGACAGAAAGTCGGTTTTGCATCTTGTGTAGATGAAGAGTTTGCTATTGCAATGTCTCCTTATAGCAAGTGTGGGCTAGATCCAACAATTACTTGCTAGTATCTTTTAGAGGAAAACAAAAATACTAATCTTTGGGTGGATGGACCCTTGTATCCTAATTATCCTAGCACTAGGCTAAATCCACATTTCAATTCCACTTCTTTGTTGTTCACTTTTGTTAAGGATGGTGAAAATGGTCTACTAGGTTATTGTAAATGCTTAGATGAAAATATTCATATGCATCAATTTTATCAATCAATGTTACATAGCACTCATCAATCTTTGTTGTAATGCCTGGGTTCTTCATATGTGTTGCAAAAATCCCTACAATGTCAACAAATCAAAGTGCAAAAGCTTGAAGAATAATTGAAGTAGTATAAAGTCAAGGGACCAAACATGGCAACAAATAGACAAAGAAATTCAACCTTGGAGGAGGAGAATGCTTCATTAAAATCACTTTTGGAGAAAATGGAGAAGGATAAGAACATTGCATAAGCAAATTTGCAAAGGTGCAAGCAAATTCCCATGGGTTACAAGGAAAGAAAATGTCAATTACTTCCAATGCTATCACAATCCTTGAAAGATCGAGTGCAAAAAAGACATGTACAAGCATTAAGGTTCATCATTTTCTATTGAAAGACAATCTAAATCTAATTTATACCAAAAAATATATATTTGTTCTCAAAAACTTTATCGATGATGTTGGAGGCCAAGGTGCGGGTTAGAAAATGGAGCTTCTAAAGGCATTCTTAAAACACAAGCCACTGATTGGAATTTTGAGAGACCTTTGACATCGAGCACTCGAGCTTCCTAGTTTAAATGAGGTTCATACAAATGTTCTTAATAGTTTATCTATGGAAGAAATTCAAATAGCATGTGGTACAACTTGGGTTAGTCGACAAGGCTATGAGGCCATAAATGGTATGACAACAACCACATTGGCTCATAGTAAAATAAGCATATGATTTTTCCTCAGCTATTTCGGCTTAGAGCTATAAGATGAGCATGAAATATATCCATTGCTAGTATTGTAATCATTGGAAAAATGGAAGTGAAGAGAACTAAAGTTGAAAACATTTCTTATAACTATGCTAACTTCAACAATATTTTTATTGACTTGGTTAAGTTGCAATGTGCCATGGCTTGTTTCTACAATGTGCAATGCTCAGAATGTATTGACTTGTCCTAATCTAACATCATGGATTCAATATAGTACCCTTGTTTCTCCTAAGTATGTACCAACTATGATTGCAAGATTTTGTTTCAACCTTGGAGTTTGTTATCAAGCTTGATGAATGCCAAATCACAAAGGGATGCAAGTTGGAGAGGGTGGGTCTTACATTGATGAATTATGCTATGGCTTATGCAAAAGATAGCATGCTTGTCCAACCATTTGGTGTGCAGTCAAAAAATATAATTTGGTGGCTAGCAGCAGAGCTGAAGTGTCCAAGGAGACCCATAATGTTCTCTTATGGATCTTTCAACGTACTTCATACCTGGATATAATTTCCAAGCAAACAAGTGGCAAGAAGCTCTATATGGAAGGAGTGTGAGAATTCAATGTTAATTGAAACTTGGGTGGTGATCTCAAGACTCTAAAGTATATGTTTAGTTGTGACACTAAGGCATTAGCATCATTGCTTTTTGTCTATTTTACATGAAAATAAACCATTCTTTTGAGGTTGTAGATAATATTCCGTTATCAAGGGAACACAATATTAGTGAGTTTGGGAATCTCCCAATTTCCATTTGTAGAATACTAAAAAGATGGCACCCAGATAACATGCCCATAAGTTTCTCAAAACCATATGATATGACCTATCATTGGAAAGTGCTTGAAAACTGGAATCTATTGAGCTATAGAGTGCTCGATTTGGAGTTATAGTGTTCAAGTTACAACAAATCCAAAGATTTGACCACGTGTCCCAAACTTATGGGAAACTCCCATAGTCCCCAATATAGTGTTAGGGCTGAAATGACTCCATTTTTAGCTACTTTTTTGTCATATTAGATGGATCTAAGGTATAATTTATTGGCTTTTGGATAGTTTGGAATTGCTTTGGAGTGCTTTGGATTAGGCTGAGTAGGTTTGAGAAGCTCATGAAGGTTTTTGATTGAGTTATGATGTGCCGATTGGTTCTATATTGTGTCTAAGCATTCTTTTGTGTTCCTTTGGTTATTTGTGGTTTCTATGAAGAATATGTTGAAGTTTTGTTATAATAAATCTGTTGGAGATACGCTATAGGATGTTGTGTAAAGATTTATTCTTCTTGGTATTCTTTTTCTCTTGGTGGTTAATTAAAATATGAAGAACAAGCTTGCTAATGTGACAATGTAAATTTTATTATTGTAGTTTCCTTGTTTTCTTGGTTTTTCTCTTGGGACTCCATGTTTTTTATGCACTGCTAGGGAATACTGCCATCAACAAGCACCAACAAAGGTTGAAAATGGAAGTAGTGGCATTGTTGAAGATGAAACAAAGCAATGGAAGTGTGTAGAATTCTAGCTATTGTTGATTCTCATCACCAAATCCGCTTTCTACAAGAAGTTCATTCATCCAATGGCGGAAACATATTGCTATCTTGATGTGGGCTCTCTATGACAAAGTGTTTTCACCATCTTCTGAAGCTATAGAAAGTTGTATTGCTATAGCCAATTGTTTCCCACAAAATTGAATAGAAAAACAAAATGAATAAATATTAATGGAAGATTTGGCCTTCATTGAGGAGTTTCCAGACATCATCAAGTGGGAGATTGTGAATAAGATTTAGGAGTCGTGGTCAATGGAGGTTCAGAAGAATAAGAAGGAAAAGAGTTGGGATTTGTTTATGGATGCACAACACCAAGATACGTGGGATGCTTGGTACACATATAGCCTTCTATTTGTTCAATTAAAAGTCCACGGGAAGTTGGTAGATAGAGTGTTCTTTACAATATACACCATTAAGACCCTCCAAAGTTGGTACTATCAGGACAATGGCACCATGGCAATCCTTAGAAGAATGAATTATGATATCTTTAGAAGTGAATATCTTTTCCTCTATAGTGGCATGAAAGCGGAAATCTGAGACATTGAAAAGAAGAAAATATAAGAAATGTTAGCAAGAGAGTCTTCAAGAGACTAAAGTCTCTTTAATTCCCTTATGTTAAGCATAGATAAACTGGGTGGAGCTAACTCCCTAATGAATGATGCAATAAAGAGGCAAGCACTCAAACAAATCCATAAGGACATGAGAAGAGAGAATGAAAAAATCTAAGTTGAGAACAAGCTAGCAGTAGAAGCCTTCTTTGATGCCCTTGTGGCACTCTTTAGAGAAATGAAGACCCAAAACTTCATGTAGCTAAGTTCATGTTAGCATGTGTAGCTAACAATGCTGGAACCCGAGAGCATTGGTTGGTGATATTCCCTACCACTTTCAATGGTGCAGTGTTTCAATGGTATGAAAGATAAGTAGCAAGAACTTTTGGCGCATGAGACAAACTAAAGGTGGTCTTTCTCACCAAATTCAAGCATGAAGCTTTTGAAGAATGGATGTGAGAGAAGTTCATGAACTTAAGTCAATCCTTTAGAGAATGGGTGGAAGCATATAACTCTAGAATGGAATCCATAATGAAGATATGGACTAACTATAACTTGGATGAAGGTAACCAAAAGGGAGTTTTTCTTAGAGGCCTACAACCAAAAGTTTGTAAGTTTATGGAGCTGAGAAGACCAACCAACTTGCAGAATATAGTGCAAGCTACAAGATTATATGATGAAGTTGAAGCAAGGTTGTCTATGACCTCCAAAA
Organism: Lygodium microphyllum; assembly: GCF_053477565.2. Classification (NCBI taxonomy): domain Eukaryota; kingdom Viridiplantae; phylum Streptophyta; class Polypodiopsida; order Schizaeales; family Lygodiaceae; genus Lygodium; species Lygodium microphyllum. Next base: position 127,021,917 of record NC_141162.1, on the reverse strand, counting down.
GAGGAGTCCTACCTCCTCCAATGCCAAGAATGATATACTTGCCAAATGTAGTCCTAGGGACTATTCCCTATCCCTACCCTTAGATGCAAATAGTACTCCAATACAATATACCACCGAATCCAAAGTAGCCATATATAATGACTCAAATGATTATTCAACCACAAAAATAGTAGCCTCAAATAGATCTCCCAATGGAGTTGACCCTTAGCTAGTAATCAATCAATTAAATGGGACCTACAGTGTGAGGGATCCAATTCTGTAGATGTACCATCATGCAGTCATGGATATGAAGCATATTTTTTAGGTAGTGATTGCCAACTTATTCCTAGACACAATGGAATTGCTTTGCAAATTCCCTAGCCAATTATGCTTTTGTTGAGGATATCTTTTTCAATTGCGGTCCTAGGGCGCTCTTACAATTGTCTCCTAATATAAACTCAAGGCTACTTTGGGGATTTCTTGCTGACATGTCCTATTTTGTACACTGCTAGTTAGTACGGATTATGAGTCAAGTGGTAGTTGATCATCTTCCTATTCTGTCATGGACACATAGAATCGTTTATTGTTATATTTGTTAGAAACCCCTTGCTATTTATGCAAGGGGATTAGCCAATAACATGATACACTTAGTGTAGGGCACCGAAGGATCCCTTGACCTTGGTCTGTCTTATGCTTCAGTAGAGTTATGCCCGAACGAATGGTTTTTTTCGGTAGTACATTGTTGAATGGTCATTTCAGAAATTATTTCATTAGGCCAAGAGACCAGTTATTCCACAGTGAAGTGCTATATTCCATTAGGCCAAGAGGGCCATGTGTCTGTCTAGTGCAGCACTCATCGTATAATGGTATGGATGCTTTCTCTCTGAGCAGATTAAAAGTCTCGACATCCATGGGCATCAATGCATCGATCATCGCCTCCATCTCAGGCTCCAAGATTGTAGGTAATTCTGGAAGGTTGCATGTCTCCTCTGGTATTGATGGTATAGATTGGGTAGTACCTTCCAAGTGGTGGATTGGCTCAGGCACTCCATCCATCACACGCCCATGAACTCTTCTAACTGGCCGCAAAGGGTGCACTCCTCCTTGGTACGAGACGTCACCTCCCTGGATAGAAAATTTGCCAGCCACACCCAATGTTTTTGTATATGGTATTCAATTAGCTTGCGAATACAATGCATGATTGATATATACTTTTCTTACTGTTTGCTCAAAATATGAGATCGCATGATCAATGATCTCTGATTGAAACTCGCCGAAGCATTCTATGTGTTCTATAGACAATCGGCATTTTTGTCTAATTGCTAGCTTACATTGAGAGCAATGACATGGGACATGCTAATTAAGATACGTCTCACGATCTTAAACATCACGACCTTCATCATTTTCCATTTGATCTACGTTACGACAAACAATTTGTTCTTGTTATCATTCTTTTTTTCTTTCTTAAATTGTTTGAGAATGGATTTCTTCTCTCGTAACTCAGCAAAATTACTACTACTACTAACAAGAAAAGAAGATGTTAAAGAACAAGATCTTACCCTCTCTTTGTTTTTTGTCCATTCATTCTCTTCTGTCCTTCCATCTCTCTCTTTTTTTCTCTTTCTTTATTATGTTGTATGTTTATTCCCTCTCTCTTGTTCCTTCTTTCTTTTTCTCTTCTTCTCTCTCTCTCCTTTTCTTTAACAAAACATCTCTCTCTCTCTCTACTACTACTACCACTATCACTACAATAAACAAGAAAAGAAGAAACAACAACAACAACAACAACAACTACTACTACTACTACTACTACTACTACTACTACTACTACTACTACTACTACTACTACTACTACTACTACTACTACTACTATGACTACAACCACGACTACGACTACCACAACAACAACAAACAAGAAAAGAAGAAATTAAACAATAACTACTATTACTATCACTACCACTACCACTACCACTACCACTACTACTACTACAACTACTACTACTACTACTACTACTACTACTACTACGACTACCACAACAACAACAAACAAGAAAATAAGAAATTAAACAAACATATCTACCACTACCACAACAACAGCAAACAAGAAAAAAAGAAAAGAAGAAATAAAACAACAAGAACAATAACAACCTCTCCCTCCCTCCCTCCCTCTCCCTCTCTTTCTCTATAATGTTTAATGTTTTCTCCCTCTCTCTCTCGTTCATTCTTTCATTTTCTCTCTTCCTCTCCCTCTCTCATTTTCTCTCTCTCTCTCAATACATATGATTTTTAACAAAAACAAGCAAAAGAAAATGAGAAAAAATAAAAACAAAGCAAGAGGGAACAATGCACACCGCAAAGGCCCAAGAATGGATTCGACGGCTCCTCTTCGCGATGGTGGCTCCTCTTCGCCCTCCGTACACTTCCTCCTCTTCTTCGCAAATGGGGGTGGTGGTGGTGAGAAGCTTTCGTTCTCCCTCTTTCTCTCTTTCTCTCCCTCTCCCTCTCAAATACAAGATGGAGTTTGCTCTCTCTTTCGTTCGTTCATGCAAAATGACGCGCTTGGGTTTCGGCCTTCGTTTTTTCGCTTGAGTACCGTCGCTATTTGCGTCACTATTTACATATTGCGACGCAAATAGCGACACTGCTAATTTATGTCAGAAACCGTTGTCACTATGCACCTGTATCCTTGTACTGTCATATCACAATAAACCACATCCTCTATTTAACTAGCATTTAAAAACGATATGGTTAAAAATCATGGCAAAGTTTCTAATCTCTATATGTACGATAATTGAAATTTTAGCTTTGGGTCAAATGGAGTCGTGAGATTGCTACATAACCACATTGATATATGGGTGGATATCATATTGGACTAAATCTCATTCTTTGATTAAATAGGATTTGACCACATGGCAAAAAACCCTATCAAAGTTCCTAGAGTACGATCCTTGCATAGGAAACTTATATGGAGAAGAAATCCAATGTTAACTCAGGGACAAAATCAACCATGAGATTTTCTACATAAGCACAATGATGTTTTACTATATCTCCTATCACACTAACAATAAATATTTCATTATCGCTTGACTATTTGGTCAAGCCTATGGCCAAGTCTCACTACTAACATAATTTGATATTCTGACCAAAGCCCATGGAAAAGTTTCTACTATATGATCCTTGCAAGGAAAACATAATTAATGCTAACTTAGGGCCAAAATAATCCATGAGATTTGATACATAACCACATCTATTTATGGTTAGATCTCATACCACACTTAATCTCAAATTTTAATATTTCATTTTTTGGAAGAGTCCCTTTGGAGTATATTTATCTTGTATTTTGTAAAATCTTGTAGTGTTGTGTTTTTAATTTCCAACCTAGAAATCTTATACATTTATTTAGGATTTATGAATTTTGACTATTTGTAGATCCACTTTTGTTTGACAACTTTTCCTCTTTGTAGAACAATTCAATGGCAAAGAAAGATAGTACATCCAAAAACAAGACCCAAACCATTGATAGAGTTAGTGGTGATTTTGTGTATCCATGGTATGTGGATGTTTATGATAGTCAAGGAAAAAGGACTGACAAGTTCTCTTATTTACTTTAAAGAGTGATATTACATTTTTTCAACAAGATGGTATCATAGAGAAGCTAACCGATAGATATACTAGGAAAGAGGGAATACCATGTAATCTTGTTAATATTGAGGGAAAAAATGTAGTATATAAACTTGATTTTTTGTCATTTCACTTTACACACATTAAAGAGGACAAAGAATACTCTTTGAAAAAAATGGGTTGGACCTTATTTGAGGAGAGGTAAAGGGCACAGAAGACATTATATCGGCATCCTAAGTTGTCCAAAATAGTGAGCTACTTTTCCTATCAAGAAAAGTTGATCACCCCAACAAAACAATGAAGCTCCAAGATAAACAAACAGACTTGAGATCTTTACCTGCTCCTCAAGAAGAAAGCAATACACAAAATCCCATAAGCTCAAAGTCAAAATCACCTCAACAAAGTTTATTATCACAAGCTCTTGCTGTTATAAATATGGTTGCTAACACTAGTGAGAGTAGCATTTAAAGACCCGTAAAGTGCCAAAAAGGAGTGGATTAATGTAAATTTTATGCAAGAATTTAAAGTCGATGGAAGCAGAACATGAAGATTCAACAATTTTTAGAGACCGAGGAAGATGGAAATATAAACTTTGGCCCTTGCGGTGGTTGTGGATTTTTAGTAAATTTTTTGATAGTTCAATTGAAGAGAGCTTCCTAGCTATTCAGGATGTCAAGCGGTACATGCTGGATTTTTCAAATCTAAAATCGGGCACCGGACAGAAGGAATACGAGTGGTCGAGCAATTTAAAGGTCAAAAAGTGACCAACAAAGTGGACAAGCAAAATGGACATGGGCCTTTAGGGGGCCCATAGGCCCCAAAAAAAATTTGTGGGGGTAGGGGGGAGATTTTTTCAAATGGCAATTAGAAACAACACCCCCTCCATGGTGTCAATTTGCATCACGGGGGGGGGTTTGGAGCCTACAAGCAAGACACACAATTGATCAATCCCATTATCTTCTTCATTTTTTTGCTCTCCATCACCAATTTCTAATTGCAAAATGGATGCCCAATGGAGAAGTTGCAAAATCAAATTTTCTCTCTCCTCCCTCCTCTCTCCTCCTGATGCCTGTTCACATGCGTGATTCTATGGAAGAAGGGGAGGAGTTAGATGCAAGATGCTTATGGAATAATGAAACCGGAGCAAATGGAATCATAGAGTGGGATATGAGAGAGCATCAGTGGCAAAAAATGAGCATCAATGGCCTCCCAACCATGAGATAGGTGCCTCCAAATTTGGGTTTCTATGCATAAATAATCATTTCATTTGTTTAATGAGAGATGTTTGATGAAATTGTTTGTAAATGGATGCTTTTGATTGATAACGCTGAAATTTATCAAAAATCATGAAGAAAACCATAAAATTTAGTCATTTAATATTTTATACCAAAATACGCAAAACTCACAATTATGTAATTTTCATGAAAATGATAAAATTTTGGGGTTTTGTTGTGAATTTGGTGTTCACATGGAGTACAAATGAATATAAAATCAATTCTCAATGATTATGATCAACCCCAATCCATAAGTCAAAAATATTAGAACTTTTATTTAAATAAATTTAAAAAATAGTAGAAAATAGAAAATTTTAGTTTTTACGGTAGAAAATTAAGGAAAAATATGCTTTATGTTCATGGATGTATGGCATAGCTAGAGCATGAGGGATAAGCCTTAGTTCATCCTTTTCTTCATGTTAAAGTTTGTTTTTACCAATTTTACAAGAAAAAACACATGAAAAAATATCCCCTATACCTATCAACGATGCACAACCTAAACGGTAGGGGGAAAGAGGGGTTTTGAAGATGATTAGTTGCTGATAACATTTGAAATTCTGGTCTATTTGTATGTGTATACCATATAGGACGTTTATAATTTAAGTTTAAAAGGGTCAAGCAGCATGAGTAGGCCTAGTGCTAACCCTTAGCAATGCAGCATTACATGTACACTGAAATCATTGAAAGAAATATTTGTTGCACTTCACAATGGTGATTTGTAAATCATAAAATGTTTGAGCACTAGGATTCATTCACAATTGCATTGCGTATATCACATGGTGTAATTCTTTGATGCATTGCAATTGTTTTCTTATACATATGACCTACATTAAGTTGTGAGATACCGAAGCTGTAGGTTTAGACGATCGGGTTCCTTGGGAAACTGTTAAGTGAGGAAATATCTTATCTCATGGAACATTTTAAAATAAGAGTGGATTTTGTGACGTCTATGTTATTTTTATTAGTGGCACATGGAGAGGCTAATCCTCGAGGTGTAGGAGAGCCACAATGGGGCCACGACATTCAACAAAGGGGTACCTCCTTCTATTTGTGCTTACGAGGTGTTTTACATCGAGATATGTGTAGGGACTCTCTCTAAGGAGTGTGGGGAAGGCTTAACTATTGGACTACAATCCAAAATAAATGCAAAATTTATGATAGAAGTTAGGGCAGTGTATCGCTTAAATGCTCCTGGCCACAAGGCTGAGGGGGTGTGTTCTTTGAGTATATAGAGGCCGGCTAGTACTTAGAGCTAGTGTTTGTCATGTTTTAGGTCCCAACAGGTGGTGTGGTTTTTGGGAGCTGCTAATAAGTGGATGTTTGCTAATCTCGGTCAATAGGGACCAATTTATTAGTGCATGCCAAAAATCAGTGAGATAGACTCACAAGACCATCAAGCCGAGCTTTAAAAGCAAGAAAGAGCTGAACGGGCTAGACGACGGGCTGAAATAAATAGAAAATATTCTCTACAAAGGAGTGGTCCAATATCCTTATAAGGGCGCGGTCCTAGTAACCCTAGCTTGATGCATAGTCCGTTAGCTCTGGTACTTCCCTCCTTTCAATCAGTCCATCCACTTCAAGTGGAGTGATAGTTCTGATTGTTCAAATGCCTTTAGCGAATCCGATTGTTACCATGGTGGCACAACCTATTGCAATCCCAGCAGGGACAACGAACTTGCCAGCCTTAGGGTTTCCTCTACCCATTTTTAATGGGTTAGTAGAGGAAGATGCATAACTGCATATCAATGAAGTTACAGAAGTTAATGTTTAACTGTCGAATTCAAGATGAGGGACACTTGATGATGTTCTTTATATTTTATAAATTCTCAATATTTAGCAAGTTATTTGAGTCCTAAAAAGTGACCATGAATGCAATTTTCACAGCAGTATGCAGAAAACTGTGTAGTAGCCAACTTTGAGCCCTATTTTTTATGACCTTACCTTCAGATTTGGTAATCCATCATAGGTACATTAATTGTATAACTTTTTGTTTTCTACAACTCTCTAGTTATCATCGTAACCTGATTCTATCTACAAAGAAAGTTATTTATCTTGAAAGTAGATATCGCAATTAACCCAGACTTGGTGAATTTTGTAAATTTCAACCTATAAAGTCATCTGAAAAGATCTCGTAGTTGACCCAGACTTGGTGAAATTTGTAAATTTCAACCTATACAAACATCTAATTTCCTAGTAGGATAGCTTTTAATCCATTTGAAATTTGAGTATACTCCCAAAAGAAAAAAGTTTTAGCTTGTACAAAGATCTAAAACTTATATTAGACATGATTTTGTCTAAATATGCATATATTAAAAGATAATCATATCTAAATATGCCATAGAGCTTGAATATTACTTTTTTTTTTAAACTAAGAGATTAGTATTTTATCTAATTTTAACCTTATCTTTAATATGTTTTTTTTTTAATTTTAGTCTTAGTCATAAGTAAATGTTTTGTAAAATTCCTTATAAGCTCCAACTCTCTAACTATAGACTAACTTGATTTACAAGAAAATATAAATTGTTTTTATTCAAAGTAGGCCTTCAATATGATTCTCACTCTAATTTTTGACGATTATAGTATGCTTTTAATGTTGTTATCTTTTGATTTGATAAAAATTGAGACTAATTTTTTTTCGTAAAAGTACTTTGGAAAATTCTTAATTTCCTAATTATATTGCAAATTCATGCTTTCTAGTAAATATAGAGATCTCCAATCAAGGTAAGATAGGTAAGTCTTTTACTTCATTTTTTTAGAATTCTTAGTTGCATTTTTACTTACTACTAAACTAGAATAACAATTTTATTTGTTATTGTCGATGCTTTGAGTATGAGACCTAGCATTCATAATATTTCTGTCTTATCTTTTGACTCTCTTACTCCCACGAAAGATATCTATGGCACTAACACTAGTTTTTAATCTTATTAGAATCAATTGTTTGCTAATAATTAGACTCTGATTGATTCACTATCCTATACTAGATACTTGGTAATTTATTTTTAAAAAAAACTCATTTAGTTGAAGACGTGCAACAGATAACCGCCCACACCCTTAGTGCTTACCCTACATTGCTAGCTTCACATTGAGCAGCTAATAGCAATTGTGGACTATTGCTATCCCACCCCCGGGGTATGATGCCAGGAGGCGTAATCCACGGTGGATTTCGTGAGGTTTTTATTCCATGGTGGATTTTGTGAGGTTTTTTTGTGGATTCCGTAAAACTATATTTATTTTTTCGAGCTCGTACACAAGGTGGATTCCTTGTGCGAGAAGTTGATGGGGATGCCTGTCCTTTTCGAGGCGCGTTAGATTAATTTGATGTGCACATGGGTGATTCCATAGCGAGTGATTCCACAATATACATATTTAAATTAATGGACGTTTATGAGTTTAGAGTGCACTCGTATTAAATTAAGGTTAGGATAGAGTTCTAACCTATTTAATTATTTTGTACTAAAGACCACTAGGTATTCACTTTTGTGGGTTTTATTATTTTCTAACAATTGTGAATACTTCAGTTGATGTGTAGATCATGTAGTAGTGGCTTTGGGTAGCACTGGGCGTTAGCGTAAGTCTAAGCATAAATTTTATAATTATGTTTAGTATAATATATTTATATGATATTGTATTATTAAAATTATTGCTTTATTTGTAAGTTATAAGTTTAAATTTCTTTAGTAATAATTAGATCATTGTCCTTAGTACTATTTATTTATTTATTTTTAATATAGATTATTTTAGAATATAAGATTTAAGATATGCTTTCTTTAAAATAAGCTTTCTTTATGAAATACCTTGCTATTTTCTTAATGTGGTTAAGTTTTAGAAGGATTTTGTAGCTTTCTTTATAAAAGCAACATGATCGTGGGCAAAATAGGAGAAGAGGGTGAAAACTGAGTTTTTTTCGTTTCTCCCTCATATCCGAAATCGGAATTCAGAGCTTCAAGAGTCATTTTGGGGGTTTCAGCACGCTCTGGATGCAATGGTGATATCAAAATGTCAAGATTCAGAGCATAGAATTTTCTACATCAATTGTAGCATTTTACACGATACCTCTTGACTCTTAAAACTCTGTATTTCAATTGATATTTGTACTTTATTTGTGGCTATATGTAAGATATGAATACAAATATCCATGTAAAACTATAATATATTATGATTCGTGCGTTTTTTTCTCTTGTCTTTCTCAATCTATTGAGTTATTCAAATCCTCTTATGTATTATAATGTTGTTTGTATTTAATAGTTGAGATGTTTGATTTGTAAAATTTTTTCACTAAGCTCTTGATTTATGATTGAGATTTGATTTGTTAGATTTTCCATGTGCTCCGCTTCGCACCAAGATCATATGTGGATTATTCCTCTAACAACATGAAGACTGATCAAGAGAGGAGATGCCTAGGGTGAAGTCAGCAATAATTGGAAACATGGCTACATTGGTTTGCAAATTGCAGTAGCCTTGGTCATGGAAAGGAAGGGATTGACCCTCTTTTGATTATTTGTGTCATGCTATGTCACTAAGATCTGACATCAAGACCCCCCTCAATGCTAACCTTGGTGGTGGCAATGGTAACTAGAAGATGAAAGGGAATCCTATAGCAATGGAAGGGAACATGCCAAGCACTTTGGTTGTTCCAGACTCATCCAAAGTATCAGTCGGATGGGATCATGTCAAGATTAGTGTCCTACTAGGTGACTTACTATCCTAGATTTCAAAGATCATCTCCTAAAGATGATTCAACTTGAATGCTTGATACTACCAAAATTAGAACTCATGCCCATGATGGCCCAAGCCCTAAAGAAAACCATGAGAAAGATTTAGCACCAGGCAGTGATAATAGGGCCCCTATTCAACCCAATCATCCTGGTCATTTGCGTTTGGTGGAGAGACTAAATCTTTTAGAACTTCTTGCGTGACAACAGATGTTGGGACAAGAAACGGACCCAACACTGGCTCCAACGCTCTAGCCTCAACGGACTCCTACACACACCAAAATAACCCCCATGATCTTGCAGCCCCAGGAGCAGCTGGATAATACAAACTCCTCTATCTAAATGTTGTGTTTGTAGACATGAATTTCAAACTGTAGTCCATCCAACGATTTGCCCATCCTAACTCCAAGTATAGGGATCTTCCCATACATATAGGTGACTACTGATTATTGTGGTCTCTACAACTCTCTTACACCCGAAGGATTGGCCCCAAGATGCACCATCTCAAACATAAAGAACAAATGTGACAAAATCCTCTTATCATGTATATAATGATCTAGGAATATTTTAGCTTCACATAACATCTCCCTAAATATCACCATGGTACTCTATAGCAAAGGAACCTCATACACTCAACATTGGTCACAACTAGGCATACATGCACTATGTATCTAGGAGTTTTTCTTTTGATACTATGCTTAAATTCAAACTTAAGCATGATATCAAAAGAAAATTTAACTAGAAATTAGCCAAGTTTTGTGTCAAAACAATCTTTTCATGATTTCTTTCCTTTAATGTTATGCTACGTTGCAAAGGAACAATATTTGGCTAACCCATGCTACTACTCCTCTTCAAACTTAAATAAAATAAAGCCTATATGCCATAATATATAATATAATTAAAACACTTTCCACATATAAATGGAGGTAAGTTGAGGCAAATCCTCATGCCTTCCTCTCATTATACATCCACATGCATACTCTTAATTTTTGATAATTTTCAATGCATTAAAACTCATTTTTTCCTAATTTTTATTTTAAAAAATATTTTTTAATTTTTCTATTTATTTGAATATTAATTATTGATTTCTCTTGATTTTATGATTTATGTGACTAGTATGGATTGTGGTTCATCTAGCATATCAATTAGTATTCCAAATGAACAATATCAAACCCTCAAAACCCAATAAAAGTTCCATTTTTGCATTAAATCCTGCATCTCAGGTTTTGCAGTTTTAATCTTTTATATGTAAAATGACTTAAAATGACTAAATTTTTAATGATTTTAGACATTAGCAAATATAAATCAAGCATTTTCAATCATTTTTTATGATAGATACAAGTGATATGACATAATATGTAATAAATTGACACTTACACTAAATTTTGCATATATGATGCATCATATTCTTAAAATGGAGCCATTAATGCTATCACAATCATTGCTGACCACCTTTGTACTTCCTCACTCCATTTCTTGTATCTTCCAACGGTTTAGCACCCATTCTCCCTCATCCTCTCAACCCATATGAACAACAATTATGGCGAGAGAGAAAGAGGAGAGAGAAATGTTAAAATCTCATCTCAATAGAATGCATCATTTATCACGTTTGTTGTAGCAATTTTAGGTAAAGAATTGAGGGAATCCATGGCCAATGTTGCTCTTTGTGATTCAACCAATTGAGAATTGTCAATTTATCTCCCATGAAGGGGTGCGTTGTGAGACGAATCTAGGATTCTCGTCTCACAGTCCAATTGTTGGAAGGCACCGAGCCTTTGTTTACTCGAGATCACAAGCACGAAAGAAAGCAAACACTCAAAGAACTCGAAACAATTTGATTTATTGAATCACAAAAGTTGTTTACCCAAATTTGAATTCGTTTGCTACTCAATGTTTGGATCAAAGTCTAAACACATTTCAAAACTGTGCTCGCACTCCATGATGCTCGCTCCAACTCTTTGACTTTAGTGCACATATCATAGTAGTCCACTACAATCACACAATTATAGTGCTTCAACTTGAAGCCTTTTTTATTGCAACAACTCTTGAAGCATTCAAATATGTTTTATTCCCCATAAGTGCCATGAAAATGTTTGGAATTCCATGTTTTTGAAGTCCCTTGTCCCAAAGGTTGCAAAAAAAACTACTAGCTAGTTGATGCCTACATCTTACATGCTTTTTCTAGTCAATATGGACAGCCGATGTTACAAGATCAACATGTTGTGGTTTGGTATCTTTCAAAAGTGGTAACAATGTGGATATTAGACTGGCCTCCCATAACATTGCTCAACCTAAAGAGAATGAAATCGGAACAATCATAAGAGACAAGAGAGCATCTGGAAATGCAATCGTTTGTATCAGCAACCGTTGTAGTTCTCCTTGTCAAAGAAGGAATGCTCTTTCAGGATGCTTCTTCTCAAATTTCCCCCCCCCAACTCGAACAACTAACTACCATGGCTTCCTGCTGGCAATGGTTCTTCCACAAAGTCTATGTTCTTTGGTCCCATCAAAGGTGTTTTAGGAGAGAGACAACTTTCCTTTCCTTACATGATGCAACACTCATGACCACATTGACTATGCACATGTGGCATGCTTTGATATGTGAAGGGTTTTAAACATGGATACATTCAATGAGATGTGAAATAAGACTAGTCTGATTTAGAACTTGGCCTTACGGAAGAGATCATTGGCTGTGTACAATTGGTAATTGCATTGTCAGTACCACTAGGAAGAAGTCTGGCAATTGAAGGCCATTTATTTCCATGTTTTGCATGATCTTCAATAATCTTTCAATCTTCTTCAATAATCTTGCGATCTTCTTCCTCCTCATGCGATCCTGACGCCCCTGTTCCAGAATAAGGCTTCATACAATATGACTTAGCCCTATGTAAAGTTTCATACTCAGGACATTATATATATAGCAAGAAGCAAGAATGTAGTGATTCAAACTTAATCTTTCAATCTTCTTCAATAATCTTGCGATCTTCTTCCTCCTCATGCGATCCTGACGCCCCTGTTCCAGAATAAGGCTTCATACAATATGACTTAGCCCTATGTAAAGTTTCATACTCAGGACATTATATATATAGCAAGAAGCAAGAATGTAGTGATTCAAACTTCTCCGCCTTCGATCTGAAGCTCTTGGCGGATATGGATTCAGACTCCCTTTTTGCAACTTCAACATTTGTCTTTAGTGCTTTATGAATGCATTTTTTTATCATCACCTTCACCCAACAAACAAACCCGCTGGCCCTCTCCTCAAAAAGCAGGGTCTCCCATAAATAGTGCACCCAGTAAGAGCATATGCCACTACAAGTGGAGTAGAAGAAAGGTAATTTGCCCGAGTAAGTGGATGCACACGTCCTTCAAAATTACGATTTCTAGATAGGATTGCAGTAGCCACAATATCATTTTCTGATATTGCTGCCCCCAGAGACTCGTGAATCTCTCCTACATGAATTAGAGTGTTCTAACTCCAACTCATTACCAAAGGGAGCTAAGAGGTACATCTGCTAGGTTTTGTAAATTAGCACTCCTACAAGACTCCGCCATGGAATAGACACAGCAACACCCCATAAAGCTCCAAGGATGCAGAGTTTCTTGGGTGGCCTTAAAGGTAGGAGAAACAAATTTTGTCACCTTCTCAAACTCACATAGTGGAAACCCACTTGTAGAGGCCACTTGCTCATAAGCTACATGACTTTCAAAAGCACAACTGATAGCATCTAGGATACTGCCAAGCAAAATCTTGATTTCATTACTAGAGATAGTTCCTTCAGCATAATCCGTTTTAGAGGTAGTTCCACCAGCATAATTTATTTTAGAGGTAGTTCATTGTACACTTGGCATGCCTCTACAATCAATCCACATTTGGTGTATATCTACACTAATGAATTGCCAACATGAAGGTCCATGTCGAGTTCCTTGGTAACTATGTAATATATGGCCTATTTTTTTAAAAAAATCTCTTGAGGCACCACAAGCTTTTAAACAGAGAAAAAATGACTTTTCATTTGCAGATTCATCTTCTAGTTGCATTTGTTTGAAGAGGCCCAAAACTTCTTCACTACTTGCATATTCAGTGTATCTTGCAACATCAATGCAGTCCATGTCACAGTATTTCGAACTGGCATCCTCTCAAACACTTTTTGAGACTCTGCATCCATGCCACACTTGATGTACATATCTACTAGTGTACTACCTACAAAAAGTTCACTTTCTAAACTCCTTTTGACTATCCTAACATGTATTTCTCGACCCCTTTCTGAGGCTCCTATGGTACCACAAGCTTTCAAGCTGCAAACAAACATGCTTGCATGTACAAGTGCCTCATCCAACTGAAGAAGTTGAGAACGTTGTGACATTTCCTCATTAGACCCTGATCCTACAAACAACGCAGACCATGAGTTTGAATTACGACCTAGTAACTTGTCAAGTACTTCGGATGCTTCTTGTAAGGAGCCACACCCACCATACATATCCACAAGCGTGCTAGCTATATGCAAGTCTGGTTCTAATCCCCTTTTAACACCATATTGGGGAATATGGGAATTCCCCATAAGTTTGGGACACATGGTCAAATCTTTGGATTTGTCATAACTTGAACACTATAACTCCAAATCGAGCACACTATAGCTCAATAGATTCTATTTTTCAAGCGCTTTCCAATGATAGGTCACGTACATCATATGGTTTTGAGAAACTTATGGGCATATTATCCAAGTGACACCGTTTTAGTGTTCAAAAAATGGGAATTGGGAGATTCCCAAACTCACTAATATTGCGTTTTTTTTGTTACTTCTGCATGTAATTATTGGCTTGTTATTAGCATTCCTAAAGTGATACAAGCTCTCAAGTTGCAAGCAAAGGTGACACAATCAAGAGAAGTTCCCTCTAATTACAACTGCTGATAAAAATTCAGCACTACCTCCTCAAGCCCGTGCTCTATATAATGCACAATCAGTGCATTCCATACAGATGTATCTTGAATTGGAAAGTGCCAAATGCCTTGGTTGCCTCTTCAGCTAGCAAGCCACATGTCATATACATAATAACTAGTCCTTTGTGTAAGTGAGGCTCTTTTTCCATTTCCCTTTTCAGTATTTCAGAGTGTGTGAATTCACCTAATTCAGAAGCTCCCATTGTACTACAAAATTTGAAGATGGAAATATACATAAGTGCGTCCACAATAACATCTTCCAACTGCATTTCTTTGAAAACCATGATAGCTCATCATCAAGACCATGTTCAACATATCCTACAATCATTGTAGTCCATGAGATTGTATTTGAATTGACATCCACTCAAGAACACATTGTGTTGCTTTAAGCAAACCACATTTCCAGTACATGTCTATTGATGAGCTTCCCACATAAAGCTCTCTATCAACTCCTTTGTTGGTTATTTCAGCATGTAAAAGATGGTCCGACTCTACATCTTTTGTAACACCAATAACTTTTAAGCACAAAAGAAAAGTGATAGAATTAGGGCACTTCAAAGTGACTTCGCAATGGTGGATGTGCAACTTCAGGACATCCGCTCCCTCAAAACCTATACATCCTTTGGATGGGCCAACTTGTTTACCACTTGCAGCATTGTTCGCACCAGGATCATATGGGTAATCATCTGGATAATATGACAAGCATGTAAGTTGACATAGATTATCACACGATCCTCATGGATCATATGGACGAATCAAAGTAGGCATGTTTCCATATATCATCACAACATCTAGATCTTCTTTGACTGGTTGATCATCAAACAATCCCATCACTCCAAACTCTCTTTCCTTATTCAATGGAGCAAATATTGTTTGTGCCTTGACCACATTGACATTTATCTCCATATCCATCTCCATAAATAGCATAAAATTTGGCAAATCATCATCACCCCTTCTAATGTAAGAGGTCACATCATCCATAAGTAGCACATTCGATACGATAACCCCGCTTGGAATCTGAATAACTGCTTGTACAACATTTGTGCTAGGTGGAAAATCCTTTAGAACCTCTACAAGCATCTACATCAATTCTTCATTATCCTCTTGTCCCTAATGCATTAAATCTGGTTTTTCTTTACACTAATTGTTTCTCTTATCATCTAGAATGAAAAGCCCCTCTAAAGCTTCATCTAGATCCAAAAGTTTCATGTCTTCCTTCACTGCCAAAGAATCCTGTAAATCACCTCTATGATGATGTATCATACATAGGGGTATTATGACTTGCAAAAAACTCATTCTCCTTGTTACCCTCCATAAGATATTTGTGAATTGTAGCATCACAAGACTCAGCATGCATCATAAAAATGGCATTAATTTCCCTTTCCATAGCATCATCATATAGCAAACCTTCTCACTGAATGCACCAAGAGACTGCACATCATCCTCCATAGTAAAATCACAATCATATGAACCATAATAAAAAACCTGAGAATAGTCCATGTAGATAGTATTTTCCTTCGAGCTACACCTTCATCTCCATCCTCACTGGAATGGAGGTATTTGTGACATTCATCACCTATGAAAAATTTTGTTTAGCTTCAAATCGTTGTATATCTTCGACCTATGAAGAATTGTCCAAAACCTAGTTTTCCAATTGTGCATACAGAGCTCGAACTCTGTCCTCATCATTAGGTTCCAGAACATCGCCATCTTTGATAAGGCATGCATCCTCCTTTGCTTTAAGATTTGCATAAATTTGCTCCAAAAACTCATCATACCTTGACTTTTGCTTTAAGATTCTTGTCTCGCAGTTCGATTGCTGAAAGGCTTCAAGCCTCTGTTTACTCGAGATCACAAGCACAAAAGAAAGAAAACACTCAAAGAACTCGAAACAATTTGATTTATTGAATCACAAAAGTTGTTTATCCAAATTCGAATTTGTCCGGCTACTCAATGCTCGAATCAAATTCTAAATACATTTCAGAGCTGTGTTCACACTCGATGATGCTCGCTTCAACTCTTTGACTTCACTGCACATATCATAGTAGTCCACTTTAGTCACACAATTATAGTGCTTCAACTTGAAGCCTTTTTTATTGTGAAAACTCTTGAAGCATTCAAATTTGTTTTATTCCCCATAAATGCCATGAAAATGTTTTGACTTCCATGTTTCTGAAGTTCCTTGTCCCAAAGGTTGCAAAAAAAACTACTAGCTAGTTGATGCCTACATCTTACATGCTTTTTCTAGTCAATATGGACAGCCGATATTATAAGATGCCCCTCCCCCCATCAAAATCATCATTGTGTTTGTTGTTGTAGCTCCTCCACATCATCTCCCCCTTGATTGCCATCTTCTCTGGTATCTTTCAAAAGTGGTAACAATGTGGATATTAGACCTGACTCTCCCATAATGCTGTTCAACTTGAAGAGAATGAAACCGGAACAGTCACATGAGACAAGAGAGCATCTGCAAATGCAATCGTTTGTATCAACAGTCGTCTATTTGTAGTTCTCCTCTTTCAGGATGCTTCTTCTCAAATTTCCCCCCCAAACTCAAACAATTGACTGCCATGACTTCCTACTCTGCTGACAATGGTTCTTCCACAAAGTCTATGTTCTTTGGTCCCATCAAAGGTGTTTTAGGAGAGAGACAACTTTCCTTTCCTTACATGATGTAACACCCATAACCACATTGACTATGCACTTGGGGCATGCTTTGATATGTCAAGGGTTTGAAACATGGAGACATTCCATGAGATGTGAAATAAGACCAGTCTACTTCAGAACTTGGCCTTATGGAAGAGATCACTGGTTATGTACAATTCCATGAGATGTGAAATAAGACCAGTCTACTTCAGAACTTGGCCTTATGGAAGAGATCACTGGTTATGTACAATTGCTCGTTTGAGCTGTGGCAATATTTTTTGACTTTGGGATAGTAACTTTCACTTTGTTTATAGATAAAGCACTATAACTAGTGAAGGCACTTGGATGAGGTGTTGGTCTAATAATAGGGGAAACAATGGAGACAGAAGTGTGTCCTTCCATGGTCCCAACATTTGGATTTTATTTTTATTTTTTTAGTAGGAAGCTTTAAGTATGTATAAAAGGAAAATTTACAAGATATGTAGAAGTTTAGGCTCCATTACAGGGGAGCAACCTGGATCAAAAAAGACCATATCTTTATCATTAAACAAGTCGAAAAAAGCATGAGCTAGCTTTTCTTCTATTTTCCTAAACTTAGTTCTATTACTGTAGTCCCTAGAGAAGGTGTCTTCTCTTCATTCTTCATGATTCTACTCTGCAACCTTTTTTTTAATTTCTACAAGCATGGCTGCCACCTCCATCTCTTGATCTTCTTTCTTGATGTCTTCACATTGTTGAATGATCTTCTTTGCATCATTTTCATCCTGCAAAAACAAATCACACTTAAAACCCCAGAGAGGATCAGCAAATTGCTTTTTAAATACCATTTTATTCCTGCATATCCATATGTTCCATAAATAGAGGCTTCTCAGCCAATTCCAGACAGGGGGTGAAGGATGGATTTTAGGCTCCGGAACGTGCCTAAAAATAGGAGAAAAATGTGGAAATGCGGGGGAAAATGCTCAACCACGAAGGCGGCAGCTCGACCTAGGACGATTTTAAGCGTCAAGTACTTGATGGGCGCCCGTACGACACTCCGAGAATTTTCATAATTTTTTCGTGCACCTGTGCCAGTCAGTGGAGCTGCCGGTCAGTGCGGGATGTCGAGACGAGTTCATAGAAATTTTCAGACGGCCAATCGGAGTCCGTATGCAGAAGATGGCCCGAAACCGGTCGGGGTGCCCAAAAGGGGGCCCAAATTGGAAATCCCAAGAGGTGTAAGAGAGGGGGGGTGACCTTTGGAGGGGGGGTGACCTTTGGCACCCCCCCTCCAAAAAAATCGTGAATATGGGGGGGGGGGGGGGGGGGGGGGGGGGCGGCGGCTGTTTTCAGCCGCCGAAAAAATCGCGCCCCCCCCCCCCCCCCCCCCCCCATTTGAGAGATGTCAGGCTACACATAAGCCATGAAGGTGATCAGCCCGGGCTCCTGCATCAAGGCTACGCTCCGCATCGCCGCCCTTCGCGCGCAAAATGGTGGACTGGTTGGAGAGAGAGAAAATCAGTCTTTCTCTCTCCTCCCTCTCTCTCCTCTTAACCCCCGTTCATGCGTGGAAGAGTAGAATTTGGATGGCCGGATGGATGCCGATTCTTGACGAGATTGAAGGGCAATGCCAAATCATTGTAGATTGCTGATTCCAAGCAGAATTCATGGCTGGAAATCAATCGTGGGACGTGCCAAATTTAATGAAAAACCCGCAAGACACGGTAATAATTGTTTTTACAAAGAAAATGGTCTTTTGATGCAAATTTGGTTGATAAAAATGTGTTCATATGGATTGAGTTTTGAGTATGTCGTGATTTGAGTTGTTTTCTAGCTGTTCATCATTTAAAAATCAGAAAAACATGTGTGGGATAGCAGAAAATAGAAAACCGAGACACGAAAAACCATAAAAATGAAGGAAAATAGGGTTTTTTGGGCTAAAAATGATGCAATAAATTAATCCACACCTACTAAAATTTTTGTTTTTGCTGAAATGAACTAAGGGCCACAGCCCATAAACTGAACTTAATTTTTAGCAATTAAAAATTGGGAGAAAATGGGAAAATTTGCAAGAAAATGATGGAAAAACCCTAAAAAATAGGAAAAATTTATATTTTGGGCTTCGGAAAATTGGAAAAATTATGAGTAATGTCCGTGAATGTATAGCAAGGCTGAGGCATGAAGATTTGCTTCAGATCAGCCTTGTTTCCGTGTTTTAGTTCGGTTTTGTCCGCTTTTGATATGAAAAATAAGGGAAAAAGCCGTAAAATGCCATGCAACGAAGCACAATCGTTAGAAAGGAACCATGAAAAGGATGTTTTGCACTTGTGCACGATACTGTTTTACTAAATGTATGAGCACTAGGCATCCACCAACTGCATAGAGCATGAAAAGAATTTAAAAGTATCAGAGGCCAGCTCCTGGAAATGCATAGCACTTGCTTGTATTAGGACTTTGACCCTACGTTGAGTGAGAGACAGGATACCCAATGCTGTAGGCTAGTCGTGGGATCCAAAAGGGGAAATCAAGTAAGGACAATGGTACATTCCTGGACACGTTTATTTGGTACCTTGAGCGACGTTTGTGCGAAATGTCTATATGTGGAGCGACGCACTAAGGGGCCAATCCCCAAGGTGTAGGAGAGTCGCAGAGGGTTGACGGCATTCAGCCGTAGGAGGAACCCTATGTGTATGTGATTCGAGCCTTTTTGGCTATGTGAAAGGGACTCCCTCTGAGGAGTAATATTGGGTTAGGATCAGTTGGACTACAACGTATTACAAACGCAATGTTTAGGAAGGCAGAGATTTTGATGGACGCTCCTGGCCGCGAGGCCGAGGGGTTGTCTTGTGCGTAGTGACGAGGTCCGGCTAGTGCATGAGCCAGTGCCAGCCCGTTGTTAGGTCCATCAGTGGTGCGTCTGCCGGGAGCCGCTTAAAAGTGGCGGTTCTCGAATCCTGGTTGTTTATTTACCAACTAGCAGTTTATGCCAAAGGATACTGAGATTGATCCGTTATGTATTGATAAGCATCGTCTAGCGGAAATCCAAAAGCAAGAAAGAGACGAAAGAGCTAGGCGACGTGCTGAAATTTTTAGGAGATATTCCCCTAAGCGTAGCGGTGCTGAACCCTTACGAGGGAGTGGATCTAGTGGTCTTAGTACCACAGGCAGTAAGTTAGGAGAAGGTGGAAGCTCTAGCGCTCCCCTTCCTTCGATAAGCCAGTCCACGTCAAGTACGGGAGATGTAACCCCACCGTCCCCTATTCCTAGTGCAAATCCAATCCTCGTTATGGCGTATCCTATTGCAATTCTAGCAGGAACGACGGATTTGCCGGCTCTAGGTTACCCGCTACCCATTTTTAATGGGCTAGTTGAGGAAGATGCGAAACTCCACATTAGGGAGTTTCAAAAGCTGATGTTTAATTGTCGCATCCAAGAAGAAGGACATTTAATGATGTTCTTCAACATGACTCTCAAAGGAAGAGCCGCTATATGGTATCATGGTTTAGAAGCCGGAACCATATTGAACATTGATGCATTTTATGGAGCTTTTCGAAGGGAGTTTGCCCCTGAAAGGGGTGGGAAATATTGGTTGCGTGTACTCAACGTGACCCGCCAAGAACCCCACGAAGATATTCGTGCTTATGCAAAGAAGATAAAAGAGGTTTTTCGTAAGTTGGATACCTCTATTCCCATCCCCGCAGCTGCCCAATTGCAGTATTTCCTACATGGTTTGGACTTTAACATTCAATTGCAGTTGAGTAGTGTCCCCTTGGGGGATATAGACACTGCCATTACACGAGCACAAGAGGTGGAATCCCGACTACAAGCAGCCTATGCTTCTCGAGGCAATTCGAACATGGGTTTAGTATTGGGAAATAATGTGGCAATGGCCAATGGCAGTAGTGGTCAAGGGATAGCGATGGCTAACCCTAATGGGAGAGGAAACATGATGCAGAATGTCCCTTTATTACAAGCTCCCCCTAGCATGTCGATGCCTACGGGCAGTCAAATGATTCCAAACGGTGGAAGCCAGGCAGTTAATTCTAACACCATGCCTGTGGTTCAACAACCAGTGCCTAATCGAATTGTTAGGCCGATGGAACGACATGGTAATGACCAAGGCTATGAGTCCAGTTCTTCCAATGTTCTTGGCAAGGTTAAGGACATGATGAAGCATTATACCGACATGATTACGGAGCAGTATCGACAAATAGCCGTGGATGTCAACTTCCTTAAAAAACAACAAAATTTGATAGGAAGTAGATACCCAGATGAGGGTGCACCGTCGAGGTTTAGTTGCAAATGGTGTGGTGGGCAGCACTATCCAAGGAATTGCCCAAATGTTAAGTGCGACATTTGTGGAAAATCCGGCCATTTAGTAGCTACTTGCTGGAGTAAGATCAGTTCTCTCCAGCGTGGTAGTCGGCAACCAGGGCCTGTTAATCATCGTGCCCAAGGAAATGATTCCCAGCGAGAGGATGGGCCTAAACAAATACTTCAACGACCAAAGGCTACAGTGGAGGAGCTACCAAGTGGTAGTGGGGTTAGTTTGATTGAGGCTGTACGCGTTAACGATGCTGAAACCTCTAATTTGCGAGCTGTCCTTACAAGAGGTCAAAAGGGCAGAGGAGCCGACAAGGATAAGCCTGTCGACGGAAACCCTAAACAAGGTGACAAAGGAACGCAAGTTTTGGATCCTGCCCTGGAAGGGGGACCTTTGAAGCCCGTAGAAAGTAAAGCCGATAAGGAAGCACCAAAGAAGAAGGTGAAAGTTAAGAAAGAGGCAATAAAGCCAGTTCAGCGACCTAAAGAGCGGATGGTTTGGCGTGAAAAGCGAGCTCTATCAAACTATCATGAATTCGATTTGGTGGGCTCTCTTTGCGAAGTCAAGCCGGATGTGAACCTTTTACAGCTTATTAAGCTTTCCCCAGGAGTACGTAAGGAATTTAGAAAGATCTTACGTACCGGTTATATCGTAGAACCTTTGGGAATTGCGCGAGTTGGTGATGACTGGTTTGAGCATGCTGAGAAGCATTGCCCAAGGGTTGCAGCCTATGTCGATGGGATATTAGTAGATTATGCCATTGTCGACACTGGATCATCTGTTAACATTATGAGTTCTGAACTGATGGAAAGGTTGGGTCTTGTGATTCAGAAAGATACTTCCACAATTCTTAGAATGGCAGATGATAGTTTGAGACAGCCGGAAGGCTGCATTACTAAGGTCCATGTCACTGTTGCAAATGTAGAATGCCTGTTGGACTTTAGGGTGATTCGTTTTGCAGGGCGTCCAAGTTACCAAGTATTACTCAGACGACCTTGGATCTTGCAAGCGGACTGCCAAGTAGATATACCCGCCGGTCGACTGATATTCGGTAGAGGTGCCCAGCGTGTGGTAGTTGATGCTTATCCTGAGTCCCCGCAGAGTGAGAGAGCTCCTCTATCTTCTACAGAATTGGAGACATTAGAAGATTTATCTGGCAATGAGACATCATCAAGTGATGAGTCAGTATGGATTCCAATGGAAAGGATATCCTGAACTTCCAATGACTTATCGATTCCTGAAGATCCATGACCCAAAACCCTACTATTACACAGTTCCTGTAGATAAATGCAATAGAACGTTGTTTTCCCCAAACTAAATGTAACAATTGGCTTATCATCTCATGAAACGTTGTATTCGAAAGGGCTATGTCCATATAAATACAAATAAAGATTTCTTTTTATCAATGTCTGGCTGTGCATAAGAGTTGATAAAAAGTTAAGTAGCTACATTGTTTACGAGATAGATGAATTAAAATTGTAATATAAACTAACGTCAATTATCATATAATAACATTAAGAAAACCTTTATTCAGGCACAACCCCAGGTACAGGTTCCTAATTCGCCTCCTACATCAAGTACTGCTGTGATCCAGGAGAAGAAGTTCCTTCTCAAGCAGATTAAGCCACCCGAGTTTGAGGGGAGAGGCAGATTCGTCCAAGCTGATGCTAAAATTTGGATTCAATCCATGGAGGATTACTTCGAAGCAGCTGATACTGTACCCGCCAATCAGGCTATGCTTGCCAAGTTAAAACTCACCGGCGAAGCCAGACTTTGGTGGAAGCAATGGTGCAGGGATCAAGGGATCGCAGAGTGATCCGTTACCTGGGAGAAGCTAAAGAAAGCCGTGCAGGGAAGATACTTACCACCTGCATATCGCATGCAGAAAATAAACGAGTTCTACGAGCTAAAACAGCTAGGACTCACTCTTGACGCATACTACTCTAAATTCGTCTCACTTTTAAAATATGCGCCACAGATGGACATGACACAACAGGTGTCCAAATTTTGTGCGGGCTTAAATCCACCAGTAAATACCCGTATCAAATCTATGCGTCCATTAGATCTTCAGGATGCACTCATTCGAGCGGCGCCTATAATTTAGGAGATGCAAGCTAGACCAAGGGGTAACAAAACTTGGTCTTATAATGACCCGAACAGAGGAGCATTCAGACCCCAAATGAAGAGAGTTCAAGGTCATAATCAGGGACAAAGAAAGAAAGCAAGGACGAATAACATCAACAACTTTGTTCCTACTCAAAGTAATGGCCGAAACCTTTGTTGTTTTCACTGCAACGAACCCGGTCACTTTAAGAGGCAATGTCCCAAGCTCGCCGGAGGACATCGCCAAGCGCCTTTCCAAGGAACAGGCCGTGGTCAAGGAGCCGCTACCCAAGGAAAAGGAAGAATCGCCTGCATTGCTAATAGGCAAAGATGCGAAGAAGAAGAAGAGGAAGATCCGACCATGGAAGCAGAATTCGAAAGAGCGACAGTCCATGCCGCTTTACACAAGAAAGGGCCGAATCGTCAGTTCTCGGTGATTCAAACACCGTCGGACTATCAAGGTAAAGGTTTCAAGACCTTGATTGATTGTGGCAGCACACATTCCTTTATCTCTCCAGCATGTGCAAAAAGATTAGGAATAGCCACAGTAGAAGCACCTACCCTCCTTGTGGAATTGGCAAATGGTCGTGAGGTTACTTGTATCAGGCAAACTGCTAAGGTGGAATTCTTTCTGGGAGGAAAGAAGACTTTGATTAAATTCAGAGTCATGAATTTAGGTGTCCATGAGTGTCTACTCAAAATGGATTGTTTTAAACCTAACGGCGCCCACATTCACTGTGGAAAGGGTCAAGTTTCCTTTCGAAACTCTGGAAGGGAGTGCCAGGTGGAGCTTTCTAGACATCCTTTCCGATGGACTGCTAAGTCGTGTCCTGGATAATACTAGGGACACGTTACACAATCATGCATTGTACTCGCAAGCTAATTGAATACCATATACAATAAGATTGGGTCTCGTTGGCAAATTTTCTATCCAGGGAGGTGATGTCTCGTCCCAAGGAGGAGTGCCTTTGCAGCCAATTAGAAGAGTTCATGGACATGCGATGGATGGAGTGCATGAGCCAATCCACCACTTGCAAGGCCAATCTATACCGTCAATGCCAGAGGAGATAGGCAACCTTCCAAACCTACCTATAATCTTGGAGCATGAGATGGAGGCAATGATCGATGCATTGATTCCCATGGATGTCGAGACTTCTGATCCGCTTAGAGAGGAAGCATCCATACCATTATATGATGGGTGCCGAGTATCTCTCCTAAAGACACTGTTTGCACTCTTAAGTGTGTAAGCAAAATACGGGTGGAGCAATACGAGTGTGACCGAGTTGTTCAGGTACCTTGTACATATGCTTCCTTGATTATTATTTTTTGGCACTATTATTAAAAACATTTGTGCTTTTTCAAGGTGTTTATGATTTTTTTCAGGTTATTGAAATATCATATATTACCACCTGTAAATACCATGCCTGAGTCTCGTGATGATGCACGACATGTTTTACAAAAGCTTGGCATGGACTATAATAACATCCATGCATGTATCAATGATTGCATATTGTTTCGAGGAGAATACGAGACTATGGAGACATGTCCAAAGTGTGGTGCTCACAGGTATCGACAGGACTTGCAAGGGCAAACCATCCCTCAAAAAGTTCTCATCCCCCGCATAAACCACATGTTTCGTATGTCCGGCATGGCGAGCTTGATAACGTGGCATGTGCAGAATAGGTCCATGCATGGATGGAGTTCAGCGAATATCAGCGGATTCATGCGCATGGAGCCACATTGACTCTACCTTCCCAGGCTTTGCCCGAGAGCCAAGGAATCTTTGGCTCGATCTTGCAATGGATGGCGCGAACCCATTCGGTCTGCACTTCAACTTCTTACACTGTGTGGCCTATAGTCCTTGTCAACTACAATATCCCTCCATGGCTTTCTATACTCAACGAGGTGGCCAGGCATGAGAGATACATTGTTTGTGATAGGTATTCAGGTTATTTCTAGATCCGAATAGCTGAGGAGGATCAACAGAAGACCACCTTCATCATGTCTTAGGGGTGTTTTTCTTACAAAGTAATGCCATTTGGATTAACAAATGCCCCAGCTACCTTCCAACGATTCATGAATTATGTCTTCCAGCCATATTTCGGTAAGTCCATCACGGTCTTTATTCATGATTTTTGTATTTATAGCTCTAAGGCTCTACATTAGGAAAGGTGGATGAAGCTTTCAATTGCCTCACACAAATGGGGAGGCAGTTAAACCATGAGAAGTATCGCATTGGCAAAAGCAGTGTAACTTTGTTAGGGCATGTCATAAGTAAGAGGGGCATTGACGCGGATCCAAATAAAGTTAAGGCCATATTGGTGGTGCCATCACCATCTTCTATGAAGCAACTAACCTCTTTCATTCAAAAGGTGTGTTATATGGGGCGGTTCATTCATCTCCTCTCCCAATTAGTATTTCCACTGCAACAGTTGACCCACTCTGAGAAGCTCCTGTGGAGTGACAAAAGAAAAAGATGCTTTCACGAGGTGAAGAACGCTCTTAGCACCCTTCCCATAATTTTACAACCTTGCTAGGACCAAGAGTTTTTTGTCAACCCGAGTTTTGGAAAAGATACTCTAGGGGTAGCATTAATACAAAAGGATGCTAAAACTAGCTTGATGAGGTCGGTTTACTTTTCTAGCAGAGTAATGATAGCATCAAAATGAGGGTACAAGATGGTGGAGGTGATGGTTTTGTCTCTAATGTTTGCTGTAAGAAAGTTTCGTCCTTATCTTCTCCCTAGGCCATTCACAGTAATCACGACAGAAGAGCATTTTTCTATGCCTTACATCACATGGATATTTCAGCCGGAATCGCTAAGTGGGTGATACAACTCCAAGAGTTTGACTACACCTTCAAGGTGGAGGACTTTACTCTGGCCTGCCTAGCTGATTTGTTGACCCATAGATGCCATCAAAGAAGGAAAAAGAGAAGGGAAAGGTAAAAGAGGAGACACCTCCTCTTAAGGATCTACCACGGGTAGAGAATGCCCATGCCCTCTACTTAGATGGGGCCTACAAGCATATTAATGTTAGAGCAGCAACAGGAATCATGGTATTCAGTCTCAAAGGTGACAAACTTTATGGAGAAGGTATCAGCTTGGAGGATGTCCATTCTAACAATGAGGCAGAATATCAAGCCTTACTTTTAGGTTTGAGGTGGTGTCTCTCACATGGTGTCACTCGATTTAATATTTTTGGGGATTCTATGCTAATTGTTAAGCAAATGAATGGAATCTAGGCTTGTAAAAATGATAACTTAGCATTGAAAATGAGAGAAGCTAAAACTCTCATGAGGAAGCTACAGAAAGCCCAAATCTATTTTGTGCCAAGACGCACAAATGGCAACGCAGATGCTCTAGTAGCTAAAAATTTGAAAGAGGTAATGGTGGGCATCATTGCAGTAAAGCTTCCCTTATTTCAAGGTAAGTTTCAACTACAATATGTGCTTTATTTTCTTGAGCATGGTGAGGCACCTACACATATGAGTAAGAGTGAGAAAAGGTGGCTAGCTACTAAGGCCACTAAATACCGCTTGATAAATGATATGTTGTATTGCAAAGGAAAGGATACAGTGCTTAGAAGGGTGCCAACAACAAAGGAGATTATGGATGTGATTAAGAGCTTCCATGAGGAGGTTTGTGGCTGACATTTTGCTCAAGAAATAGCTAGCAGGAAGATTCTGCAGCCCAGTTTTGTGTGGCCTAGTCTACATCGAGATGTGCAACATTGGTGCCACAGTTGTGATGATTTCCAAAAGGCCGGACCAAGGAAGCTAGTGCATGAGGAACAAAATCCCATAACTACATATGGCCCATTTGAGAAATGGGGGATTGATGCAATAGGACCACTCCCACAAACCAGTCTCACAAGGAATACATCATAATGGGTGTGGACTATATGACAAGGTGGACAGAGGCTTCAGCAACTAGTAGGATCACAGCCCAAGAAGTGGAAAAAATTGTGTTTGAAAAAATTTGTTACAAGTTTGGCACACCTTTGGAAATTATCTCTGACCGGGATTCTGGTTTTAGGGCCAATCTAGTAGGGGAGCTAATGGAAAGGCTAAAAGTCAAGCACGGGCATTCTACTCCCTACTACCCACAGTGTAATGGTTTGGTCAAAAAAGTGAATGGGCTAATTTCTAAGAAAATTACCAAGCAAGTACACATCCACCCCAAGCACTAGGATAAAAAATTGAGTGCAGCTCTTTGGGCCTATAGGACTTCATTCAGAACCTCAATTGGCTATACTCCATTTCATCTCGTCTATGGCCAAGAGGCTTTGCTTCCCATAAAGGTGGAACTAGCCAGCTTATGTGTTTTAGTAGCCGCCAGTATCGAGAGAAGAATCAAGATAAGGAGTTAAAGGAAAGGAACTTGGATCTAGAGAGGGTAGAGTTAGATAGATAAGCAACAGTCCAACACTATTCCGTGCAAGCTGAAGAGAGGAGAAAGACATTTAATAAGAAACGGACTAGCAAACACATAAGGGAAAGATCATTTGTGCTACACTATGATAACCGCTTTGATAACAAAAAGGATGCTAAACTTGTATTCAAGTGGGAAGGGCCATTCATGGTCATAAGGAGATATCCAAATGGCAATTATAAGCTAGGTGACATGGATGGGAGGGTTCACAAGACAAGGGTAAATGGATGGAGACTGAAGCCTTATTTTCAAAGAAATATGGACACTTTGGAGCAGTCATTCAACGAAGAGCCACCAATGAGGATGGTGCGCAGATCGGTCGCAGATAGCTCACGTGGTGAATCCCGGAAGGTCCCCAAGAACAAAGTACTCTACCTTTTTGCACAAAAAACCATGTAAAAGCATGCACGACAAGAGGCAAGAGACAAATTGGGTTCAATCTCCCCCATGCCTTGTGTGAGCGCTTCACAAAGCATGTATTTAATGTATATTTCCAATCATCATGCTCAATAATAGCCCAATTACAAAAATATGACACGCTTTTTAGCTTTTGAGTTTGCTTTCTACAAAAATAGGAAAATAAAGCTAATGGACGGTGCCCATAGAGTCTGGCACGCCCAATCTCAATGTCCAAATAGAAATAACATATCCGGGCGCATAAGCGCATACAAAATAATAATCAATAATCAATGTCTCAATAGACATAACAAAATATAGGCGTGGCGCCTATCAAAATATAGTCCAAATATCGAATACCCGCTAGACTCCAATGCTTTCCTCCGCCACTGCTGCTATCTCTACACATCAACTGAAGCATTCACAATCGTTAGTAAAATAATACAATTAAACCGACAAAAGTGAATACCTAGCAATCTTCAGCTACATAAATAAATCAAATGGTTAGAAATAAATCCTAACCTTAATTTATTACGAGTGCGCACTCTAAACTCATAAACGTTTATTAATTTAATATGCATTTTGCGGAATCACCCGCTATGGAATCACCCATGTACACACTAAATTAATGAAACGCCCGAAAAGGACAGGCGTCCCCATCAACTTCTCGCACAAAGAATCCTCTTTGTGTATGAGCCCCGGTCATCTCAGTTTACGGAATCCACCGTAAAACCTCACGGAATCCACCGTGGCACGGAATCCACCGTGGAATATGCCTCCTGGCATCATACCCCCGGGGTAGGATAGCAATTGACCTCAATTGCTATTAGCTCAATGTGGAGCTAACAGAGTGGGGAAAGCATTTAAGTCTCTAGCGTGCATCCATTGGGCTTCCTCTTGCCTCTTGTCGTGCATGCTTTTACATGGTTTTTTGTGCAAAAAGGTAGAGTACTTTGTTCTTGGGGACCTTCCGGGATTCACCACGTGAGCTATCTGCGACCGATCTGCGCACCAGAGGAGGTGCAATCCTTCGTGCTCTATTGGACCATCATTAGCAAGCTAGAGGTATGAATGCCTCTAGCCTAAGGGGAGGGCTAGTGATCCAAGTTTTTTACAAACCGGATTTCTACCACAAAATTTGGCCAAAACCCCTATCAAGAATCTTACCATATCACTTTGGGTTCACTCTTCAAGCACTAGGTATGCTACATTTCTTTTCGATTATGATAACTCTAGCAAATGGGGGAAACAAGTTCTTAGGATGGATGTCAATGTAAAAGGTAAAAGGGATGGTTATCTTAGTGAATATGGAAATGGATTACACCTAGGAGTTGAGTGAGTGCATAGATTTTTTCAAAGGACTAGTCTCCAACTACACGTGGGTTCCGCCTGCATCACTAAGATTTGGAATCTATCACCATCATTAGAGGACACCTCACCCTAGTACACAAGTCAATATTCACATCATTGTGTCATTTGGATCCTACACAAAAGCTTACGAGCATGGACCCCTTCTGTCACATGCTTATATGTATTTATATATATAAGGAATTAAAGTCAAAGCAATTTTGGAAGCCGTTTTTTATAATCTCAATAACTCCCAAGGGAAAGTAAATTTCAAGAAAATTCTTGCACAGCCCGATGGCTTTCGACATGGTCTACAAAGTTGCAGAAGAAACTTTTTTCAGATTCTTCACCGATTTGAAGTTACGAAAGCGCAGACTATTGGCTACATACAATTTTCTTCTCTCTTTCACCACATCAACTTTCCATTCTATCCTTCTTGTAAATATATTATAATAATGTGCTTTGGACACCCACCTCTTGTAATCTAGCTCCTTTTCTCTATTTTGTCTACCGTCACCCTTGGCTTCTTGCATGATGACTAAGGTGGGGACTTGTCCCATCCACTATTCTCCATATTTGCAAAGATGCCATACATCATCTAGGATTATGTTAATCAAGAAGATTAGCTTAATCTAATCTCTCATGGAGGCTTATAAGGAGTCCATGGAGATGTAAAGAAGGAGAATGACAATGACAAGGACATGAGAGCACTCTATAATACCCTCATACTAGTCCATCTCTTTGAGGTAAGCTATGAGTGAGTTCTTTTATTATGTAGCATAATGGCAAGCTTCCTCTATCTCTTCTCCTAAAGGCAAGCTTCCTCTACCTCTTCTCCTCTTGTCGAGCATCAGTCACAAGTCAACTAAAAAGGCCTCTACAACACACAGTAGAGCTTGAAGACATTCTTTTGTGAAGCGATCAGGTCTATCCTAACCTTGTGCCAAAAACCACCTCCTTCTTTCTTTGCGGTAGAGGTCTTGCATAATCTCGTGAACAAGTCTCGAGAAGCTCGCCTTCAGAATGATGAGATCAAAAGAGCATTGATACCTTCTAATTTCTCTCAATTCCAATGTACCTGGCTTCTCTTTGCGTTTCTTGTGGGGATGATGAGGAGGACCCTTGTGAGGGCGGCTTGAGGAAGGTGTATTAGGTTGAGAAAGGGGTGCATCTGAGCTAGTAGATGCTCCAAGGGGCTGAACATGATATGGGGCTCTGAGCGAAAGCTTATTTGCAACTACCTTAGACCTAGCCATCTTTCCTGCACAAGAGATGTGAGAACTCAATGAATAAGATAGAAAGTGAAACCCTCTTTTATATAACCCTAAACTATGAGACTCATTCACATAGATGCACACTCTCTCTTTCTCTCTTAAAATATGAATTGCATTCACACTGACTCACATTGTTCATCTTACTATCTTAGCTCTCTTCGAAGCCATTTGTTGCCTTGTCAAAGCCTTGTTTCTAGCCACTCGGCATGGTTTTCTTTGGCACTTGAGGCTTCATAACGCACTCTTTTAGTGACACGACGTGATTCCATCATGTCTGCAACCGTTTCATCAACACTTTCATTTGCTCTCTTTTGCTAGAGTTTAGCTTCATCCACTCCTATAATCCTATACCACCAAGATAGTAATTGGATCATTGGATTGCTACCATTCACCTCTCCACCATGATCAAGTTTTCTCTGGTATGCATAATGCGCTATCCAATGTGAATGTTGAGAGTGGAAAAAGATTGAATTTTTGACTGATTTTTGTTTTTTTTTAGGATTGAATGATTGAATTTTGATGGCTTTAGAGTGATGTATGGTTGTTAATGAAAGTGTTTGAGAGTTTTTTGGATGATATTGATTATTTTTTGAAAGTTCATGATGATTCTTAGTAGAGATATGAAGCTCTGTGATATTCTGATAGGTTCTGTTGAGGTTCTGATTGGTTCTGTATACCTTCTCTATAGCTTTTGTTTTGTTCTGATTTTCTTCTGTATGAAGCATGGATTGATGATTGATAAAGATTGAAATCTTTTGGAAGCTTATTGAATAGTTTAGGGTTTAGGGTTTAGGGTTGATGATTGCTGAAGACTGAAGAGAAGACCGAAGTGACAGTGACAATAGTGAGCTGTGAAGAGACACTGTAATGGCTCTGGTGCCTCTTCACATCAGACATACCTCTTGGGAGGTACATCCACGACCTAAGAATGATTATTAAGAGTCATTATTAGAATATTATAGTGAGGAGATAATTTACTATTGAGAGATAGAGAGAGAAACAGAGCCAGAGATAGCCAATTCTATCAAAACAGTGTAACTGTATATGAGAGATTGAGAGAGAAAACTATGGAGACATTGAAGATGAATACTGTGTGATTGATTTCCATTTGAAAATGGTGTATTCTTTTTTGTTTCTTTTTCTATTGAAGTATTCTATGAAGATGTTGAAGATTATGGTTGATTCTATCAAATCCGTGGGAGATATCTACTATGATGCTGCATGAAGATTTGTTGTTTTCTTTGTTTTGGTCATCAAAAGAATGAAATAAAAGCTTGTTGATGTTATAAGATAGATTTTATTGCATTAGAATCCCCTTTTCCTTGGTGTTTCTCTTGGGGCTCCATGTTTTTTGTGCGCAGCCGGGGAAACTTGCCAACAACAAGCATCAAAAGAGACTGAAAATAAGGAAATGGCATTGCCAAGAAGAGGAAAATTCAATGGATGTTTGCAAAGTTCCTTCTTCCACTGAAGAGTTGGAGATTCTGATTATCAAAGTCACTTTCCACAAGAAGTTCATCCCACAATGGTGGAAACATATTACCATCATGATGCAATCTCTATGCAGTGGATTGTTTCCTCTTCCTATTGAAGCAGTAGAAACTTGCATCTTGGTGGAAAATTGTTTGGGAACAAACCGAAGAGCAAAAGCAGAGAAAATGATCATCCATGAAAGATTTGGTATTCATTGAGAAGTTTCCATACATCATCAAGTGTGGAAGATTGTGAAGAAGCTTTAGGAGTCGTGGTCTATGGAGGTTCATGAAAACAAGAAGGAAAAGAGTTAGAATTTGTTCGTGGATGCTCAACAGCAAGATACGTGGGATGCTTGCTGCACTGACAATCTTCTATTTGTCCAATTAGCAACCCATTGGAAGTTGGTAGACAAAGTGTTTTTCACAACATACACTGTTGAAACCCTCAGAAGTTGGCATTATTATAATGACACAACAACGATCCTAAGAATGAGTTTTGATACTTTCATAACAGAATATCTCCCCCTCTGTAGTGGTTTGAAAGCCGAATTCAGAGATGTTGAAAAGAAGGAAGTAGAGGAGATGTTAACTAGAGAATCCCCTAGAGATTGAAGCCCTCTCTGATTCTATTCTGTTGAGTACAACTGCCAACCCCCTGATGAATGACGCAATCAAGAGACAAGTGTTAGAATGAGTCCAGATGTATGTGAGAAGAGAGAATGCAAAAATCAAAGGTGAGAACGAGCTCGCAGCAGAAGCCTCCTTTGACACCCTAAAAGCACTCTTTATAGAAGTCCCCATGGCGACTCAAGGTCCCCTTCCTAGTCAGATTCGTCTCGGAAATATTGATGACAGGCCAGTAAATGTTGTCCCATTGCCAATTTTTAAGGGAGAGTACAATGAAGACCTTGATCTTCATGTAGCAGAATTCATGGTAGTATGTGTGGCTAACAATGTGCGAACCCCTTAGGATTGGTTAGCAATATTCCCCGCCACTTTCAAGGACGCGGCGTTTCAATGGTATGAGAGACAAGCAGCATGAACTTTTGGAACTTGGGACGATCTGAAGTTGGCCTTCCTCACTAAATTCAGGTGTGAAGGTTTTGAAGAGCGGATGCGATAGGAGTTCATGAACCTAAGTCTGTCCTCTGGAGAAAGAGTAGAAGATTATGTCTCGCGAATGGAATCCATCCTGAAGAGATGGACTAACCATCATTTGGACGAAGGCATTCAGAAACAAGTGTTTCTGAGATGCCTACAACCAAAAGTTCGCAAGTTCGTGGAATTGAGAAGACCAATCAATCTACAAGCTGTTGTGGAAGGTGCAAGATTGTATGACGAAGTTGAAGAAAGACTATCAATGACTCCAGGAAGAGGAGTCTTACCTCCTCCCATGCTAGGAATGGTATACCCACCAAATGCAGTCCCAGGGACAGTTCCCTACCCCTATCCCCAGATGCAAATAGTGCAACAGTATAATGCACCTAATCCGCTGTGGTCACCACAGACGACAGTGCATCAAATGATGGTTCAACCATAACAACAATGGCCTCAAACAGTTCCTCCAATGGCAACTCAACAATAGTGGAACCCTGCCAACTGGAATCAATAGCCCCCAGTCTCAATAGGAGCTCTGAATCAGAACCAGACTAGAGGACCCTCTGGTTCGACCCAACAAGTGTATGCAGTAATTACAGAAGCTTCCCAAAACCCTACTACAAGTACTTCAGGAGGTGAAAATCTAAAGGACTACTTATCCAACTCAGTTGCAAGTATTAAGAAAGAGCTTATGGATGTGATTACATAGTAGCTACAAATGTTGAAGGCGAATACCTCCAATATATCCACCCCTACGAGAGCTCGGCGAGATGTGATGCGCTCTAATACATGGTGCGAAAAGTGTCATCAAGCGGGACATTTAGCCACTAAATGTACGTGAAAACCAACTATTCTTGGAGCCTTCTGTTCATACTATTTGTGGAAGAACCATACAAAGGATATTTGCTCTCTGAAAGAGATGCACGAGTGAAGACAAAAGGATGAAAATGCAAGATTCAACTTGCTAGAATCCAAAATGACAACACAAGATATTGGACCAAAGCCTAGGGAGTTTGGTCCTAATTTCAGTCCAAGGAGATTTCCCTCTCAAAGTTACAGAGGACGACAGTCTGGCGGTGGTCAGAGATCAGAGGTGGAATGTTACAGGTGTGGAGAAAAGTGACATATCTCTTCGAATTGTCCAAACCCTAGACGATCTGTGACTACAAGCCCTTATGCAGCCGATGTAAGGGTGAAGGGCACACTGCAAAGGACTGTCCGAGTCCAGCCCCTATCAAGGCCAATGCCACTAATAGCCAACAAAAGGTACAAGAGCCCGCCTCCAATTTGGTAGAGTTGAAAGTTACCGCTGTCAGGCGTGCCAAGAAGAAGGAACCAGTTGTTCAGAATGAAAATAATTCTCCTACCAAGACTGTGAAGTTCAACCTGCCAATAGAGGGACAGAGCAGTACAGGATAGAACACTGCAGTACAGAGCACCATAGTGCTACAGAGAGTCACAAAGACAGTCCTAGAAACAGGACCAGAGGCCCAAGAGATAGATGATACAAAAGAACCTCTAAAAACAGAGGAAGTGCCGATGCTGCAATTATTAGAAGAAAAAGGAAAGATGAAAATGGGTGTAGCCCCATTTCCCAGTAGACTGGAGAAGCCCGTGGATCCTATCAAAGATTATGACTTGGTCAAAGACCTATACACTTTTAAACCAAACTTAACATTCCGGCAGT
Source organism: Lygodium microphyllum (assembly GCF_053477565.2). Taxonomy (NCBI): domain Eukaryota; kingdom Viridiplantae; phylum Streptophyta; class Polypodiopsida; order Schizaeales; family Lygodiaceae; genus Lygodium; species Lygodium microphyllum. The sequence goes on along the minus strand of NC_141162.1, from coordinate 126,986,631 downwards.
TACTGATGCTATCTCCCAGTTGCCAAAATAAATTCAAAAGCATCTTGACAAGAACATGTGGAGTAAGGATCGCTCCTTCAATAGCGACCAAGACCAATAAGGCCCTAGAGCCTGCAAAGAAAGTAGATGTGGCTAATGCCTTCCTAGATCTTGGAACCCCAGAGATTAGTGTATGGATAGAAGGATGCTTCATCTCAGATGCATTGATTGATGGAGGCTCATTAGTAAACATAATGACATATGTGACAATGAAGGACTTAGGGTTGCAAGGAATTCAACCTACACAATGGCTTATCAGATTGGTGGACCAAAGCAGAATCAAACCATTGGGCATCCTCCCATACGTCAAAATAACCCTTGCAGGAAGAGACTATTGGTTGGCATATTTGGTGGTCAAACCAAATTCTTATGGAACCTCATACCCTCTGCTGTTGGGAAGACCTTGGCTTTTTGAAGCGAGAGCCAGGACAGATTGGTTCAAAGGAACCCTAACCCTAGGCAGAGGACCCAACAAAGTGGTGTTAAAGTTGTATGGATCGCAAAAAGGCAATGGATCCACATCCATTGAAGTCATAACCTGACTCCTCCAACGAGGTAACATATGGTACATCAAAAAATGAAGAGGCTGTTAATAAACACATATTTTCCAAGAAAATAGAGACACAATCCCTAACAGTGGGCACTGTAAGCCAACTACTAAGGGAAGCAAAGTCCTTGTCCATGGGAGAATACCTCCTGCCTCAGCTAGAATTAACTTCTGAAATCACCTCTGACAGTGAAATAGAAGCATGGATGTACTGTTCTCCCTGTTACATGACAGTCATAAAGACATAACAGAGACAGAATAGATACATAGCAGTAACAGATACAGAGACAGAGTAGAGACAGAGCCCCTAGAAGGTACGTGTTATGTGACATTCCTGGACGTATCCTTTGAAGATGAATACCTAAGTCCAGAAGAAATTACCACTCACACAGAAGCAAACAGAGCTCTGATATCCTTCCAGCAACCTTAACAGACGAATGAGTCATTTGTTCAGAAGGAGGACACTAGTTCTAGTGGAACATCAGGACACTACTCCCTTGAAAGAGTCAGACCTTTATCCAGAAGTCATTCGTGGGACATTTATCCGCAAAGTGGAAGGTGAAAAACAAATGACGTTCCTGGATACTGACAGTAATGAACGTCACACCTGAAAGTGGATCTCAATCTTCGAGAAGAAGAACTAGTGGTCCTGCGAGACCTACTCAAAGAGAACTTAGGCATGTTTGCTTGGTCGTACAAAGACCTAAAGGGGATTGATCCCACAGTATGCCAACATCACATTGACTTAGAGTCTGATGCCAAACCAGTAAGGCAAAGACAAAGGCGTATGAATCCTAATTATTCTGCTCTAATGAAGGTAGAATTATTAAAACTTCTTGAAGTCGAGTTCATTTATCCCGTGGCTAATAGTTAATGGGTTTCGCCCATTGTGGTAGTACCCAAGAAGAACTGGAAACTTCGAATATGTGTAGATTTTTTAAAGCTAAACTCAAAGATGAAGAAGGATCATTTCTCTATCCCTTTTACAGACCAACTACTGGACACAGTGAGACAGGCCATGAGTTGTATTCCCTCTTGGATGGATTCAGTGGATATAACCAAGTCCGAATTGCAGAAGAGGACCAATCCAAAACAACCTTCACCACAGAATGGGAGACCTATGCCTATAGAGTGATGCCATTTGGGCTTTGTAATGCTCCTGCCACCTTCCAATGAGTAATGATGGCTGCCTTCCAGAATCATCTTCATGATTTCATTGAGGTGTATCTTGATGATTTTTGACACCTAGAGCAATGTTTTGACAGATGCTGAGAGTATGGGATTTCTCTCAACCCCGACAAATGTATCTTTGGCATCTCATCACGATTTCTTCTTCTGGGCTATATTGTCTCTGCATAAGGGATTGCAACAGATCTTGCAAATATTGAGAAGATTGTCGCTTTAATAGCACCAATAAACCTCGAGCAATTGAGAGGATTTCTTGGCCATGTGGGCTACTATAGAAGATTTATTGTACACTTTGCAACCAAGGCAGCCTCTCTGCACAAGCTCGTAAGGAAAGATGTGGATTTCCTTTGGACTGATGACTGTGAAGAAGCCTTTAATACCCTAAAACAGTGCCTTATCCAAGCATCTATCTTGCAGCCTCCTGACTAGACGAAGGAGTTCCATGTGCACACAGATGCATCAATTGAAGGGCTAGGTGTTATCCTATGTCAAAAGGTCCCTTCTAAATTAAATCAACCAATTTATTATGCAAGCTGAAAGGTCACTGATAGGGAACGGAACTATACAGTGACAGAGCTTGAGTGCTTGGCAATGGTATTTGCACTGGAGAAGTTTCAACACTATCTACTGTCAATGCATTTCAAGTTCTACGTGGATCATGAAGCCCAGTCCTTCCTAATGAACAAAGCAGATATTAAAGGACGACTGATGAGATGGTTACTTCTATTCCAAGAGTTTGATTTTGAAGTAGTCACTAAGCCTGGCCGTTCCCATGTCCTAGCTGATCATCTATCACAGATCCCTCAACAAACAGAAGAAGAGAAACAGGATTATCCTGACCTTCCTGATGCTTCTTTGTTTCTAGTTGAAACAATTACTCCCTGGTATGCAAACATAGCCAATCTCCTAGAAACTCAATAGTATCCTCCTGGTATCTCAAGCCGTAAGAAGAAGAAGCTTTTGTTAGAATCAGGCCCCTACACCTTGCTAGGCGGTGCATTGTACAAGAGATGAAAAGATGAAGTATTGCGAAGATGTGTTGCAGGGGATGAAATCGGCATAATATTGAAAGCATGCCATGACGAACCATGTGGTGGACACTTCGCAGGGGAAGCGACAACCAGGAAGGCTCTATTAGCAGGATAGTGGTGGTTGGTCGACCCTCCACAAGGATGCATATGACTACTGCAAGAGATGTGATGCTTGTCAGTGAATGGGAAAACCCACCAAAACAAGTGCCATGCCACTGCAACCCATTCTTCCCTTGAAGCCATTCGAGAAGTGGGGGATTGATTTTGTGGGTCCCATTGATCCACCTACCAGATGTAAGCAAAACAGATACATCTTAGTGTGTACGGATTATGTCACAAAGTGGTGTGAAGCTAAAGCCCTGAAGCGAGACAATGGAAAGAGTGTAGCCCTATTCATGTAGGAGAATATTATCACCCATTTTGGCAGTCCCCTCGAGCTTGTAAGTGATAGAGGTACTCATTTCCTTAACAAAATCATGGAGGAGCTGACTGAGCTGTATAAGATCCGCCACCGCAAGTCCACTCCTTATTACCCCAGAGCCAACAACCAAGTTGAAGTCACCAATCGCATCCTTTGCTCAATCTTGACAAGAATGATTGCCCCACATCATCGCAACTAGGATGATCGACTTACAGAGGCCCTCTAGGCGTACAGAACCTCCCATAAGGTAGCTACAAGACAGACCTCTTTCTAGCTAGTGTATGGTACATAAGCCGTCTTCCCTGTTGAACTGGAATTGCCCTCTTTGCAAGTGGCAGTTAAAGAACACTTGGGAGATGATGAGCCACTGCAATGCCGTCTTCTGCACTTGGAATGCTTGGATGAGATAGGGTGGATGGCCCTACAGTGCATGGAAACCACTCAAGCGTGATGCAAAGCCTATCATGACAGTTTCATCAAGCACAAGGAGTTGAAAGATGGTGATCTTGTCCTGGCCTATGATTCGAGATTTGGCAAGTTTCTTGGCAAGCTTCAACAACGATGGATGGGCCCATACAAGGTACTTGCTGTCAATCCTAACGGCTTTGTTCAAGTGCAAATCGTTGATGCCTCTGATGATCCCTTCCTAATCAATGGCTATCGTCTGAAGAAGTACTTCCCTCCCTGGGGATCTTGACAATCACAGTCAACCTATCCTCTCCCTTTTGGGTGTCGCACCGTCATTTTCTTTGTGCTTATGATAGCCCTTATGATTCTCCTCATGAGGCGGTTTCGTTCTGCTGGCCCCTCACTGATACCTCTCAACCCAACCTTGTTCTCTTCTCATCTGATCCAACAACGGTGGCGAGGTTGGTCCTGACACATGGTATTTCTACCATTCTCTTTCTTAATGAAAAACAACAAACAAACAAAAAACAAAATAAACAAAACTGTTATGGGAGAAAAGGAAGAAATTCCCTGTCATAACAGACCTCGTTCCAAGAAAAGGTGGAAACACCCTTGGGCAGGAAGCTGACTGTGAAAAAGGTGATAACACCCCGCAGTTCAAGATAGCTGATTCATCAGCAGAATCTTTTCAACAAGTCATTTGAAGCCACCTCCCTTGGCGCACTGTCTCTGCAATATCAATCCGTCTATCCTTCTTAACATATGACCTTTCTTACAAATCATTGAAGTAAGAGATTTGTAGGCTACCTCCCTAGGTACGCCTCATCTCCAAGATCTTGATGACAACAACAGCCGACATGATCTTCATCACAAACCCCTTGAGTGATGTGAGCTTTAATCCTAACAAGATGGGGATGTGAGTATGGGCTTCCCTCTGTATCTATCAATGAGCATGAGACAGAGGGTGGGCTGAATGACCACTCTTTCCCTTCCAATCAAATGAGAGGTGAGATGTGTGAACGGAGTATTGCACCCACGGGATGAGCCTCTCAATGCACAATGCACGATATGTTCCTGTGCACTACACCATAAGGCTCCATGGCCTTCCTTCTTGCACTGTATGCCGGCATAGGGTAGGATGCACAGTTGCACCATCAATTGCGTACAAGGCATACAAGCTCTGCACAAGTAACGGTGAGGATTACATCAATGGGTTTCAGGAATGGGCTGCCCTCTGTATCTTTCAACAGAGCATGAGACAGAGGGTGGGCTGAGTGTGACTGGTGTTTCTTCAATCAATTATCGAGAGGTGAGAATTGAGGGATGTTACGACCCTTGGAGTCAAATACATTCTTGTTTTCCCATGCACCCACGGTATGGGTCTCTGTCATCAGCACAGGACACATCACTTTGTTCTGTGCACTGCATTGCACGGCTCCCTGGCCTTCCTCCTTGCACCTATGCCAAACGGGTTGGACGCACTAATGTACCATTAATTGTGCACCCTAGCATACTCTTTCTGCACCATTCCTTTGTCAATTCCTAAACCAGGTGCGAGCTCTGGGTTTCATCATTATTTCCTCGAGTGATGTTAGTAATGGGGCGAGTGACTGCTCTTTCATTTCATTTGAGTGATCGTGAGTTGAGTGCAATATCCCTCATCATCAATGAATTTCCTGCGATTTCTTCAATCAGCTCCCTCTATAGGTGCTGCCGCGTGGTCCCTACCACGAAGGACATTGGACGTGTGCCGTGAAGACACCTTGGTACCTCTTGCAACCGACAACGATATAAGACGCAACCTCGATAGTTGATATTACTCCTCGGCAATATATGGGCCAATTTTTTTTAACTCTACACCTTCTGTTTCTCAGTGATAGTCATGTCTTAAGTGTGGGGACATTCATGGTTGGGCTGATGTGTGGTATTAGATCCTTGATGTTTGGTTTACCCTTCTTGCTAAGTTTTAAGTGTGGGGACACGTCCCTACGTGTCTATGTTGCATACCCCCATGCCTATATCCTGCTATGATCATGTATCTTTGCCATGACTTTATTTTACTCTGATGGGGCCCCTTATCCACCCCCCATCTACTTTCCCCTCTCCCTTGGGGTCGTTCCTTCTCTATTTCCTTTTGTCCTTTGTTTTCATGCTCTTTCATGTGAATGCACTCTACATTCCCCAGAATCCACATCCAACCTTATAAACTTGTTTGTCCCTTTGAACTGCCCATTTTTCCTTTATACCAATCCCTATTCCGATAGACGGTTCTTGAGTTATTAATTTTTGAAGAAATTCTCGTAAATTGGACGATTTTTCATGTGAATCCATCTTTATTGCTTCGAAACCCTGATCTGATGTGCCAACTGTGTGACTCCCATTCCCTATGAACTCACACAAAAGTAAACAAAGCTCTGATACCCTTCCAACAACCTCAATAGACAAATGAGTCATATGTTCAAAAGGAGGACACTGGTTCTAGCGGAACATAAGACGAGGATACTACTCTCTTGAAAGAGTCAAATCTCTATCCAGAAGCAATCCGTGGGACATTTATCCGCAAAGTGGAAGGTGAAAGATAAGTAACATTCCTAGATACTGATGGTATCAAACGTCACCTAAAGGTGGGTCTCAATCTTCCAGAAGAAGAACTAGTGGTCCTGCGAGACCTACTCAAAGAGAACTTAGACGTGTTTGCTTGGTCGTACAAAGACCTAAAGGGGATTGATCCCACAGTATGACAACATCACATTGACTTAGAGCCTGATGCCAAACGAGTAAGGCAAAGACAAAGGCGTATGAATTCTAATTATTCTGCTCTAGTGAAGGCAGAATTATTGAAACTTCTTGAAGCTGCATTCATTTATCCCATGGCTAACAGTGAATGGGTTTCGCCCATTGTGGTAGTACCCAAGAAGGAAACTTTGAATATGTGTAGATTTTTTAAAGCTAAACTTGAAGACGAAGAAGGATCATTTCTCTATCCCTTTTATAGACCAACTGTTGGACACAGTGGCAGGCCATGAGCTGTATTCCCTCTTGGATGGATTCAGCGGATATAACCAAGTCCAAATTGCAAAAGAGGACCAATCCAAAACAACCTTCACCACAAAATGGGAGACCTATGCCTATAGAGTGATGCCATTTGGGCTCCGTAATGCTCTTGCCACCTTCCAATAAGTAATGATGGCTGCCTTCCAGAATCATCTTCATGATTTCATTGAGGTGTATCTTGATGACTTTTGTGTCTATAGTTTGATCCGTGAGCACTGGGGAGACCTAGAGCAATGTTTTGACAGATGCCGAGAGTATGGGATTTCTCTCAACCCCGATAAATGTGTCTTTGGTGTCTCATCAGGAGTTCTTTGGGCCATATTGTCTTTGCACAAGGGATTGCAACAGACCTGGCGAAGATTGAAAAGATTTCCGCCTTAACAGCACCAACAAACCTCAAGCAATTGAGATGATTTCTTGGCCATGTGGGCTACTACAGAAGATTTATTGCACATTTTGCAACCAAGGTAGCCCCTTTGCACAAGCTCCTAAGGAAAGATGTGGATTTCCTTTGGACCAATGACTATGAAGAGGCCTTTAATACCCTAAAACAATGCCTTATCAAAGCACATATCTTACAGCCTCCTGATTGGATGAAGGAGTTCAATGTGCACACAGATGCATCGGTTGAAGGGCTAGGTGCTTCCCTATGTCAAAAGGGCCCCTCTAAATTAGATCAATCGATATATTATGCAAGCCGAAAAGTCACTAATAGGGAATGGAACTACACAGTGACAGAGCTTGAATGCTTAGCAATGGTGTTTGCACTAGAGATGTTTCGATACTATCTAATGTCAACGCATTTCAAGTTCTATGTGGATCATGAAGCCCTGTCCTTCCTGATGAACAAAGCAGATGTTAAAGGACAACTGATGAGATGGTTGCTCCTATTCCAGGAGTTTTATTTCGAAGTAGTCACTAAGTCTGGCCGTTCCCATGCCCTAGCCGATCATCTATCACGGATCCCTCAAATAGAAAAAGAGGAACAGGATGATCCAGCCCTTCCTGATGCTTCCTTGTTTCTAGTTGAAACAGTTACTCCCTAGTATGCAGACATAGCCAACCTCCTAGCAACTCAACAGTATCCTCCTGGCATCTCAAGCCGTGAAAGGAATAAGCTTCTGTTAGAATCAGACCTCTATACTTTGCTAGGCGGTGCACTGTACAAGAGAGGCAAAGATCAAGTGCTGTGAAGATGTGTTGTAGGGGATGAAATCGGCATAGTATTGAAAGCATGCCATGACGAACCATGTGATGGACACTTCCCAGGGGAAGCGACAGCCAGGAAGACTCTGTTGGTGGGATACTGGAGGCCGACCCTCCACAAGGATGCATATGACTACTGCAAGAGATGTGATGCTTGTCAGCCGTGAATGGGGAAGCCCACCGAAACAAGTGCCATGCCATTGCAACCCATTCTTCCCTTAAAGCCATTCGAGAATTGGGGGATTGATTTTGTAGCTCCCATTGATCCACCTACCAGACGGAAGTAGAATAGATACATCTTAGTATGTACGGATTATGTCACAAAGTGGTGTGAAGCTAAAGCTATGAAACGGGACAATGGTAACAACGTAGCCATGTTCATGTATAAGAATATTATCACCCATTTTGACAGTCCCTCCAGTTGGTAAGTGATCGAGGTACTCATTTCCTTAACAAAATCATGGAGGAGCTGAGAGAGCTATATAAGATCCGCCATCGCAAGTCCACTCCTTACTACCCCAAAGCCAATGGTCAAGTTGAAGTTACCAATCGCATCCTTGGCTTGATTCTGACAAGAACGATTGCCGCACATCGTTGCGAATAGGACGATCGACTTACAGAGGCTCTCTGGGCATATAGAACCTCCTATAAGGCAGCTACAGGAGACCCCTTTTCAGTTAGTTTATGTGGTACAGAAGTCGTCTTCCCTGTTGAACTTGAATTGCCCTCTTTGCGAGTGGCAGTTAAAGAACGCTTGGGAGATGATGAGTCACTTCAATGCCATCTCCTGCACTTAGAATGCTTGGATGAGATACGGCGAATGGCCCTACAGTGCATGGCCCTACAGTGCATGGAAACCACTAAAGCGCAACGCAAGGCCTATCATGACAGTTTCATCAAGCACAAGGAGTTCAAAGAAGGTGACCTTGTCATAGCCTATGATTCGAGATTTGGCAAGTTTTCTGGCAAGCTTCAATAATGGTGGATGGGCCCGTACAAGGTACTTGCTATCAATCCTAACGGCTCTATTCAGGTGCCGACCATTGATGCCTCTGATGATCCTTTCCTGATCAATGGCTATCGCTTGAAGATGTACTTCCCTCCCTGGGGATCTTAACAATCACAGTCGACCTACCCTTTCCCTTTGGGGCGTCGCACTGTCCTTCTCATTATGCTTCTGATAGCCCTTATGATTCTCCTCATGAGGCGGTCTCGTTCTGCTAATCCCTCGCAGAAACATCTCAACCCGACCTTGTTCTCTTCTCTTCTGATCCAACAACGGTGGGGAGGTTGGTCTTGACACATGGTATTTCTATCATTCTCTTTCTTCACAAAAAAAAAAATATGAAAAAGAAAAACAAAAACAAAACAAACAAAATTGTTATGGGAGAAAATGAAGAAATTCCCTGTCATAACAGGCCTCATTCTAAGAAAAGGTGGAAACACGCTTGGGCGAGAAGCTGACTGTGGAAAAGGTGGTAACACCCTGCAGTTCAGGATAGCTGATTCACTAGTAGAATCTTTTCAGCATGTAATTCGAAGCCACCTTCCTTGGTGCGCTATCTCTGCAATATCAATCCGTCTGTCCTTCTTAATAGACAACTCTTCTTACAAATCATTGAAGTATGAGATTTGTAGGCTACCTCCCTGGGTACGCCTTATCCTCAATATCCTAATGACAACAACAGTCAACATGATCTTCATCACCAACCCCTTGAGTGATGTGAGCTTTCATCCTAACAGGATGGGGATGTGTGTATGGGCTGCCCTCTGTATCTATTAGTGAGCATGAGACAGAGGGTGGGGTGAGTGACCAATTTTTCCCTTCAAATTAAATTAGAGGTGAGATGTGTGAACGGAGTGTTGCACCCACAGGATGGGCCTCTCAATGCACAAAGCACGATTTGTTCCTGTGCGCTGCACCATAAGGCTCCGTGGCCTTCCTTCTTGCATTGTTTGCCGACACAGGGCGGGATGCACAGTTGCACTATCAAAGCGCACAAGGCATACAACCTCTGCATAAGTGACAGTGAGGATTACATCAATGGGTTTCAGGAATGGGTTGCCCTCTGTATCTTTCAGCAGAGCGTGAGACAGAGGATGGGCTGAGTGTGACTGGTGGTTCTTCAATCAATTATCGAGAGGTGAGGATTTAGGGACGTTACGACCCTTGGAGTCAGGTAAGTTTTTGTTTCCCTATGCATCCACCGGCTGGGTCTCTACCATCAGCACAAGGCACATCACTCTGTTCTGTACACTGCACCGCAAGGCTCCTTGGCCTTTCTACTTGCACCTATGTCAGACGGGGTTGGATGCACTGATGCACCATTAATTGTGCACCCTAGCATCCTAAACCAAGTGTGAGCTATGGGTTTTCATCATTATTTCCTCGAGTGATGTTAGTAATGGGGCGAGTGACTGTTCTTTCATTCCATTTGCGTGATTGTGAGTTGAGTGTAATATCCCTCATCATCGACGAATTTTCTGCAATTTCTTCCACCAGCTACCTCCCTAAGTGCTGCCGTATGGTCCCTACCATGAAGGACGTAAACTGTGAAGACACATGGGTACCTCTTGCAGCCGACAACGATACCAGACGTAACCTCAATCATCGACATTCCTCCTCGGCAATATGGGCCAAGTTTTTCTAACCCTACACCTTCTGTTTCTAAGTACCACTCATGTCTTAAGTGTGGGGACGTTCATAGTTGGTCTGATGTGTGGTACTAGGTTCTTAATGTTCGGTTTACCCTTCCTGCTAAGGTTTTAAGTGTGGGGACGCGTCCCCACGCATGTATGTTGCATACCCCGATGCATATACTCTACTATGATCATGCATCTATGCTGTGATTTCATTTTACCCTGATGGGGTCCCTTCTCCCCTCCTCCGCTCTATTTCACCCTGTCCCCGGAGCTATTCTTTGACCGTTTTTCTTTATCCTTTGTTTTGTGATTTTTTCATGTGAACGCCCCCTATGTTCACCGGAATCCCCATCCAACCCTATAGTCCTATTCGTCCCTTTGAATTGCCTATTTTTTCTTTTTAGCAACCCCTGTTCCGACAAACGGTTCTAAAGTTATTAATTTTTGAAGCAATTCCCGTAAATTGGACGGTTTCCCATGTGAACGCATCTTTATTGCTTTGGAACGCTGATCTGATGTGCCAGCCCTATCCTACCCCTTCCCCCTCACATTTTTCATTTTTACTCCGTGTCATTCCGATGTACGGTTCATCCATTATTAATTTTCGCGGGTTTTTTGGTTCCTTTTGGTGCCTATTTTTCACATTTTTCCATGTGAACCTGCCCTGTTTTCACCGGACTTCCAATTTAACTTGTCAGCTGTGTCCTGTCAGCTTTTCTCCCACTTTTTTCTTTTTCCTCCCTCCTCTTCTGACTACCGAATTTTTAGTTATTAAATTTTTCGAGTGTTTTCGGGTATGATTTTCGTGTTTTTCCCACGTGAACCCCTCCTAATTCCCTTCCAACTGCATTTTGATGCACCAGCCCTATGAATCCCTTTCTTTTGGACATTTTTCCTTTTTAGTATCCTCTATTTCGATGCATGGTACTTCCCGTATTAATTTTCGAGTCCATTTTTGGGTCTGTTTTTGGGGTTTTTTCCATGTGAACGCATCCTATGTTGATCAGAACTGTGTTTTGCCATGATAGGGTTATTGATCACATTGTTCTACACAATTTTCCTTCTTTTCGCACTTGGTTTCGACGCGCGGATTTTTTGATATTAATACCCGTATGTGTTTTCGGGCTTTTTTTGTGTTTTTCTCATGTGAACACCTTGATTTTGCCTCGAAACCCGTGTTGCACATTTCCATCATTTTCCCCTCATCTCGCGGCACAATTTTTCTTTTTACAATTTTTCGATCCGACAAACGGTTTGGGCTTTATTAATTTTTATTCCCTTTTGCCATGTGATTGCATTTCTCGTGTCGCGCATGAACGCGCCTTTTTTTGGTTTTACATGCCTCAAGACGCCCTCGTGGCATCTGTGGTACACGCATCGCTGTTCTTGCCCCGTTTGATCCCGTCATTGCAATTTTTTTTACTCTCGCCCCACGCATGCGCACGGGACGGGGGTGCGTTCCTTTTGCACACCCATATTCAATTTATTTCTATTTAATTTTTTTAAAAAATTAAACAAACAAATAAAAACATCAAACACACAACAAACCACATACACAAAATTTAAAAAAAAAACCTTAAAAAAACAACTAACAACCACACCACGAAAAAAAGAACAAACCAAAGAAACCACCCATTCCACCAAATTAAATTAAAATAATAATCATAATTATTTTTAACCCAAAAAAACATTTTTAAAAAACACACACAAAACCAAACACAAAACAATTTTTTAAAACACAAAAAAGAACCAAAAACAAACAACAACACCCAAAATACTCATAATATTTAAAAACAAAACAAAAGAAATGACAAAAGAAAAACAACAAAAAAGAAGAAAAATCAAAGAAAGAAAAAAAAAAACAAAAAAAAAACCTACCTGCCTTACCTGCGTGTGTGTCGGCTCCCTCCTTGTCGCATCCCTCCACCATCTCCATCTCCTCCTCTCCATGCCCCTCGTCGGCTCCACTACCTCCCCTCTCCACCACGCCCTCCTCTCCTCCCCTTCCTTCCTCTCCCTTGATCGCCGCTGTCTGCGCCGCCACCAGTCTCCTCGTTTGGACCACCTTCGACGTCCTCATCTTTGGCAAGCCCTTCGTACTTGGCACCGTCCAGGGCATGATCATCAGCCTCGTCTGCATCACCCCCGCTGTAGGTACGCTTGACACCGCCCCTGCTCGCCGACACCACCCCCGCTCACCACTACCGAGTGATGTCGCCACCGCCGACTGACGCCGCCGCTGCCCATTCCTTCTTCCTCCTCCTTCTCCTTCTCCTCCTCTTCTTCCTCCTCCTCCTCCTCTTCCTCCTCCTCCTCTTCTTCTTCTTCTCTTTTTTTTTTTCCTTCTTCTTCTTCTTCTTCTTCTTCTTCCTCCTCCTCCTCCTCCTCCTCCTCCTCCTCCAGTGGCCCTTCCCCTCCCCCACCTTGGTTAGTTCCCTTAAACTAACCCTAGTTTACCCTAAATTAACCCTAGTTAAACTAATTAACCCTAGTTCAACTAATTAACCTTAGTTGAATAACCTAACCTTAGTTAACTTAACTACCCCTAGTTAATCTAACTAACCCTTAGTTAATCTAACCAACCCTACTTACATTAACTAACCATAGTTCAACTCACTAACCCTAGTTAGACCTACCTAACCCTAGTTAGACCTACCTAGCCCTAGTAGACCTAACTAACCCTAACTAGACTTAACTAACCTTACTTAAACTGACTAACCATAGCTTAACCTAACTAACATTACTTCAACATATTAACCTGACTAACATTACTTAACCAGACTGACCTAACTAATCTAACTTAACAAACTAAACTTACCTCACTAACTTAATTGATTTAACACACTAAACTAACTTAATTGGCTTTCTCAGACTAAGCTAACCTAATTAACTTCACCTACTCAGTCACCTAACTCACTTAGGTTACCCCCTTACAACCCTTATTTCTGCCCCATCTCCTTCGTTGTTTTCACGCCGTGTGGCCGTTCTCGGTGTATGGGTGTGCTAGTCGGCGTTCACGCGCGAGGACGCGCTTCCGACTTGTCCGTGCGGTGGAGTATTGCAGTCAGTCGTTCACATGCAGTCATCGTCCGCTGTTCACATGCAGCTCGGGTACCGCCTTTTATTTTCCAACCCCCAAATACATAAAAATACACATAAAACAAATAAAAACTCCAAAAATTCATTTAAAATTCAAAAAAATTCTAAAAATTTTCAAATATTATTGAAATCATTTAGAATATTTTTAAAGTGGAAATTTAAGAAAAAAATTACATAAAATTCAAAATCTGAAAATTACTTCAAAAATATATGTAAAATGAGTAAAATTCATTAAAAATCAGTAAAAATTCAAAAATAAATCCAAAAAAATTCCAAAAAATTCCACAAATCCCCTTGCCCCTTTTGCCAATAATTTCTCAATTCAAATGCCTCTATAAATGGCCAAAATATTATTTGAAGTCAAAATCCTAAATTTAATACTTTTCCTCATGAAAATTCATTTTAAATTCTAAAAATCAATTGAAAATTCATGGATAAATTACAACACCTTGTTGACACTTGTTGAATTGCTGAAATCCTACCCTTACACTTCACAAAATATTCATGTGTCCTATATCTCGATTTAATTATTAAAAAATAGAAAATAAAAAATAATAAAACAAATAAACCAAAACTAAACAATATACACAATACAAACACACCTAAAATAAAATTAAAAAAACAACCATAAATTTAAAAAAATAAAAAATAAAAAAAATCCAAATAAAACAAAAACACTAAGGTGCTTTATTTTTTCCAGTCATTGGTGTTTGTTTTTTTTTACTAGATTCCTTGCATTTGGGGACTACTCAGTGCGCCTTCAGTCTATTGCATACACACCCCTACCAGGTTTTTTTAATAAATATTTATTCATTTTCATTATCCTTTAACCACAATTAATTGCTTAAATGAACTATATTCACCCACTTTTTCATGTGCATTTGCGCTAAATACACAGTTTCTAATAATTAAAAAATCAACCAGCCATTCACTTTGCATGCGCTACGTGTGCTTAAGATGCACTTTAATTTTTAATAAAAATGAACCAGCTGTCACAAAAAAACACGCACTGGCAAAAAAACGCTCCACATCACTATTAATTTCTAATTAATAAATTTGCATTTAGAGACCCCAGTTTGGAAATCATAGTCTGGGTTTCGTTAAAGCACCATTTCACCCTAATAAATTGTAATTAAAATTTTAAAAAGGAATCATCGTTTTCTTATTAAGGTTTATAACTTAATAAAATGTCACCCATTGTTAATAATTTCTTAAAATGAACTCTTTATTAAAACCATTTCCTCTCACTGCACTTTTTTTTTCCTTTTTAATAAACATGCTTCGTGGGATGGACGCGTAAAGTACTCTAAGTTGAGATTGTTAATCAAGGTTATGGTTAGGTCCTGATGTAGATTTTTATGGTATTCTGGTTTGCTTATGTGCTACAATTATGGGTGCGGTTTGTAGTTTTTCTTTCTTTTCTTGCCTGATATGGGATTTTGGGTACCTGCTTTTTGCATCGCATGAAGTTTTCGGTCTATATGTGTAGAGGTCATGCTGAATTTTTTCTAGGATGTGGATTGTTTGGGGTTGTAAATTGGTTAGTTATGTCTATGTGTGTGTCTTTCTTTTGATTGATTTCTTTTTTATAGCTCTTTGGTTGTTTTGCAAGTATTCTTTTTTATTGTTTGTGTTGTGGTGTGTGTGTTTTCCATCTGAATGGCGCCTCATGCTCCTCCTCCTATCTAGTATGTCCCATTGATCAGTAGGGATTATTCTTTCCTACTAGCTTTTGAGCCTATAGCAAAAGCAGGACTTGCAACTTTCGTGGCTGCTTCATTCCCATTGATTCCAGATGATCCATCCCTATGTGATGAATTTCTTGTATCATACAGTAAGAAGTTAGGTCTCGTTCATGGTGCTTCCATGGTATTCACACCCCGAGGGTTGGGGAAGGCTTTGTCTCTTCCCTACAAAGGAGAGCCCTTTGTTACAGCTAGACAATTATTCTCCAACGATGAGATTTTCAAGTTGTTATACAGAAGCAGACCAAGGAGATTCTGGATGTCAATAAACACTTCAGGAGTATCTTTTTCCACGATCACTGATCCTCTTTGGAAGTTAGTCTGTTAGTTTCTCCAAGATAGGTTTATGCCTGCCAAAACACCATCTCATTACTTGTCCAAAGAACTCTTCACAGCTTTCAAGATGGTGTTAAAAGGGGTGGCCATTGATTGGAGTACTTACCTGCTTATAAAGATGGACCAACATTCTGTCAAAGTAACCAGAGGGAATATCACAAATGTTACTTATGGTTCCTACTTGTATGCTTTCTTGACATACTCAGGTCTTAAGAAGGGTGTGCTACCACCTCCTCCGTTGATGTTACAATATAGATTTTCTTGTAGTAGAATCCCCTTTTCCTTGGTGTTCCTCTTGGGACTCCAGTGAATTTTCCATCCCTTGTGTGGACCGAATTCCGATGCTTCCCTTTTCTGCAAAGTATGGCCCATGTGCCTCGAGGATATGCTACAAGGACACATGTCATTGTTAAACACCATCTTGCAAAGTAAGGGAGCCAATTTGTTAAGACTTATCCAAACCTTAGCTTTGGCCAATCTTGTTTTTTCTCCATTACTTCAATCAGGAACTGCAAAATGTGTCTTTTTCCACCCATCATAGTCCTGTGGCCTATGAACCATGACATTCCCTTCCTCATTGATGGGTACTGAGAGAAACTTCCTAGCCTTTGCTCCTCCAAAGCAAGGTTTTTTTGGAAAGTTACCAGATTTTCCTTATCTCTTCTCATATTTTTCAATCGTCACTTGATGTTTGTGTAGCCCAATTTTTTATAGCACTCGCTCCACATTCCTACACGTTGCAATGGCTTCTTTTTCTGGTTGCATCCTATAAGCAAAGAAAATGTATAATTATACAAGTTTCTCCATGATTTTGACAAAAGCATGCAATGAACAAATGTGAATACGATCCAAGGGAATGTTGAAGATAGGCTTCCAAGTGGGATCTTCTATATTACGCGTCGGTGCAGCACTTGTCACCTTTTGCCAATTCTTCTTTCCATCCTTTCCTTCCACCCTCTTTATCAAGAAATATAGGCATGGATTCTTTGTATTTGCACCATTGGAGATTCCACACATGCATTTTTGAGTTTTCAAGTCTCCTGCAAGATACCATTCAACCAATTATTGACCATACCCTTTAACCGCGAGCATCTCACCATGTTCCTAATGATCGATTATGCTTGGAATGCTTGTATAGGAATAGCGGAATCACTATTTGCGTCGCTATTAGGGTCGCATTTGCGACGCAAATAGCGACGTCCCACAAGAAAAAAAATGAGGGCTAAAACCCGAGCGCGTTTCATTTCACGCATTTGTGAAACATTTCGAGAGGGAGAGTGAGAGAGAGAGCGACCGTTTTGCATAGAGGGTGAGAGAGGGAGAGAAAGAAGGCTTGCCACCGCCGCCGCCACCATTCGCGAAGGAGAGGAGGAGTCGCCATCGCGAAGAGGAGCCACCAAACCCTCACCAAATCTTTATGGTGAGTCCATTCTCTCTCTCTTTTACTTGTTTAGGGTTTAATTTGTGTATATTGAGAGAGGGAGAGGAAATTAGAGAGAAAGAGAGGGAGAGGGAGAGGGAGGGAGAGAAAGAGAAAGAGAGGGGGAGAGAAAGAGAAAGAGAGGGAGAGGGAGGGGGAGGAAATGAGAGAGGGAGAGGGAGGGAGAGAAAGAGAAAGAGAAAGAGAGGGAGAGGGAGAGGGAGAGGGAGAGGGAGGAGGAGGGGAAGGAAATGAGAGAGGGAGAGTGCATTCTCTCTCTCTTTTACTTTTTTATATAATTTGTGTATATATATTGAGAGAGAGAGAGGAAATGAGAAAGAAAGAGAGGGAGAGGGAGAGGGAGGAGAAGGGAGGGAGAGAGAGAGAGAAAGAGAGGGAGAGGGAGGAAATGAGAGAGGGAGAGGGAGAGGGAGAGAGAGAGGGAGAGGGAGAGAGACATTAAACATAATAGGAAAATGAGAGAGGGAGAGGAAATGAGAGAGGGAGAGGTAGAGGGAGATAAAAACATAATAGGGAAATGAGAGAGGGAGAGGGAGGGAGAAGAAATGAGAGAGGGAGAGGAGAGAGAAAAAAAGAGAGAATGAGAGGAGAGAGAAAAAGAGAGAAGATGTTAGACATAATAGGAAAAGAGAGAAAGAGAGGGTGTGGGTAAGGGTGAGGGCGAGGGAGGGAGAGGAAATGAGAGAGGGAGAGGAGAGAGAAAAAGAAATGAGAGAGAGAGAGGAGAGAGAAAGATCATTAAACCTAATGGGGAAAGAGAGAAAGAGAGGGTCAGGGTGAGGGAGGCAGAGGAAATGAGAGAGGGAGAGAAAGAGACAAAGGGAAATGAGAGAGGGAGAGGAGAGAGAAAAAGAGAAAAAAATCATTAAATCTAATAGAGAAAGAGAGAAAGAGAGGGTTAGGATGAGGGAGGGAGAGGAAATGAGAGAGGGAGAGAAAGAGAGAAAGGTAAATGAGAGAGGGAGAGGAGAGAGAAAAAATGAGAGAGAGAGAGAGAGGAGAGAGAAAAAGAGAGAAAAATCATTAAACCTAATAGGGAAAGAGAGAAAGAGAGGGTCAGGGCGAGGGAGGGAGAGGAAATGAGAGAGGGAGAGAAAGAGAGAAAGGGAAATGAGAGAGGGAGAGGAGAGAGAAAAATAAATGTGAGAGAGAGGAGAGAGAAAAATAGAAAAATCATTAAACCTAATAGGAAAAGAGAGAAAGAGAGGGTCAGGGTGAGGGAGGGAGAGGAAATGAGACAGGGTGAGGGTCTCGTTGGCAATTTTTCTATCCAAGGAGGTGATGTCTCGTCCCAAGGAGGAGTGTACCCTTTGCGGCCAATTAGAAAAGTTCATGGGTGTGTGATGGATGGAGTGCATAAGCCAATCCACCACTTGCAAGGCCAATCTATACCATCAATGCCAGAGGAGATAGGCAACCTTCCAAACCTACCTACAATCTTGGAGCCTGAGATGGAGGCAATGATTGATGCATTGAGGACACTGCTTGCACTCTTAAGTGTGCAAGCAAAATACGGGTGGAGCAATACGAGTGTGACCGAGTTGTTCAGGTACCTTGTACATACGCTTCGTTGATTATTATTAAAAACATTTGTGCTTTTTCAAGGTGTTTATGATTTTTTTCAAGTTATTGAAATATCATATATTACCACCTGTAAATACCACGCCTGAGTCTCGTGATGATGCACGACATGTTTTACAAAAGCTTGGCATGGACTATAATAACATCCATGCATGTATCAATGATTGCATATTGTTTCGAGGAGAATACGAGACTATGGAGACATGTCCAAAGTGTGGTGCTCACAGGTATCGACAGGACTTGCAAGGGCAAACCATCCCTCAAAAAGTTCTCATCCCCCGCATAAACCACATGTTTCGTATGTCCGGCATGGCGAGCTTGATAACGTGGCATGCGCAAAATAGATCCACGGATGGAGTTCAACCAATATCAGCGGATTCACGTGCATGGAGCCACATTGACTCTACCTTCCCAAGCTTTGCCCGAGAGCCAAGGAATCTTCGGCTCGGTCTTGCAATGGATGGCGTGAACCCATTCGGTCTGCACTCAACTTCTTACAATGTGTGGCCTATAGTCCTTGTCAACTACAATATCCCTCCATGGCTTTCTACAAAGAAAGGACATCTCATCCTTAGCTTACTCATCCCCGGCCGCTACAAAGTCAAAAATATACACGTGTATTTTTGTCCATGAGTCGATGAGCTTAAGATTTTGTGGGAGGAGGGGGTCATCGTGCAAGATATGAGCAGGCGCGATGATCGACGGTTAGCCAATATTCGAGCCATTCTCATGTGGATGATGCATGACTTTCCAGGATTTGGAGAGTCTCAGGTGAACAGGCCTCCGTTCTCATTGGTAATATCTATATTTTATCTCATTCAAGCTTGTATTCACTGGGTCATGGTGTTGGAACAGGTCTGGTTACCTCAGGTTATCATGCATGTCCATTGTGCGGGCTACAGTTAGACTCCCAAAGGTCACAAACCATGAAGAAGATGGTATATCAAGGACACGCTGCTTTCTTGCTAGAGGATCATGAACTTAGGGAAGGTTTTCTTGGACGACCTCCAATACGCATGAACGCCGTAAGCTGGTATGAGCTGAAAATGGTCCACGCGGAATCACATCCAAATGGAATGCGACGGTTCTCAATTTTCTACGAGTTGCCATATTGGACCCACTTATAGGTCAACCACTTGTTGGATCCCATGCATATTTTCAAGAATGTGGCCAGCTTGCTATGGGACCACATCACAGGAAAGAGAGACACTATAGGGGCACGAATGGATTTGAAGGAGGTAGGTAAGATGAAGGTGCTTTGGCCGCAGTCGAGTGCTGATGGTCAGATGTAGCTACCTCGCGCTCCTTGGGTTTTGTCCACTAAAGAAGAGCACATTGTGAAGCAAGTAGTCAGGTCTATCCGCACTCCGATGGGTATGATACGTTCTCTCAGGTCTACATTTTCTAAAGATGACCAATTATCAAGGCTAAAATCCCATGACTGGCATAATATATGTTAGGTTTTTACTACAAATGGATTGTAATTGGCGTGCGCATTTTGCTATTTGGAGTGTAGTCATTATTCATAATGCTTTCTCATTTGTGGCAGTTTGTACTACTGATCGCGATCGCATGATGTCTTACTCCAGAAATACGCGGGGTTGTTCACATGTTGTCGACTTTGGTGCAATGGATCTCACAGAAGGAGATTAAGATGTCCTCTATTGAATCCACGTGGCGGGGAGCAGTGGAGACGATCTGTCTCTTTGAGAAATACCTACCCACCAGCATGCTCACGATACAAATCCACCTTCTTGTGCATCTTGTAGATGAAGTGGAGATTGTTGTGGACAGTCCATACGCAATGGATGTTCTTCTTGGAGTGCTTCATGAAATCCCTGAAAGGCTTTGTGCGACAACGAGCTCGGCCAAAAGGTAGCATGGCTGAAGGTTGGTTGGTGTCTCAGGCGCTAGTGCATATTTGGCTACCAACGGTGGATCTAGACAACGAAATGCTATGGTCGCTGAAGGACGATGAAAGATTGATTGGAGATGTGGTGGTTGGAAATGGGGTAGAAAAAAAAATGGATGCCTCAATGGAGGAGAAGGTGAATCCCTTTTGTATGTTGCACCATGTCTCTATAGAGAAGTGGCTCGCCAAGTACCAGATTACTAGGCAAGATCGAGAGGAAGCGCGAGCTGAATTCTGACATAGTACACATCATCGACCGATTCGATATCCCGAGGGCATGGAGGAGATGCCACGGTCCATGTCAACCCGATGGTTGCATGGAGCTTTGACTGCAGCATCTCGCGAAGGGACAGAGGTCTCAATGGAGGATTGGGAATGGAGGAGATGCTGCGGTTCATGTCAATGTGATGGTTGCATGGAGCTTTGACCGTAGCGTCTCGTGAAGGGACAAAGGTCTCAATGGAGGAGTGGGAATTCTCGAAGGGATGTAGTCCAAAGGTGATGAGGGGTTTAGGATTTTTCGTATCTAGTTTTATATGCGATATCTAATTTGAGTGTTTCAATGTACAGTACAAAATATATAGTGCAGCGTGGTCATGCAGACAGCATTTTCGCATGGAGCGTATTGACAAAATGCGTTTCACAATGGACTGTGGTATCATGGCAAGGTTCAAGCAAGAGAGCCGACGACGAGCAACAGATCCAAATATGGTTGTGGATGAGATGGAGTATTTTGGGAACTTGCAAAGTATTGTTACAGTGGATTACCGTAGCTTCTCCATGATACTATTCGATGTGCAGTGGTTCAAAGTGGTACTTGGAGGAGCTGGAGCAACAGTTCAACGAGGTGGTGGTATGTTATAACTTTAACTCCCCGAAGTGCGAGAGTTTATAATAAAAGCGATGTTTCGAGCATAGATGAAGATAATATGCAAATAGAGGGGTCGATATTGCAAGGGGTGAAGGCCATCGAAAGCTTGGAGCTAGCATCGGCTAACAATGATGGAAATACAGGAGTCCAAGAATTCTTTGAGAACGAGGTGGACTCATCTTTTTGTGGTGACATGTCTATCGACCTTCCAGTATATGTGGAGTTGTGTTAGGAGATTGACATGGGACCATAGGATCCTTCATACTTGGAGCATTCACTTACTCAATTCGTTGACCAATCGCTTATAAGGGTACATAAGATATGCATTAGTGAGATCTTTTTTTTAGGATTTATATTACTGTGCTTTGTATGATTTAAATTGATTATTCTAGCATCATTTTTTGTCTGTGCAGGTGACATTTTCAAGATGAGTTGAGGGATGAGCGATGAGGAGTTACAAGATATCTTCACATGCATGTCTCTAGACCAGATCGCGAGATTCAAAGATATTGCAGACTAGGAGCTGTCTCGGTCTTCGTCAAAGCGCTCTGCTAGATCTACTTTAGTGTGATCGAATGCTTCAGTTTCGAGCAGATGAGCTCGACGCTCCAGACTTGGGCCAGAGGGAGGGAGTGCTTCGGGGTCAGAGGGATGCTGCAGAGATACGGATGCAGTGAGCCCGCGGTCGACAGAAGATACAAGTGCGACTTCTCGCTCTCATGGGCGGTTCCAGGGAGCGTGGCTCAGGCTCAGGTGGATGCTGTGGAGGCACGGACACGGTGTCTCCATCTCTTTGTTCAGCTGGAGTTGCATCACCTCTAGGATTTGTCACACCTGTGGGGACGTCTACTCCAGTTACTCCGGCTTTTGCTCAGCTGTCTCAGCAGGTGGCATCCCTATGGGTACCACTCCAAGAGATATTACCCCGGTCGGTACACCAGATGCATAGGGGTCTCCTGGATATGCCCAGGAGCGTGGACACAGATGAGAGAGGACCCATCTTAGACAGACCCCAGGGGGATATGGATATCTAGTCGATGATAGGTCAAAAGCCATCATCATGAATGATGAGGGGAGGAGAGTGATGGCTCACATGAGAGAGTTGTGCCAACAAGTTTTTCGGCACAACGTCTTAGATCATTGGAAGAACATATCGGAGGGGAGCAAGGACTACATAGTAGCATCCTTGCATGAGGAGTTTCCAGTTCTAGCCTCAGTAGATAGATTTTCTATGGGCTGGATGATGGATTGCATGCGTGCATATATATCACACAGACGATCCGACGCACGTAAGGCAATCAAGAGTGGGGCTACAAAGCCCGAGTGGTTAGATATGGACGACTGGTGCCGACTGAGGGAGGAGGCTACAGATTCTCCAGGACATTGAAGTCAGCAGCGCGAGAGGCGGCGAGGACACGACTCAAGGCCGGAGTGGTCCATTATCTTGGGAGTGGCGGCCACATGATATATTTGGAGGACTTTGTAAGTTTTTCTTTTGTTTTGCTTGCTTATTTTTTTGCAATATCCTTTGTACTGACAATTATGTTTGTAACAGTTAGCATTTTTTTTTCTTTGCAGCACTCCATTACAAATCGCAATCCGACCGACCTTGAGACTCGATATGCAGAGAGGCACGGTCTCACTTCATTGATCGACCGATTGTATAGACGTAGCGGCCCTGTAAGTCACTCATCTTTCTTGTCCGTAGTTACCATGTTTAATTAGAATGCATTATTGTATGGTGGACTGATGTGTCTTGAGACTCGATATGCAGAGAGGTGTTAGATATGATCAATGCCCCACCCTCATTAGGTGCTACCAATGATCCATGGTGCTCAAAGTTGTAAGGCCCCCATTATGAGGAGAAGCCAAATGTGAGCCCGGGTTGAGTCTTGACTTGTGTATCAGATGAGGTCTATGTGACCAGATGGAAAAAAGGTGACCGTTGTGGGTCTAATCTTTAGGTTAGATGGAGTGGTTAAGCTGGTAGCAACTCGAGGCGCATTGCATCAAGTTGCGGGGTAAGGGAGTTAAAAGGGGCCCTGGTAAAGAGAATATTCATTGGAATATTCTCTGGCCAACTAGTGGAGGCTTATATGGTAGGTCGGTCAGGCCAATCTCACGGCCTTTGCAGGCTATAAAAGCTAAACCCCTTCACAGCCATCGATCACTCATCTTTCACCCAGTCAGAGTTGTTGTTCCAGCTAGCCTTAAGCTCTTTACCTATCTTCCATCTAGTTCGCCATCTAAGCTTCACATAGTGGAAGCGCACGGGTGGACAGAGCCATCTTGGTATCAGTTGTTTGGAGTTAAAGAATTTACTGATTCTCCTCTTATCTGTTGTGTACTCTCTATCTCTTTCTCAGATTCTGTTCGTTGTGCCGTGTAATATTTTACAAGAGGCACGGTCTCACTTCATTGATCGACCGATTGTATAGACGCAGTGGCCCTGTAAGTCACTCATCTTTCTTGTCTGTAGTTACCTTGTTTAATTAGAATGCATTATTGTATGGTGGACTGATGTGTTGTTGTTTCTTTTTTTGCAGAGTCTGTTCGATGCTCCTTTGCGACAGGACAAGCTTTCGAAGGGCGAGGATATGTAGCTCGCCCTTGGATCCCTGGAGCTCACACACCTTTATTTTTTGGTCGCCTGATCTATGAAGATATTTTCTATATATGAGTGACATCTTGTCATGATTGTACTAATTTCTTATTATGCGATTATGTATTTATTTCATGTATCTGTGCTATAATTTCAGTATACTTTGTTTTTGTTTGCAAGCGCATTGTACACAATGCAGAAACTATTTTGTATGGCTCTAATAAAGCACACACTGTCCTACCACAAATTTTTTTTCCCTGTTACTGTCACTATTAGCGTCGCAAATTTTATTGCTCGCGTCGTTATTGGCATCGTTATTTTCGTCACAAACCATCGCTATCAGTGTCAGTATTGGCGTTGATACCGACTGTTCTATGGCGTCACCAATAAAACGACGCTTTTTATGACGATAGGGGCAAATTTTGTTATTTGCATTTTCGTCGGCCTATATCTTGTAGTGACCCTCACCTAGGTTCTCTTTCTGAGCTACCTTACATGCTTTGATACATTGCTTTCACTCGCCAGTATTCACAATTAACTCATTGATTGGCTTCTTCTTTCGTTTACACTCTTGTGAGAGCTTACTGTTGATCTTTCTCAAGTTGTCCAACTGTGCCTTTGCCTTCTCATATGAGATACCAATGTCATGGGTAGTGTCATGCATTGAAATAATTTGATTGTTTTGTTGAATTATAGTGTCATTTAGCTGTACCACTTGTCCTATGAGCTGTTGTATATGAAGTTGATGTGGAGCGATCACATCATGGCAATTTTTTATGGTTGCTTGGCAAGTTGTAAATACTTTGAACGCTTGATCATTGAGCCACCTAGTATAACCAAGTAACCCATTTTCACCCTTGCACACATACTTCAACAAATTTGTGATTCGTGAGAAAGTTGAAGGTCTATTGTTTAAGGGGTCAATTGGGTAGATTCCCCCATCAACCCACAAATCCACATGTTTCAATCCCATTTGCATATAACTCTGCAAAACCTGAGGGTTGACACTGGTACGCTGGGTTCTTTTGAATAATGGGGCATATTCAATCTCTTCCTCAATATGCAGCTCCTTATTTCGTGTATTCACTTTACTATTAGTAGAAACGGGGAGCCTACTGTTGAGATATCGAGCTCCACTCGTGATATGCCAGGGTGACCGTTGTGCATTTATGTCACCGACTTGTCAGTTTTGCAGATGCGGTTGGTACACCGCCCATGAATAATAGCTAGATGACAGCTATCCTTATCTACTCTAGTTCGTGGCTCAGTTAGTATGCCACCTTAGTTAGTTGAGTTTGGTTTGAGACCCATATATAGGGTTTTTCTATTTCTTTGTACTTGAGTTCTTTTGGCTTACACAACTAAGAAGAGGAAAACTATTTTCAGCCTCCACCCTTGTGTGTATTCCCCCATTGTGCAAGCAAGAAAGCTACAAGTGAGACTCCTTCCTTCTCTCCCACAATCTTGACATGATATTAGAGCCTTGTTCGTGGTAAGGAGCTCAAGAAAGCAAGCCAAGCTCGTGGTGGTAAGAGGAGCAGTGTTGCTTTCATTTTCTGTTTTGGGAGCAGATCTCTGCAGGCAGCACAGTCGGAAATTGCAAGAGTGCATTGTCTCAGGTTGAGACGCCCTTCGCGGTGAAGCTAGAGGACAGTATATGCTGTGGGCGAGGGCTTTAGCCCTCGGCGACCTTGTTTTTTTTATTTGAGGCCATTTCGGGGCCTGTTTTGGAGGCGGAAGTTTTCTGCACGCACTCAGGAAAAAGCTCTGTTTTATGTTGTGCAACCACTGTTCTACAGGTCGGTGAAAAGTTACCACAGATATTGCATCGTATGCTCGTGTGCAGAGACATTGGGAGTTACAGAATCATCCTTGGTTCCTGTATATGCAAAATCGTCACTAGGAAGTGACTGTGTGGTCAAATACCACTTTCGCCAGTTTTGCAGATTTGCCCTTGTGAGGCTGAAGCTGTGTTCTTTGCAGTGACAGAATTTTTTGCAGTGTTCTGTAATGGCGTCTGATTCTCTTTCACAGATTGTCACTGAAAAGCTTGACAAGAACAACTTCCAAGCATGGAAGTTTAGAATGACAAATTTCCTTATGGGAAAAGGATATTGGGAATTTGTTGCAGGAAATGAAGAAGAACCGGTTCTTCCTGATGTTCCCAATCAACAGCAAATGCAGGCATTCAAAGCATGGCATGAGAGAGCCAGGAAAGTTATGTACTGGCTGTCTATCAGTATTTCAAACTCTATGATTGTGCATATTCAGGATGCAAGCACGCCAAAGGAGGCATGGGATACTTTGTCAAAAATGTATAGCACAAATACGCAAGCCAGGAAAATGCAGCTCAAGCAAGAGTTGCATAATGTGCAAAGAGAAAGTATGAGCATCAATGACTACCACATGAAGGTGAAGAAGATTGCAGATGCACTTGATTCCATTGGGTCGCCAGTGGAAGATGATGATTTAGTTTCTGTGACCTTGAATGGTCTAGGAAAGGATTATGCACAGTTTCGGACATCCATTTCAATTCGTGAAAGATTTCCTGATTTTGAGGAGTTGATTGCTCTTCTAATTTCTGAGGAGCAGAGAAACGGTGGTGCATCTTCTTCAGGAGGAACTTCAAAAGAAGCTGTCTTCTACTCAAATGCTGGAAGAGGTAGAGGCAGAGGTAGAGGAGGCCGTTTTGGAGGCCGTGGTAGAAATCAGAATATGCAGCAAACTCAAGAAAACCAGTCCTATGGAGGAGGACGTGGTAACTCTAGAGGCAGGGGGAGCCAAAGAGGTCATGGTGGATGGCAAAGAGGCCAAAATGCAAACAGTAATGTTGAATGCTACTACTGTGGTAAAATGGGTCATATGGCTAAAGACTGCTATAAAAAGCAGAATGACATCATGAATGGAAAACTGCAACAAGGAATTTATGCATCTTCTAGTAGACAGGGTGATGACAGAAATGAGCATTTGTTTATGGTGCAGCACATGAACAATTCTGTGACAAGTGCAGAAGAAAGCAACGATGTATGGTATGTTGACTTAGGTGCATCAAACCACATGACAGGTCATGCAGAATGGATGGAGGATGCAAGAAAAATAGAAAAACCAGGATTTGTGGAGACTGGTGATAATACTGCACATCCTATTGTGCAGATTGGAAAAATTCCCTTGTCTATGCAGGATGGGAAAAAGAAATACCTGTCGGATGTATTTCATGTCCCTAATATCACCAGGAATCTAGTTTCTGTTGGTCAAATGGTTGAGCAGGGCTTGCAGGTCAGATTTAATCCTCATGGATGCTTTGTTGAGGATATGAAAAATAAAGGTCGCTTGATAGCAAAAGGAAAGAAGAAGGGCAGAATGTTTACATTGGATGTAGACATGTCTGAATTGAGTGCAGCAATGTTTGCACATGGGATCGGTGTAGTTGCAGATATTGATATCTGGCATAAACGCATTGGTCATGTTAATATATAGCGACTTAAATCAATGCAGGCCCAAAATATTGTTGCAGGTTTGCCTAAATTCAAGGTTGCAGAAATGCATAAGGTATGTGAAGCCTGTCAGTTTGGAAAACAGGCAAGGAAACCATTTCCTAGACATGTTCAAGAGAGTGAGAAGCCATTGGAATTAATCCACTCTGATGTGTGGACTACTAAAGCTGCATCTCTTGGAGGCTGTCATTATTTTGTCAGTTTTATTGATGACTATAGCAGAAAAGTTTGGGTGTATTTTATGAAAAAGAAAAGTGAAGTTTTTGGGCATTTCAAAACTCTTAAAGCTATGGTTGAAAAAGAAACAGGCCTGCAAATAAAATGCCTAAGGTCAGATGGAGGGGGAGAGTACCTCTCAAATGAGTTTGCAAGGTTCCTGCAAGAGCATGACATAAAGCAACAATATTCATGCAGTCATACCCCACAACAAAATGGAATTGCAGAAAGGAAAAACAGGCATATTGGAGAGGTATCTCGTGCCATGCTCAATGAAAAAGACCTACCATATTTTTATTGGGCTGAAGCACTTGCTACAGCAGTCTATATAATGAACAGGACTCCCACTGCAGCAATACATGGGATGACTCCAGAGGAGAGGTATACTGGTAGGAAACTAGATATTTCTCATTTGAAAATTTTTGGTTGCATTGCCTATGTACATGTGCCAGATGAGTTGAGATCCAAGTTGGATCCAAAAGCTGAGAAGTGCATCTTTATTGGTTACTCTCTGCAGCAAAAAGGGTATAGATGCTATAACCCTTCTACCCGTAAGTTTACAGTGAGCAGAGATGTTGTTTTTGATGAGATGAGTAGCTGGTATAAACCAGTAAATGTGATTGATGATGTAGATGCACAAAATGGTAATGCTGCACAGAATTCACAGCAGCAGTCACAAAATATTAGTGGACCTGGAGCGTCCTCTAGCAGTGGTTCACATTCTTTGCCATGGACAGGCAGATTGAGATCAGGAGAATCTTCTCAAAGTAATGCAGATAATGGTATGCAGGTATCAAGAAAAGGAAAAGAGAAGGTTGATCAGCCCATGTTTGATGTGAATGCAGGTCACTCTTATGTGGATGGTGAATCTAGTGGCTCAAAACAGAGCATTGATGATGAGTTGGGTATTCCTTCTATTGTTACACCTGGAGTAAGGAAGACCAGGGATGTTTTGAGAGCACCTTGGAGTGAACCTACTTTGCGCAGGTTTACCAGAGCTAGGTATCCTGTGGATAGGCTGAAATATGATGGATTTACAGCCATTCACTATGCATATATGGTCAAAGTGATACAGGAACCATTACCCACTTCTTTTGAGCAAGCCATGGGAAAAGAAAAATGGGAGAAAGCCATGGATGAAGAAATGGATGCTTTGGAAGCAAATGCTACATGGGAATTGGTATCTTTGCCTAAAGGTAAGAATGCAATTGGCTGTAAGTGGGTTTATAAGGTGAAGCACAATGCAGATGGTTCTGTGAATAGATACAAGGCAAGATTAGTAGTCAAGGGGTATGCACAAACATATGGCATTGATTATGAAGAAACATTCACTCCGGTTGCAAGGATGGCAACCGTAAGAGCAGTCATTGCTATGGCTGCATCAAAGGAATGGTCTTTATATCAGATGGATGTAAAGAATGCCTTCTTGCATGGTGATTTGCAAGAAGAGGTCTATATGGAGCAGCCACCAGGTTATGTGCATGCTGTTCATCCTGAGTTTGTTTGTAGGTTGAAGAAAGCCTTGTATGGCTTGAAGCAAGCACCTAGAGCATGGTCTGACAAGATAGGACAGTATCTTGTCACTATTGGCTTTCAGATTTCCAAGGCAGATTTCTCACTTTATGTGAGAAAAACAGAGAAAGGTATTATGCTACTTGTCATTTATGTTGATGATTTGATTATGACAGGTGATAGTGATGAAGATATTCTTCACGTGAAAATGCTATTGAAGCAGAAGTTTGAGATGAAGGATTTGGGAGAGCTGCGTTATTTCTTGGGCATTGAGGTGATTAGATCACCAAGTGGGATACAGCTCTTGCAGAGGCAGTATGGATTGGATATGCTGTCCAAATATGGGATGACAGGCTGTAAGCCTATTTCAGTTCCTTTGGAGCAGAATGTGAAGCTGAGCACAGATGCAGGTGAGCTTCTAGAAGACCCTACTATGTACAGACGCATAGTAGGAAGCTTGATTTATATGACTATTACCAGGCCAGATTTGAGCTATGTTGTTGGATTGGTAAGTCAGTTTATGCAGGCTCCAAGGAAACCGCATTTGGATGCGGCTAGACGCATACTCAGGTATGTGAAGTCCACATTGCAGTATGGACTATTTTATGAGACTGGGGTTCAGATACAGTT
This sequence comes from Lygodium microphyllum, assembly GCF_053477565.2. Classification (NCBI taxonomy): domain Eukaryota; kingdom Viridiplantae; phylum Streptophyta; class Polypodiopsida; order Schizaeales; family Lygodiaceae; genus Lygodium; species Lygodium microphyllum. The sequence continues at coordinate 126,956,655 of NC_141162.1, read as the reverse complement.
GCATGGATACACTGATGCTGATTGGGCTGGTAGCATTTCTGATAGACGATCTACCAGTGGATATGTGTTCTCTTTTGGGAGTGCTGCAGTCACTTGGAGCAGCAAGAAATAGCCTACAGTTGCCTTGTCCAGCACAGAGGCTGAGTACAAGGGTGCATCAATGGCTGCATGTGAGGTAGCTTGGTTGCATAAGCTACTTTATGATATGCATCAGCCTACAGATGGGCCAGTTGTCATTTATTGTGACAACATGAGCAGTATACACTTGGCAAATAACCCAGTCTATCATGCTAGAACAAAGCACATTGAGGTGCATTATCACTATGTGCGGGAGAGGGTTTTACTAGGTCTTATTGATCTAGTTTATGTCAGCATAGAGGATCAGGTAGCTGACATATTTACGAAGGCATTGGGCGCAGAGAAGCTGCGCAAGTTCAGAGACCTGCTTGGTGTGCAGGAATTGGGATTGAGCTCGAGGGGGAGTGTTGAGATATCGAGCTCCACTCGTGATATGCCAAGGTGACCGTTGTGCATTTATGTCACCGACTTGTCAGTTTTGCAGATGCGGTTGGTACACCGCCCATGAATAATAGCTAGATGACAGCTATCCTTATCTACTCTAGTTCGTGGCTCAGTTAGTATGCCACCTTAGTTAGTTGAGTTTGGTTTGAGACCCATATATAGGGTTCTTCTATTTCTTTGTACTTGAGTTCTTTTGGCTTACACAACTAAGAAGAGGAAAACTGTTTTCAGCCTCCACCCTTGTGTGTATTCCCCCATTGTGCAAGCAAGAAAGCTACAAGTGAGACTCCTTCCTTCTCTCCCACAATCTTAACACCTACTTGGTTGTCACAAGAGGTAGAGTGAAGATGCATAGAGAGGCACACAAAGGTGCCAAGGGAAAGGAGGGGGTAAGTAATTCACTCTGTTAATGAAGGTAAACATAGAGAAGAGGTCACAATAGAGCCATAAGAGAGTATAGATATGGGGGGAAATTTCATTTTTCTTGTTCTCAATTAAAAAATCAATTAACTCGTATCTAATAATTATTTTGCATTGAAAACGAAGCACCACACTCCCACAACAAACTCATTTTTTAATACAAAATTTGGTTGAAAAATATTTCTTGAATGAGAAGAGAGAAGGAATCTGAGTATATCTAGTTTGTAGATAATATAAGAAAAGAAAAATGAGATTGCAAAAGTGAAGAGAGAGGAGGATTATTTTACTATTCTTCTCTTCTCTTTTCCTTGTTTTAAGGAGGAGAGAGGGGGGGACTAAAAGGCCCATTTGTGAGTTCATTTTTTTCCTAATGCTTGATGCTCTCGAACACAATAGAAGAATACAACTAGTTTAGCATGAGTGACCAATTGTTACTATATTGTCGCTATTCTTCTCTTGCAACCTCCACTTCCAAGCTTGATTGTCTCAATATTCTTTAGAATCCTCTCTGTTTCACACAATCCGAGTGCCATTTCCTTCCATTTGGCTATACATAGTTGGGTTATGAGACTCCTTATTTTTCCTTGTCTCTCCTCTAATTGTTTCCTCATTGTATCTATTTCTTGGTGTAACTATTGATTATTCAACTTCAAAATGTTTGAATGACCTACATTAGGAGAAATATGGACTCTCTTTTTTTCCCCTTAAGGGGTTTCTCTCACCTCTCTCTCTCTCTAAAAAGAGATTCCAAAATAAAGAATTTCAACTTGATTATTCCTAAGGCACCATTCTCTAGGTTGGTGCAAGAAATACTATAAGATTTGCAGTTAGGGTATCATCACAAGTTCTTTTCACGGAACCAGGCAAGGAATGTGGGGCGATAGTCAAGCCAAGCCTTGCTTGCTCTCCAAGAAGCAGCTGAAAGCTACTTGATTGATCTAATGAGTGATGGTCAACTTTTAGCCATTCATGCCCGGCATATCACTATTAAGCCCATAGATCTAATTCTTGTTCATAGGATCTGCAACAACAAGGATACATTTAATCTTAATGTCAACAATATACTTTGAGAAGCTACTTTGTAATTGGATTTATGTTTTTAGCTCAAGTTTGGTTGTAGATTGTAAGGAGCTCAATTTTGGATTATCTTTCGAATAGACCTTCAAGTATTCGATAGCAGTGGCCTATAAAATGGAGCTAAATTTTGCCTAGCTCTAGTTGTACTTGGTGCGATGCACTATCTACCATGTATTTCATGGTTTTGTAATGCTAAATCCAATATGTTATATTCTACTTTGACAATGATTTACATTGTGCAAATTTTCAAGTTTCCAATTTTGTAAGTAGTTTCATCAAGGATAAATTCAATGTACAATCATGCACACGTCAGTGATCAATTGTACATGGACCGATACACTATATCTTTACTGTATTTAGTGGTTTGGAAACACTATATCTGATATGAAATATTCCATTTTACCCATGATTTATTTTTTGTGAATTTTTAAGTCTCCAATGTTTCATGTGGTTTTATTGATAATACATTTAATATGCAGTTGCGCACACTCATCGGTGAGTTTTTATGTTATCAGTGAAGTATAATCCAATTAATGTGGAGCCCCAGAGGAACACCAAGGAAAAGGGAATTCTCTTGCAAGAAAATCTATCTTGTAACATCAACAAGCTTTTATTTCATTCTTTTGATCATCAAAACAAAGAAAACAGTAATTCTTCATGCAGCATCATAGTAGATATCTCCCACGGATTTAATAGAATCAACCATATTCTTCAACATCTTCATAGAATCCACCAATATAACAAAGAACACAAAGGAATACATCATCTTTGAATGGAAATCAATCACATAATATTCTTCTTCAATGTCTTCATAGTTATCTCTCTCAATCTCTCATATATAGTTACACTGTTTTGATAGAATTAACTATCTCTAGCTTTCTCTCTCTCTCTCTCTCTCAATATTACATCATCTCCTCACTACAATTCTCTCATAATAAACCCTCAATAATCCTTCTTAGGTCGTAGATGCACCTCCCAAGAGGTATGTGTGATATGAAGAGTCACCAGAGCCACTACAATGTCTTTTCACAGCTCACTACTGTCACTGTCACTTAGTCTTCTCTTCAGTCTTCAGCAACTACTTCTTCCACTTGTTTTAGCTCTTTTGAACTTAGATTCATCCTTTCCAAACGTTAGAAAACTTTTCCAAAGTCACACATACATTCTACAAAACACTTACAGAAGGTCTACAGAACAATTACAGTACAGCACCAGAACAGCTACAGTACAGTTACAGTACGGAGACAGAGCAGAGACAGAGGCTCTACAGAAGGTCATCAGAACCTCATAACTTATACTCAAACCATTCCAAACTATCAAAAACTATTCAATAAGCTTCCAAAAGATCTCAATCTTCATCAATCATCAATCCATACTTCATACAAAAGACAATCGGAACAAAACAGAAGCTTTACAGAAGATATACTGAACCAATTAGAAGCTATCAGAACATCATAGAGCTTCATATCTCCACTGAGAATCATCATGAACTTCCAAAACATAATCAATATAATCCAAAACACTCTCAAATAATTCCTTTAACAACATACATCACTCTAAATCCATCAAAAATCAATCATTGAGACCTCAAAAACAACAAAAATCAGTCAAAAATTCAGTCTTTTTTCACTCTCAACATATCCCCACACTTAGAAAGGAAGTGTCCTCGCGACCTAAGGAAAAGAAGAATATAAGTTCATTAAAGAGCTCAATTGTATTTGCCATATGATCTTCAATAATCTCTTTAAACCACGACCCCAACTTATTACATGTATCTGATAGAAAAATACTACTAAAGGAAAACTTCCATTATTCATTAACTCATCTGATTAATCATTTTAAAGCCATAACAAATTTGTAAAGGATATAAAAGGTTCTCTTCAGCTTTTTACCATAGGATTTCCATCCACCATTAATCTTTGGAAAAGAACTCTCGAACAAATTATTCTCAATCAGCACGAACTCATGACATACAATTATTACAACACATACACACAAACACTAACACAACCATCTGAATGACACCTCCAAAAAGAGATATATATCATTAAGAATCATCCAAAATACATTGCAAAGGCATCAATGAAGATGATCCATTTTGAAGGCTTGGTGGTTTTGAAAGCAATCCATGGAGAAGGATTCATCTACAAATGTCTTTGGAGGATTTTGAAAGAACTGCAGGCAGCACATCCTTTCTAGCAAGACAAGGTATATGCTAGGGAGACATAGGGCATGAAAATATAGGACATCTAACTGGTGGGAATCAATGTTCACATTGACATTCATACAAAGTTTTGGAATGGCCTTTTGATCATTATGGGAATGCCTATGCATGTATGCTAGATACCAAGCAAAATGAGCTATCAATCTCACCGAAGGATCTAGAGATTGTGAATATTGGTGAGCAAAATGAAGGTAGTACTGGTATGCTTGACTGGTAGTTGTCCAATCCCCTGGAATTATTGGCCAGTTTATCTGAGGTCCTGTAAGAGAATCATTTGAGCTCCATCCTCTTCTTCTGGGAATCTGCTGGATCAAACCCTTCATATTCACTAACCAACCGAGGGGATTGAGAAATAGAAGTGGAAGTGGAATAAGTAAAAGTGGATGAAGAGATGGGTAGACAAAATCATAAAAGGAGGAATAGGTTAAAGGAGTGGCTGAAAATTTTAGGGAATCAGTTAGGAAGGGTGTTAATTGATAAATATGAAAGGTAGAAGGTACATGGATAGATGGAGAAGGGCATGGTGGAGAAGGGGAAAATACTCTATCTTCGATAAAAGAGCAATAGGTAAATATTGGAATTTGAGGAAATGATTGAGGTTGGAAAAGAAGGGGTAAGATGGCGGTTGAATTGGTTTGATAGAGGGAAAGATAGATATCATAATGGTGAGCCATTTGTTGGTAATACAGTAGGCTAGGAACAGAGGGACCTAAGATAGATATTCTCTGATAGGCATAAAAAAAGGTTGAATAAAATGGATTATTTTTGGAAAGGTGAGCTAAGAGATCCACCCTCAGTTGGTTTGTACTCTGTACATAGGTAGAAGTTGTGTTCTGTTATTGATTCAGAACCACAGATTCAATCATTGAGTGCCAGGAATTATCAGGGCAAGTAGCCACTTTTGAGAAGTAACTCTGGAATATGTCATCTATTCGTAACTCCAAATAGTTGACATACAAAATAGCTTGTAAAACCATATCTCCCACATACCAGGCCATATCTACTTCATCTGGAATCAACAAGTCTCCCCGTAGATACATGTATGACAGCAACATGGTATCCGTCGTGACAGAATCTTCAAACACCATACGGACCACTTCTGTCAATAACTCAAGAGACCAAGCCCCAGTCCAACCATCCTCTGGAAGAGGAAGATCCATCGTTGAAAGCTTCATGTAAAAGGCCAACTTTTGCAATTAATATTGGACAAAGAAAGAATGGTCTGGAGGAATATATTCCTAGAAATGCTCAAATGTAGACTATAGCAGATCCATCCTTGACTGCAATCTTTTCACTTTATCTTGGAATAAAGGACACAAGGTAGCCTGTCTCTGGAGAACTCCCAAGTCCTGCTGTCAGAGAGAAGGGATCAAGGGAACATTAGGGCTTGGAGGAACAGACCGTGACTGTGCCAGTTGGTCTTGCAACTACTTGATTTGGGAAGCTTGTGATGCCACTGTGTCATTAGCAGTCTGTAAGGCTGAGAGTTTTATATCTAAAAGAGTTTGAAACTCTTGCACTTCTTTGGATATCATCTCCTTCTCCTCTGAGATTTTAGTGACCACGGATTGAGCTTCTGTTAACTGAATCTTCAAAGAAGATATCTCTTCTCGTTGGGTCTCAATCATTTGGGTTTGTTGCTCCATCTGCTTAAACAGATCTGCCAGTGTGTCCTTGGCAGAGGCTAACTTGGATGTTGCCTTATGCAACTGGTCTTTGGATTGCATCAGTTCTTCATAAAAGGAAGCATACAGCTGTTGAACACAGGCTGTCTCACTGACAGTTCAATTGAACTCTGGATGTCTTTATATAGGAATGGAATGGCATCTCCCGACACTAGACTGTTCAGTAAAGGGACTGATATGTCCAAGGAACCCTCTCGATGTGTCCTGAACAGGTTGTTACAGGTGAGATAAGCAGGGAGGTCACTGCCAGATGTAGCAAGAATTGCAATTGAAGGAAGAACGAAAGGAGCTTTATGTGCCACACGCTTCAAGCGTTTTCACTGTATGACCAGTGGAGGAGGAGAATTCAGATCCTCTATATCAATTGGTTCTGACTCTTTTGAAGGTGGAGGGGGAGGTACTAGATCAGATAGAGAAGGTGGAGGCACACTCTTCTTTAAACCTGAGTAGGTCAAGAAAGCAAACAGGTAGGATCCATAGGTGACATTTGTGACGTTGCCCCTGGTTACTTTAACGAAATGTTGATCCATCTTTGTGATTAGTTAAGTGCTCCAATCAATAGCTACTCCTTTTAACACCATCCTTGAAGCTGTAAAGAGCTCCTTGGACAAGTAATGGGATGGTGTTTTTGCAGGCATAAACCTGTCTTGGAGGAACTGGTAGACCGACTTCCACACAGGATCAGTGATCATGGAAAAGGAGACTCCTGAAGTGTTGATCACTTTCTTAACATCTAGAATTTCCTTGGTCTGTTTCTGTAACAGCTTCAAAATCTCATCGCTAGAGAATAGTTGGCGAGCTGTAACAAAGGGCTCTCCTTTGTAGGGAAGAGATAGAGCCTTCCCTAACCCACGGGGTGTCAATGTCATGGAAGTACCATGGACCAGTCCTGACTTCTTATTGTATGAAGCAAGGAACTCATCACACATGGATGGATCTTCTGGAATGAAGGGAAAGGAAGCAGCCACGAAAATCGCGAGTCGTGCCTTCGCTATAGGCTCAAAAGTGAGTAGGGAAGAGTAATCCCTACTAACCATCAGGACATACTGGATAGGAGGAGGAGCGTGAGGTGCCATTCAGATGGTAAACACACACACCACAACACAGACAGTCACAAAGAATGCATGCAAAAAAACCAAAGGACTATAAAAAAGGAATCAATAAAAAAGAAGGACATTCATACAAACATAGACATAACTAACCCATTTGCCACCCCAGACAATACACATCCTAGAAAAAATTCGGCATGACCTCTACACATATGCGACCAAAAGCTTCATGTGATGCAACAATCAGGCACCGAAATCCCCGTATATCAGGCAAGAAAGAAAGAATTACACACCGTTCCCGTAATTGTAACACATAGACAAATCAGGCTACCATAAGAATGTACCTCAAGACCTGACCATAACCTTGACCATCAGTGTCAACGAAAAGACTTTTACGCGCCCATCCCACGAAGCGTGTTTATTAAAAAAGGGAGAAAAAGTGTAGTGAGGGAGAATTATTTTAATAAAGGATTCATTTTAATAATTTATTAACAATGGGTGACATGTTATTAGGTTATAAACCTTAATAAGAAAACGGTGGTTTCTTCTTAAAACTTTTAATTACAAATTATTATGTTGAAATGGTGCTTTAGTGCAACCCGGACTACGATTTTCAGACTGGATCTCTAAATGCAAATTCCTTAATTAAAAATTAAGAGTGATGTGGAGCGCCTTTTTGCCAGCGCGTGCTCTTGTGATTACTGGTTGATTTTTATTACAAATGAAAGTGCCTCTTAAGCGAACGTAGCACGTGCAAAGTGAACGACCGATTGATTTTTAAATTATTAAATTGTTTGTTTAGCGCGAATGCGCGTGGAAAATGTGGGTGAATAAAGAGTTCATTTTAGCAATTAATTGTGATTAAGGGGGTAATGAAAATAAATAAAGCTCACAAAATAAATACCTAGAAGGGGTGTGTATGCAATGGCCAGAAGGCGCACGGAAGAGTCCCCACAAGCAATGAATCCAGTCAAACAAAATCAAAGACCACTGACTGAACAACAAAGAAAACACCTTAATGTTTGTATTGATTTTATTTGATTTTTAATTATTTTTTTAAAAAAATTGTATGGTATTTGGTTTATATTTTAAGTGTGTTTGTTTTGGTTTAAGAGTGTGGTTTGCTTAATTTATTTTATTATGTGTTTTGGTTTGTTTGGTTTATGTGTGTTTTTCTGTTTTTGTTTTTTAATAAATTGTATGTGGTTGTTTTTGCAAAATGAATAATAATGGAATCAAGATAGAGAGCACATGGATATGTGATAAAGGAAAAAAATAAAATTTCAGCCATTTAGGAAATATCCACAATTTATATTATGAAAATAAGTTTTTTATTTTTATTCGTTGTTGTTTTTTTTTTCAAAGAATATTTGTGCCTTGTATGAAAATATTTTGAAGTGAGAAATTAATGGAAAAAGGTCAGGGGATGGGTGGAGTTTTTTGGAATTTGTTAAATTTTTTTGTATTTTTTACTAATTTTAAATGAATTTTATGCATTTTTAAGGTAATTTTGAATGAATTGTCAAATATTTAATTTTTTGTAATTTTGGTTGTTGAAATTTCCACTTGAAATTTTTTTCAAAAATTTGTAGAAAGAGTGAAAAATATGTAGAAATTTTTCTGTAATTTTTCTGAGTTGAAATAAATTGTTTAAATTAACTAAATCAATTAAATTATGTAAATCAGGTTAGTTTGGTAAGTAGGGTCAAATCAAGTCAACTAAGTCATGTTAGTCTGGTTAAGTCACTTAAGTTAGGCTAAGTGAAGTCAGGTTAGTCAAGGTTGATTAGGTTTGTCTGGGTTAGTCTAGGGTTGACTAAGTCAATTAGGTTAGTTTGGGGTCAGTCTAGGTTAGTTAAGTTAGTCTAGGTAAGTTCTAACTAACCTAGGTTAGACTAACGAACCTACAGTTAGTTAGTAGGGTGGGGACTAACCTGAGGTAGTTTAGTTAACTAACTATAGTTAGGTTAGGGTTAACCTATCCCTAGTGAGGTTAGTTTTTAACCTAAGTCTAGTTAGGTTAGGGTTAACCTAACCCTAAGTAGGTTAGTTTTTAACCTAAGTCTAGTTAAGTTAGTTGACTCTAGGTAGGTTAGTGTAACTGAAGTTAGGTTAGTTCAACCAGAATTAGGTTAGTTTAACCAAAGGGAGGTTAGTGGCCAACCTGGCAGTTAGGAGAAGGAGGAGGAGGAGGAGGAGGGGGAGGGGGAGGAGGAGGAGGACTGGTGGCAGTGGCGGCGACGAAGGTGGCAGCCGGCACGGCGGACGACGGAGGCAACGCTGAAGGCGTTCAGCGGGAGGGAGGCGTCCAGCGACGACAAACGGCAGTGAACAGATGGCAGGGAACAAACGGTGGTGGAGGAGAGAGGCCGGGGCTGCTGCGGGTGGAGGAGGCTGCCAGGAGGGGAGAGGAGGGAGCCGAGGTGGGAGGGAGGAGCCCGTTGGGGGAGAGGGAGGAAGCCGCCGGGGGGGAAGTATGAGGGCAGCCGAGGCGGGAGGGAGGAACCCGCTGGGAGGGGAAAGGAGGGAAGTCGAGGCGGGAGCGAGGAACCAAGGCGAGAGGGAGGAGGCCGCCGGGAGGGCTACTGAGGAGGAGGGAGGAAGGTGCTGTTGGTGGAGGGGCGCCGGGAGGATATAGAAGAAGAAAAAGAAGAAGAAGAAGAAGAAGAAGGAGGAGGAGGAGGAGGAGGAGCAGGAGAGGAGGAGGAGGAAGGAGAAACCAACGGACAGGTACGTGGAGTTTTTTCTTTTCTTTTCTTTTCTTTTTCATTGTTTTCTTCTGATTGTTCCTTTTTCTTGTTTTTCTTTTTCCTTTTGGTGTTTTTGTTTTAAAAATATGGATTTTCCTTTGGGATTTATGTGTATGTGTTTTTTTTTTCTTTTTTTTGGTTTTTTTAAAAGTTAGATTTTTTAAATTGTTGTTTTTGAATTGTGTGTATAGTTTATTTATATTTTTTTCTTTTGATATTAAATAATGAAAAAAAGAAAGAAAAGAACGCATCCTTGGCCCGTGCGCATGCGCGAGCAAGGGTAAAAAAAATTTGCAATGACATGTTCAAACTCACAAGGACAGGGACACGCGAGCCACGGACGCCACGGGGCGTCTCGAGGCATGTAAAACCAAAAAAGGCACGTTCACACGCGAGGCGAGAAACACGGTTAATGGGAAAAATAAAGAAAAATTAATAAAATCCAAACCGGTTGTCGGATCAAAAATCCATAAAAAGGAAAAATGGGCTGGGAGATGAAGGAAAAATGTTGGAAACATGCAACACCGGTTCCGAAACAAAATCAGGGTGTTCATATGGGAAAAACGCAAAAAATAAACCGAAAACACATACGGGCATTGATATCGGAAAATCCGCACATCGGAATGAAGTACGAAAAGAAGGAAAAGTGTGTAGAACAATGTGCCCAACAACCCTATCACGTCAAAACACAGTTCTGATTGAGATAGGACGCGTTCATTGGGAAAAACCCCAAAAATAGGCCCGAAAATGGACTCGAAAATTAATACGAGAAAAACCGTGCATCGGAATAGCAGGCGGTAAAAAGAAAAAATGTCCAAAAAAAAGGAATTCACAGGACTGGCACATCAAAGCTCAGTTTGGGGAAAATTAGGAAGGGTTCACATGGAAAAAACACGAAAAATACATTAAAAAACACTCGAAAAAATTAATAACTAAAAATGTGATAGTCGGAAAAGGGGGGAGAGAAAAGGAAAAAGTGGGGGAAAGGCTAAAAGACACGACTGTCAAATCAAACTCGAATTCCGGTGAAAATAGGGTAGGTTCTTATGGAAAAATGTGAAAAATAGGTACGAAAAAGACCCGAAAACCCGTAAAAATTAATAACGGATGAACCGTGCATTGAAATGACAGGAAATAAAAAAGGAAAAATATCAGGGGGAATGGGTAGGACAGACCTGATGCATCAGATCAGGGTTCCGAAGCAATAATGACGCGTTCACATGAAAAATTATCCAATTTACGAGAATCGCTTCAAAAATTAATAACTTGAGAATCGTTTGTCAGAACAGTGGTCGGTAAAAGGGAAAAATAGGCAATTCAAAGGGACGAATAGGGCTGTAAGGTTGGATTGAGCTTCCGGTGAATATAAGATCTATTCGTATGAAAGAAGCACAAAACCAAGAATAAGGGTAAACGGTCAAGGAACAACCCCTAGGATAGGGTAAAATAGAACGTAAGGGTGGGAAAGGGACCCCATCAGGGTAACATGAAATCACAGTATAGATGCATGATCAGAACAGGGTGTATGCATGGGGGTATGCAACATTGACGCACAGGGATGTGTCCCCACACTTAAGACCGTAGTAGGAAGGGTAAACCAAACATCAAAGACTTGGCACCTCGCATCAGACCAACCATGACGTCCCCACACTTAAAACATGACCAGTATTGAGAAACAGAAGGTGTAGGGTTAGAAAAACTTGGCCCATATTGCCGAGAAGGAATGTCGACTATCGAGGTTGCGTCGGGAGGCGTCGTCGGCTGCAAGAGGTAACAAGGTGTCTTCACAACACACATTCTTTGTCCTTTATGGTAGGGCAGTGATGTGTCCTGTGCTGATGGCAGAAACCCATCCCACGGGTGCATAGGGAAATAGGAACGTACCTGACTCCAAAGGTTGTAACGTCCCTCAATCCTCACCTCTCAATAATTGATTGAAGAAACTCCAGTCACACTCAGTCCACCCTCTGTCTCACGCTCTGTTGATAGATACAGAGGGCAGCCCTTTCCTAAAACCCATTGATGTAATCCTCACAGTCACTTGTACAGAGGTTGTATGCCTTGTGCGCATTTGATGGTGCGACTATGCATCCCGCCCTGTGCCGGCATATGGTGCAAGAAGGAAGGCTAGGGAGCCTTATGGTGCAGTGCACAGGAACAGATCATGCTTTGTGCATTGAGATGCCCATCCCGTGCGTGCAACACTCCATTCACACATCTCACCTCTCATTTGATTTGAAGGGAAAGACTGGTCACTCACCCCACCCTCTGTCTCACTCTCTGATAGATACAGAGGGCAGCCCATACTCACGCCTCTATCTTGTTAGGATGAAAGCTCACATCACTCAAGGGGTTGGTGATGAAGATCATGTCGACTGTTGGTGTCATCAAGATCTTGAGGACAAGGCATACCTAAGGAGGCAACCTACAAATCTCGTACTTCAATGATTGGTAAGAAGAGTCTTCTGTTAAGAAGGGCAGACGGATTGATATTGCAAAGACACCGCACCAAGGAAGGTGGCTTCAAATTATTTGCTAGAAAGATTCTACTGGCGAGTCAGCTATCCTGAATTGGGGTGTTACCACCTTTTCCACAATCAGCTTCTTGCCCAAGGGTGTTTCCACCTTTTCTTGGAACGAGGCCTGTCATGATAGGAAATTTCTTCCTTTTCTCCCATAACAGTTTTGTTGTTTTTGTTGTTGTTGTTTTTTTTTCTTTTTCTTTTTTTTTCTCTTAATAAAGGGAATGGTAGAAATACCATATATCAGGACCAACCTCGCCACCGTTATTGGATCAGACAAGAAAAAAACAATGTGGGGTTGAAATGTTTCTGCGATGGGATAGTAGAACGAGAATGCCTCATGAGATTCATAAGGGCTATTAGAAGCACGACAAGAAGGACAGTGCAACACCCAAAAGGGAGAGGGTAGGTTGACTATGATTGTCAAGATCCCCAGGGAGAGAAATACTTTTTCAGGCGATAGCCATTGATGAGGAAAGGATCACCATATGCCGGCACAGGGCGGGATGCACAGTTGCACCATCAAATGCGCACAAGGCATACAATCTTTGCACAAGTGACCGTGAGGATTACATCAATGGGTTTCAAGACATGGCTGCCCTCCTATATCTATCAACAGAGTGTGCGACAGAGGGTGGGCTGAGTGTGACTGGAGTTTCTTCAATCAATTACCAAGAGGTGAGATTGAGGGACGTTACGACATTTGGAGTCAGGTATGTTCCCGTTTCCCTATGCACCCACGGGATGGGTCTTTACCGTCAGCACAGGACATGTCACCCTGTTCTGTACACTGCACTGTAAGGCTCCCTTGCCTTCCTCCTTGCACTTATGCCAGACGGGTTGGACGCACTAATGCACCATCAACTGTGCACCTTGGCATACTCCCTTTGCACCATCCCCCTTGTCGATTCCTCAACCGGGTACGAGATATTGGTTTCAATCATTATTTCTCGAGTGATATTAGTCATGGGGCGAGTGACAGTTCTTTCATTCCATTTGAGTGACTGTGAGTTGAGTGCAATATCCCTCGACATTGACTCGATGCGATTCCTTCAACCAGCTACCTCCCTGGGTGCTGCCGCGTAGTCCCTGCTATGAAGGACGTGTGCTGTAATGATACCTTGGTACCTCCTGCAGCCGACAACGACACAGGACGTGCCATCGACAATCAACCTTGATCCTCAATAACATGGGCCAAGTTTTTCTAACCCTAACCTTCTGTTTCTCCATGACGTTCATGTTTTAAGTGTGGGGACGTTAGTGGATGGTCTGTTATGTGGTCCTAGGTCCATGTTGCTCGGTTAACCCTATCCGTTAAGGTCTTAAGTGTGGGGACGCGTCCCTGCGCATCTACATTGCATACCCCTCTACATATGCCTCCACCTGCTAATGCCTTTATGCCATGCCTTGCTTTTACCCTAATGGGGTCCCTTCCCACCTACCCGTTTATTTTCCACCCATCCTCGGGGCTATTTCCTTGCAGTTCTCCTTAATTCTCTTATTTTGTTGTGTTTTTATGTGAACGCACCCTACGTTCCGTGGACTTCCAATCTGACCTTATAGCCCTGTTCCTCCCTTTGACCTGACCATTTTTCCTTTTTGACGCATTTTCCGCACATTAGCCGGTTTTCCATGTGAATGCATTTTTCTTGCTTCGGAACCGTGATCTGATATCATAGCCCTGACACCCACTTTCTCCCTGACATTTTTCCTTTTTACTCCATGTCCTTCCGATGCACGGTTTGTCCAATATTAATTTTGTGGTTTTTTAAGACTTTTTCGTGCGCCTTTTTGCCCTTTTTCCATGTGAACCTGCCGTGTTTGCATCGGAATTCCAATTTGATTTGACAGCCGTGTCCCTCGTGCCTTCCTCCACCTTTTTCCTTTTTCCTCCACCCTCTTTTGACTTTTGGATTTATTATTATTAATTTTTCAATGAGTTTTCGGACGTATTTTTGGTGTTTTTTGCATGTGAACCCCTCCTACTTCTGCCGGAACTGCGTTCTAACATGACCACCCTGTGCCCCCCCTTCCTGCGGACCTTTTTCCTTTTTACTACATGACATTCCGGCCAACGGTTCGTCCAATATTAATTTTTGATCCCATTTTTAGGTCTATTTTTTGTGTTTTTCCCACGTGAACGCGTCTTATCTCAGTCCGAAATATGTTTTGATGTGATAGGATTGTCGGGCACGTCTTTCTGCACATTTTTCCTTTTTCCTGCACCTCGTTCCGATGCACGGATCTTTCGATATTAATTTTTACTTACGTTTTTGGACCCTTTTTTGTGTTTTTTGCACGTGAACGCCCTATCTTTCCCCCGAAACCTCCGTTGCACATTTTCCATGTCTTCCCCCTGCCGTCTTGCCCACTTTTTGTTTTTATGACATTTGGTTTTGATGGCCGGATTGGGAGATATTCATTTTTCTTTATTTTTATGTGTTTGCGCGCGACTCGTCTCGCGCGTGAACGCGCCCGTTTTCAATTTCACGTGTCTCCACGCACCCCGGTCGCGTCCGGGTGCCCCATACCGCTATCTTGGCACTATTTCGATCCCATCACGGTAAATTTTTTTACCTCGCCCTGTGCACGCGCGCGGGACGGGGGTATGCCTCTCTTTCATGGGGCCCCCCACCCATTCTTCCCCTCGGGCACCACCCATAAGCCCCGCCCATTTCCTCCCTTGGGCACCTTCTTGGGCCCCTACCCACCTTCTTGACCACCCCTCCCCCTACCCTTCCCCTCGGGCCCCTACCCACACCCTTCCCTATCCCCCCACCCCACCCTTCTCTCTCCCCGACCCCTTCCCTATCCCCCCAACCGCCTCCCTCCCTCTCTCCCTCTCCCTTCCCTCTGCGTGTCTGCTCTCCTCCTCCTCTGCTCCTTCCTTCTCCCTTTCCTCCTCTTCTCCTCCCTTCCTCCTCTCCCGCCTGCCCTCCTCCTCTCCTCCCTCACTCCTCTCCTCCACACCGTTGTCCTACGCCTCGTGCCACCGTGTGCCCTGCTCCAGCCCTTGTGGCCTTGCCCTTTGTCCTCCCCGCCGTCGGTGGCCTGGACGCCTTGCCCTCTGTCCTCCCCGCCGCCAATTGCCAATGACCCTGCGCTCCCACCGTCGTGACGGCTCTGTGCCCGTGCCCGCTGCCTTCGCCTGTGGCCGCCAACGCCTCTGACGATGCCGCCTGTGGCCTCCTCCCCGCCGTTGAACGCCGCCGACGCCCGCGTCGTATTCCTCCCGCCCTGGCCGCTGCGCCCTCGACCGCCCCTGTACGCCCGCTGTCCGCCACGTGGAGTCCTCCCCTCCTTCGTGCATGCTCCCGCCACGGTGGTTTTCTGCCCCGCCCGTTGACTTCCCCTCCTCCACGTGCCCACTTGCACAACCGCACCCACACCTAACCACCACCTAAGCCCCCCTTCCCCCCCACCATTACACACCCCACCCACACCCCCCACACAAGCCCCCTTTCCCCCCAAACACACAAACCCACCACCCCCACCCAAGCCCACAGACACAAATCCCTCCTAACCCCCATCTAAGCCACTTTTCCCCCCGCAGACTCACAGAACCCCTTCCTAAAACACTGTTCCCCCGCGCAGACAACCACTTAACCCCCCATCAACCCCCCTTTTACCCGCCGACAACCAGCAGCACCCGCAGACATTCAGAAAACCACCGGTAGACACCCGCAGGCCCCTTTTCTCGTCCTTTGACACGTGCATGTGGCTGTTCATGAGAGTGTGATTGCTCGGGATCGTGTGCGGGCGACCATTCATGGATGTTCACGTGCGGGGACGCGCGTTCGCTAGTCCATGAGGTGGTGTGCAACCGGCTGTTCACAGCAGCTGACACGCAGCCTATTTCTGGGTATATTCCCGGATTTTTAATTCAAAAACCCGAAAACCTTTAAAATACATTGAAAAATTAAAAAAACATTAAAAAAACACTTAAAATTCACCAAAAAAATTACAAAAAAATCTTGAAAATTTTCCTAATATTTTTGTAGTAAATTGCCACATTTTTCTAAACTGAACATTTCATTTTAAAAAAAATTAGACCATTTTAAAATTACAAATTCTTTTAAAAATACCAAAAAAATGATAAAATTTCATTAAAAATAGTTAAAAATTCCAAATAAATTGTTGAAAAATTCCTACAAATTCCATTAATATTTTTACTTATTGTGGCATATTTTCTAAGTTGTAAAAATACTTCATTAAATCCTAAATTCATTTTTAAAAAAATATTTTTCATTCAAATCATAAATTAAAAAATCTAGAAAAAATATCCAAATACCTTTTTTGGATTGAGGAGAGCGCATTCATTGCATTCACATCCACCCACTACCAGGTATTTTTTCTCTTTTATCTTTTTATTTTTTTCCGCTATCCCAAAATCCATGTTTAATTTTTAAAATGAATCCTAAACACCACCATGGCACGCGCGCTCGTGCTAAACACACAATTTTTTTAAATAAAAATAAACCCGCCGTTCACTTAGCACGCGCTAAGTGTGCTTAAGAGGCACTTTAATATTTTTAAAAATAAACCAGCCGTCACAAAAGCACGCGCTGGCAAAAAAGCGCTCCACATCACCTTAATTTTTAATAAATGAACTTGCATTTGGAGACCCAGTCTGGGTATCGAAGTCCGGGATTCGGATTAAAGCACCGCTTTAACCTAATCATTGGTAATTGAAATTTTAAGAAGGAACCGCCGTTTTCTTGATAAGGTTTATCACTTAATTAAAAATTCACCCATTTCTTAATAATTTATTAAAATGAACCCTTCATTAAATTAATTCCCCCTCACTGCACTTATTTCCCCTTTTTAATAAACTCGTTTCGTGGGATGGGTACGCGAAGTCTTCGGAGTTGTTTCCATGGTCAAACCTGATTATCAAAGTTGTGGTCTTGATATGTGTGGGTTGTGGTTATGTTTTGGTCCAGTTTCTTTGTTATGATTAAGGGTAGGGTGTGTAGTTTTTTCTTTATTACCTGATACGGGGATTTGGGTGTTTGCATGTTGCATAGCATGAAGCTTTCGATCGCATATGTCTAGAGGTCATGTCGAATTTTTTCTAGGCTGTGGTTTGCTTGGGGATAGTCGGTCGAGTCACGTTTTACCATATTGGTTGATATCTTATCCTTGGTTTTTGTCTGTTGCTTTGCAGGCATTCACTTTGTTTGTCTGTGTTTGTGGTGTGTGTGTAACCATCTGAATGGCGCCTCATGCTCCTGCCCCTATCCAGTATGTCCCACTAGTCAGTAGGGCTTACTCTTCCCTACTCACTTTTGAGCCTCTCACGAAGGTGGGACTCGCTACTTTTGTGGCTGCCTCCTTTCCATTGCTTCCAGAGGATCCATCGATGTGTGACGAGTTTCTGGCCTCCTACAGCAAGAAGTCGGGACTGGTCCAGGGTACTTCCATGACTTTGACACCTCGAGGCCTTGGGAAGGCTCTGTCTCTTCCCTCCAAAGGTGAACCCTTTGTTACAACTCGCCAGCTTTTCTCTAACGAAGAGATTTTGAAGCTGTTACAAAAGCAGACTAGGGAAATTCTGGATGTTAAGAAGGTGATCAACTCTTCAGGAGTTTCCTTTTCCATGATCACTGATCATGTGTGGAAGTTGGTCTGTCAATTTCTCCAAGACAGGTTTATGCCTGCAAAAACGCCATTCCATTACTTGTCCAAAGAGCTCTTTACAGCTTCCAGGATGGTGTTAAAAGGAGTAGCTATTGATTGGAGCACTTACCTACTCACTAAGATGGATCAACATTTCGTCAAAGTCACTAGGGGCAATGTTACCAATGTCACCTATGGATCGTACTTGTATGCCTTCTTGACCTACTCAGGTTTACAGAAGAGTGTGCCTCCACCTCCTCCAACTGATCCAGTACCTCCTTCTCCACCTTCAGATGAGTCAGAACCAATTGATATAGAGGATTTGGATTCTCCGCCTCCCTTGGTCATACAGCGCAAACGCTTGAAGCGAGTAGCAGATAAAGCTCCTTCAGTTCTTCCTTCAGTGCCCATTCCTGCTACCTCTAGCAGTGATCTCCCTAGTTATCTCACATGTAATAACCTGTTCAGAGCACATCGAGAAGGTTCGTTGGACATATCAGTTCCCTCACTGAACAGTCTAGTCTCGGGAGATGCCATTCCTTTCCTATGTAAAGACATTCAGAGTTCCATTGAACTGTCAGTGACAGCCTGTGTTCAACAATTGTACGCTTCCTTTCATGAAGAACTGATGCAGTCTAAGGACCAGTTGCATAAGGCAACATCTGAGTTAGCCTCTGCTAAGGATACCCTAGCAGATTTGTTTAAGCAGATGGAGCAACAAACCCAACTGATTGCAACCCAAAGAGATGAGATATCTTCTTTGAAGATTCAGTTAATAGGGGCTCAATTAGAGGTTATTAGCCTCTCAGAGGAGAAGGAGAGGATGTCCAAAGAAGCGCAAGAGTTCCAAACTCTTTTAGATGTCAAACTTTCAGCCTTACAGATTGCTAATGACACAGTGGAATCACAAGCTTCCCAAATCAAGCAGTTGCAAGATCAACTGGCAAAGTCACGGTCTGTTCCTCCAAGCCCTCATGTTCCCTTGATCCCTTCTCTCTCACAGCAGGACTTGGCAGCTCTTCAAAGACAGGCTACCTTGTGTCCTCTCTTCCAAGATAAAGTGGAAAGATTGCAATCCAGAATGGACTTGTTATGGTCTACATTTGAGCAGTTTTAGGAATATGTTCCTCCGGACCATTCTTTCTTTGTCCACTATCAATTACAGAAGTTGGCCTTCTACATGAAGCTTTCCACGATGGATCTTCCTCTTCCAGAGGATGGTTGGAGTGGGGCTTGGTCTCCTGAGTTGCTGACAGAGGTGGTCCGTATGGTGTTTGAAGATTCTGTCACGACCGATACCATGTTGATGTCATATATGTATCTACGAGGAGACTTGTTGATTCCTGATGAAGTGGATATGGCTTGGTATGTGGGAGACGTTGTTTTACAAGCTGTTTTGTATGTCAACCATTTGGAGTTGCGAATAGATGACATGTTTCAGAGTTACTCCTCCAAAGTGGCTACTTGCCCTGATAATTCCTGGCATGCCATGATTGATTCTGTGGTCCTGAATCAAAGACAGAACACAGCCCCTACCTATGTCCAGAGCACTAATCAACTGAGGGTGGATCTCTTAGCTTATCTTTCCAAACATAATCCATTTGATTCTACCTTTTTTGATGCCTATCAGAGAAGATCTATCTTAGGACCTTCTGTTCCTACCCTACTGTATTACGAACAAATGGCTCACCGTTATGATATATATCTTTCCCTCTATCGAACCAATTCCACAACCATATTACCCCTTCTTTTCCAACCTCAATCTTTCCCTCAAATTCCCATATTTACATACTGCTCTTTTATTGAGGATAGAGTATTTTCCCCTTCTCCACCATGTCCTTCTCCATCCATTCATGTACCTTCTACCTTTCCTATTTATCAGTTAACACCCTTCTTAAGTGATTCCCTAAAATTTTTAGCCACTCCTTCTTTAAACTATTCTTCATTTTATGATTTTGCCTACCCATCTCTTCATCCACTTTTCCTTATTCCACTTCCATCTCCTGCCACTTCTATATCTCAACCACCTCAGTTGGTTAGTGACTATGACGGGTTTGATCATCAGATTTCCAGAAGAAGGGGATGGAGCTCGAATGATTCTCTTACAGGACCTTAGATAAATTGGCCATTAATTCTAGGAGAATGGATAAGTGCCAGTCAAGCATACCAGAACTATATTCATTTTGCTCAGCAATATTCACAATCTCTGGATCCTTCTGTGCGATTGACAGCTCATTTTGCTTGGTACCTGGCATATATGCATAGGCATTCTCATAATGATTCAAAGCCTATTCCAAAGTTGTGCATGAATGTCAATGTGAGCATTGATTCCCAGCAGTTGGATGTATTGTACTTTCATGCCCTGTGTTTGCCTAGCAGATACCTTGTCCTGTTGGAAAGGATGTGCTGCCTTCAGTTTTTTCAGAATCCTCCCAAGACATTTGTAGATGAATCCTTGTCTATGGATCGTTTTCGAAATCACCAATCTTTCAAGAGAGATCATCTTCATTGATACCTTTTCCAATGTATGGTGGATGATTTTTAATGATAAATCTATCTTTTTGGAGGAGTCATTCACATGGTTGTGTTGTGTGTAGTGTTTGTGTTGTGGGTTAATTAATGTAATAAGATCGTGGTGATTGCCTATTCGATTTGCTTTCGTGCGAGCTACATTTTGGAGAATTGTGATGATGGGGTCGTGGTTGGATAGTTGAAGATGCTGAAGCAGAAGAAGAAGAAACATCTTATATCCTTTACAAGTTTGTTGTGATTTCCAGTTTGATAAGAAGTGTTAATGTATAAAGGGTTTTCCTTTCGTTGTATTTTTATATCAGATACAGGTGATAAGTTGGGGTCGTGGTTGGATGGATTGTTTTTGAAGATATATTGAAGATCAAAGTTGAGCTTTTGAATGCACTTGTATTCCCTTTTTCTTGGGTCGCAAGGACGCTTCCTTATTAAGTGTGGGGATATGTTGAGTGTTGAAATGACCTGTTTTTTGGCTGATTTTTGTTGTTTTTGAGAGCTGAATGGTTGATTTTATGAGATGATTGATTGGTTTGGAAGTGGTTTGAGAGTGTTTTGGATGATATTGATTATGTTTTGGAAGTTCATGATGATTTTCAGTGGAGATAAGAGGTTCTGTGATGTTCTGTTTGGTTCTGATTGATTCTGTTTTGTTCTGTTTTGTTCTGTTTTGTTCTGTTTTCTCTCTGTATGAAGCATGGATTGATGATTGATAGGGTTTGAGATCTTGTGAAAGCTTATTGAATAGTTTTTGAGAGTTTGGAATGGTTTGAGTATGAGTGATGAGGTTCTGTAACCTTCTGTAGATCTTCTATAGAGCTTCTGTCTCTGTACTGTAACTGTTCTATAGCTGTTCTGGTACTGTACTGTGACTGTTCTGTATGCTTTTGTATGTGTTCTGTAGAATGTATGTGTAGCTTGGGAAAGTTTTCTAGCCTTGGAAAGAGGTGAATACAAGTGCAAAAGAGCTAAAAGAAGTGAAAGAAATAGTTGTTAAAGACTCAAGTGAAGACTAAAGTGAAGTGACAGTAGTGAGCTATGAAAGGACACTGTAGTGGCTCTGGTGACTCTTCATATCAGACATACCTCTTGGGAGGGGTATCCACGACCTAAGAAGGATTATTGAGAGTGATTATGAGAGATTGTAGTGAGAATATGATGTATTATTGATGGAGAGAGAGAGAGAGAGAGTCAGAGATAGCCAATTCTACTAAAACAGAGTGATTGTATATGAGAGATTGAGAGAGAAGACTATGAAGATATTGAAGATGAATACTATGTGATGTATTTCCATTCAAAGATGGTGTATTCCTTTGCTTTCTTTGTTATATTTATGGATTTTGTGAAGATGTTGAAGAATATGGTTGATTCTATCAAATCCGTGGGAGATCTACATGATGCTGCATGAAGATTTGTTGTGCTTGGTGTTCTTTTCTTCATTGTGATAATATAAAACCTAATAAAAAAGCTTGTTGATGTTACAAGATAGATTTTCTTGCAAGAGAATTCTCTTTTCCTTGGTGTTCCTCTTGGGGCTCCAGATTCTATCTTATACTAAGAATCTATCATTAGAAGAAATATGGCTCTCTTTTTTCCCCCTTAAGGAGTGAATAAACAAATATAGGCCTAACCAATGAGAGCTATGCAATTCCATATTCATGTAACATGAATTTTCTAGCCATATCTTGGTCCAAATTTTCCCTCAACAATAAAATAAGGGAAAATGTGGGAAATACAATGTTGTCAGTTCCTGGAAGTTTGTGACTCAAATTTTTATTTTCTTATTTTTTTATGTTTGACTTTTCATTTCTTCCCTTTTTAGTTTCCCCCGTCTTTCTTAGGCGGAACTCAAATTTATCGTATCTCTTTTCCCACTTCTTCTTTCTTGACAAAATTTTATAGCCTCACTGTTGCTTGCCCTATCTATAACCCTATGAAATTTCATTTCCTCTACACAAACAGAGAGTGAGTTTCACATGTTTTATGAGAGTAGAGCTTGTTCTACCAAAGCCCTAAGACTTTCTTCACAAAACTTTACAGGTATATTGTTCTCTTCCATGGATGTTCTATAATAAAGTTTTATCTTGTGGTTTGGACAAAACTTGTGCAAGTTATGTGCATTCTCTGACATGTAATTTCTTTTTTTTTTGTACTCTAAGAGTCTCTTATAGTTAAGAACAATGATCTTTTGAACACTCAACTTCCTCTTCAACATCTTAGGGTTTCTATGTAAACAAAGTTATAGGTATGTTGTCTTGTTTTTTTGTTGCTCCATAGTTAAATTTTATCTCATTTGGAAAAAATATATGCAAGTTATATGTATATTGAGCTTTCCTTTGTTTTTGTACTCCAAGAATCTCCGAGGGTAAAGAATAATAAATTTTTAAAAACTCAACTTTTTCAACATCTTCGGGCTTCTTTGCAAAGAGAGCCATAGGTATACAGGTACAATGTTTTTTTAATAAAATTTCTCCATTTAAATTTCATTTCATTTGGAGAGAGCTTTTATAAATTATAAACATGCTGATAGGTAACTTTTCTATTTGGTTATTATAGATGTCTTAACAGAGGAAAAACATCAGTAACATACTTGCAGTGGAGGTCTTCAATAGGAAAGATAGTGGTGGTAATTGGATTTGTGATAAGTACTATAAGTGGGATTGGATTTTGATGCACCCAAGTACTCGAGGGAGTCTCAAGGTCAAGCATAAGGATGTTACAAACCCTAACAAGCATTGGAAAGGTAGAATTTTAGAGTTTAGAAAAGTGTTTAGTGAAATAAGTACATTAACAGAAGTGTTGATCCAACATGTTTATATGCACAAATAAATCTATGTATATGACGAGAACTGCATTGAAAATTATAAACAAAACAATAAGTTTTTAAATTTTATCATTGTTTATTCTTTTTTATTTTTAAACATCTTTGGAGTGTTCTGATTCAATCTTGTTTTACTAACAACTCTATATCCATCGACTTTGCATGAATGGCAGAATGTGGAATGTTTGAGTGGCAAGATACATGTTTGGCATGAACACATAGGTTCTTTGATCTATGATAATAACTCTGCAAGTCGACTTGCACTCAAAATATCTTTTTTTATAACTCATTGTATATAATAGAAAGCGAGAGATTGCAGCATGTCCCATTGCCGCCACTATCTAGTGTTGAATGGTTGATTGGTAGCTTGGAGTTGTCAGGAGCATGTAAGTCCAAGATAAAATCTTATATCAATAGTGCTATGAAACCCACCACATGCTCCAAAGATGTGCATCTTAGTTGGTTTATTCCATTCTCATTGTTTGCACATTTGTTTAGTTCATACGATATTCTAAAGAAAATAAAGATTACTTATCAATGCAAGAGTCCATCTGAGGAATGGATGAGTCAGCTATTGGATAAGTCTTAGTAAGTTAAAAAAACACATTTTGATGAGACGATTGAGTGCATGGTCAACCAATCTAGTCTTACATTTAGGTAAATATTTTTTACTACTTTGCATACCTTGATTTAATTAACATAGGTCTTGCTTAGATGAATTGTTGTGTTAGTCACATTTACTTACCATTATTTTTGTTTTTATTACATGTATTTCATCATTAGAAAAAATATGTGCATTTGCTTTCGATATAGAAGATGATGACTTTTGCGAGGGAAGTTGATTAGCTTGGATCAAGATACTGAAGATGAGACCCATACAGCTCTCATAGATGTGGTTATCTTGTGGAATGGTCATAATCCTTTTATAGTCAACACAAAGAGTCATTTGCCCATTTCTTTTTTGAGACAAGAAATCCAATTAATGTCCAATGATCCCCTCTACAATTTCTATTTCAAGTTAGATAATAGAAAAGTCAGGACTTATAGTGAGCAATCCATGACATGTAAACAATGTGCTTCTCCACATATCATTGAGATAGTGGAATCCTTGTAATTTTTTTTTTATAAAGAGTGAATAAATTTTTTTTAAACTTCTAAGTATTTTCAATTTTGATAATCTTAGTTTATTGTAATCCAAGTGTGTGATAATACATACTATAATTAGGCAATTGTGTTGGTTAAAATTATAATTAAATTGTAGGCTAGAGTTAATCTATGGAATATTGTCTTTGCATAATGATATATTGTAGCTCATCTTTTCTACTCATTTCTTAAATTTAAATATTAAAGTGGATCCAAAGGGATTTTGAAGGCCTTTTAGATTTCTTTTCTTAAAAATGTTCTATATTTTCTCTAGTTGGACTTAAATATTTTTAGCAATCCAAGCATATTTGAGGATATAATAATGTAAAACAAAGCATTTGTCTGTATGAGTAATTTTAATGGTGACTTTAAATTATTGAAATAAAGAAACTAAGGTAAGAGTTTTAATTTGAAACTTTACGATTTAAAATTTTATAAGAACCTTTATTTAAAACCCTAGATACATAAAAGTTATAACTCCAAACTCATTTTCACTTTTATTCTCTCTACTTCTCTACACTTGTGCTCTCCTTCCTTGTGTGATGCACCTGATGATTTTATAGATTTTGATATACTGGATGCCCCAACATATGTTGATGAGGTGGCTTGATATGATGGCACGAGCATCAATGATATCTCTACCATTGTGAGCATCCAAGAGTAGATTGAGGATGCAGTGCCATAGTATGAAACCTCTGATGAGGAGTTCGAGCGGTTGCAAGAAATCCTTTGTGGTCCTCGATCCAACTACACAGTACCTTCCCACGAAAGAGATGAGGGTGGCCCAATTGTAGGATTAGACATGGATGCTCTATTGCATCACATATAGATGATGTGGAGAAGGTAATGTTCTCGATTTCCCATGCAACTTCACCATTAGGGCCTCTAGGGCATCAAGACTCTCCATATCAAATATTATTAGGATCGGTGACCCCAGAGTAGCCATGGACGGAGGCTTGCATCTGGGGGTCTTAATCTGCATATTCAGGTCCCCCAAACGTGAGCCTCCCTCTAGCCATGGCTGCTCTGGGAGCTCGATCCTGACAAAATTTGATATGGAGGGTCCTGATGCCCTAAAGGTCCTACTGGTGAAGTTGTGCGTGAATCCAATGTATATATCTTTAGCACACTCCATGCATAGTGAGTTTGATATTGAACTTGTGTGATGCAGGACATTATCTATGTAAATGAGTTTTCATCTAGGCAAGGTGGCCGCAATCTGGGAGCCAAGAAATGGTGCAAGACTCAGCATTGAAGGAGTACATTGGGCAACTTGTCAAGGACATTATTTTATTTCATAATAATACTCTCTTGCTTTTGCTAAAAACTTCCTGAAGTTGAGGGCACTAATGAAGGTTGGGCCCTTCAAGACCATCCCCAACTCTAGCTTTGGAGAAAGTAGTGTGGCTTTGACATTAAAAGCTACTCTACTTATTCACAAGTACTAGGTCTAGCCCACTTTTCTCCATGGTGGCCCGTGGCATGGTTGCCAGTGTTGAAGTCCCCACTGTCATTAGGAATAGGAACTACTGGGGAAAAATGTATTGTTGCCTATGATCAATAATAGCTCTAACCATGGAGAGCTTAGCTTGAAGAAGCCTAAGAGAGAGTAGATGTACTTATTGCCTAATGATATCTCATTACCAATGTAATGCACTTTGTAATCTTCTCTTGAAGTATTAAAAACCGATGTCTGTTGGATTTGCGTGCAATGTAGTTTGTGATACGTGTCATTTTTTATTATTGTTTTTTACTTGAATGTTACGTTTATTTGTTGGATTTATACACAATATGATTCGTACCCTAAATTTAATACATGTTGCTTTATTGAATTCGTGCACATCATGTATTCGTTCAAACGCATGCAATGATAACTCAAAGACATAAATAAAACAAATAACAAGTTACTAAACAAAAATAAGACATGCTAAACAATTTGTAATCATATTCATAACAATTTACATGGGATCCATTACAACCAGAGTTTTACAAAATCTCTTCAAAAGCTATACTCCATATATGTTTAAGTAGTATATCCCTATCTTGTTGATATCTACGAGGACTATCTTTCCATCGTGCCAAAAGAACCTCACTATTTGCAGATCCTTGTGGGTCGATGATCCTCCTTGCATGCATGCTTACATAGACTGAGTCTCCGAACAAGTCAATGAGGTAGGCTTCAGTAGCTTCTTGTAGTGCAAGGAGGGCATGGACAATCCAAGAATTGGATCCTTGCACATGTGATCCATCTAGGAAGTGCCTCTTGTTGTTCCTAATCAGTATGCCATCCATAATCTCTTGCACCAGGTTCTCAAATGGAGCCTTCGGTATCAGAAGGTGCGTGGTCTTCTGGTAATGGCAAATCTCACGACGACAAAGAGCCACTATGCGTGGCCTCCATCAACGCTTGCAATGTTGGCATGGTGGTGGTGGTGGTGGAGTTGGGGGAGGTGGCCTTTGTATAGGATTTCTAGGGGGTGTCTCTCCGGGCTACTTGCTTGGTATGTGCCATGTCTTCTAGGATAGAAAACTCAAAAATCAAAAGTGAAATGTGTAAAATGAGGTAAAAATTTAAACTTATAGCCAAACTTTTTAAAAATCCTTAAACTTAAATTAATGTATCCAAGATTTGAAAAAATATGACCAGTGATTCAATTGACGTGAAATTTTACTTATGGACTCCTCTAGACACATCAACCAGCCAAAAAAAATTTGGCCCGTGGTGGTGGTGGTGGAGTTGGGGGAGGTGGCCTTTGTATAGGATTTCTAGGGGGTGTCTCTCCGAGCTGCTTGCTTGGTATGTGCCATGTCTTCTAGGAGAGAAAACTCAAAAATCAAGAGTGAAATGTGTAAAATGAGGTAAAACTTTGAACTTATAACCAAACTTTTTAAAAATCCTTAAACTTAAATTAATGTATCCAAGATTTGGAAAAATATGACCAGTGATTCGATTGACGTGAAATTTACCTATGGACTCCTCTAGGCACATCAACCAGCCAAAAAAAATTTGGCCCCATTAGAAGCCTTTGGGACACCTGTTTGGAGGCTCGCGTCTAGGGCCCTAAATCTGAAGATTCAAGGCCCCAAACGTGAGCCTTTGAACAAGTGTCCCAAAGGCTTCTGATGGGGGTAATTTTTTAATATCCATGAGTTTTATGATGCTCAATATGTGGGTGAAGTTTCACCAGATTCTAATTTATAAAATTGACAGTTCAATCTTTTTTTGAAAATGCATTATGTTGAGAGTGGAAAAAGACTGAATTTTTGACTGATTTTTGTTATTTTTGAGGTCTGAATGATTGATTTTTTATGGATTTAGAGTGATGTCTGGTTGTTAAATGAAGTATTTGAGAGTGTTTTGGATTATATTGATTATGTTTTTGAAGTTCATGATGATTCTCAGTGGAGATATGAAGCTCTATGATGTTTTGATAGCTTCTGATTGGTTCTGTATATCTTCTGTATAGCTTCTGTTTTGTTATGATTGTCTTCTGTATGAAGCATGGATTGATGATTGATGAAGATTGAGATCTTTTGGAAGCTTATTGAATATTTTTTGATAGTTTGGAATGGTTTGAGTATAAGTTATGAGGTTCTGATGACCTTTTGTAGAGCCTCTATCTTTGCTCTGCCTTTGTACTGTAACTGTACTGTAGCTGTTCTGGTGCTATACTGTAACTATTCTGTAGACCTTATGTAAGTGTTTTGTAGAATGTATGTGTGACTTTGGAAAAGTTTTCTAACCTTTGGAAAGGATGAATCTAAGTTCAAAAGAGCTAAAACAAGTGGAAGAAGTAGCTATTGAAGACTGAAGAGAAGATTAAGTGACACTGACAGTAGTAAGCTGTGAAAAGACACTGTAGTGGCTCTGGTGACTCTTCATATCACACATACCTCTTGGGAGGTGCATCCATGACCTAAGAA
The DNA here is from genome assembly GCF_053477565.2 of Lygodium microphyllum. Taxonomy (NCBI): domain Eukaryota; kingdom Viridiplantae; phylum Streptophyta; class Polypodiopsida; order Schizaeales; family Lygodiaceae; genus Lygodium; species Lygodium microphyllum. Next base: position 126,928,373 of record NC_141162.1, on the reverse strand, counting down.
GGATTATTGAGGGTTATTATGATAGCATTGTAGTGAGGACATGATGTACTATTGAGAGAGAGAGAGAGAGAGAGAGAGAGAGAGAGAGAGAGAGAGAGAGAGAGAGAGAGAGAGAGAGAGAGCCAGAGATAGTCAATTCTATCAAAACAGTGTAAATGTATATGAGAGATTGAGAGAGAGAACTATGAAGACATTGAAGAAGAATATTATGTGATTGATTTCCATTCAAAGATGATGTATTCTTTTGTGTTCTTTGTTATATTGGTGGATTCTATGAAGATGTTGAAGAATATGGTTGATTCTATCAAATCCGTGGGAGATATCTACTATGATGCTGCGTGAAGAATTATTGTTTTCTTTGTTTTGATAATCAAAAGAATGAAATAAAATCTTGTTGATGTTACAAGATAGATTTTCTTGCAAGAGAATTCCCTTTTCCTTGGTGATCCTCTTGGGGCTTCATGTTTTTGGTGTGCAGCTGGGGAATCTTGCCATCAACAAAGCACCAGAAGAGGCTGAAAATGAAGGAAATGGCATTGCCAAGAAGAGAAGAATTCAATGGATGCTTGCAAAGTTTCTTCTTCCATTGAAGAGTTGGAATTTCTTATTATCAAAGCCACTTTCCACAAGAAGTTCATCCCACAATGGCGGAAACATATTACCATCATGATGCATGCTCTATGTGGTGGATTGTTTCCTCTTCCTGTTGAAGCAGCAGAAACTTGCATCTTGGTGGAAAACTGTTTGGGAACAAACTGAAAAGAAGAAACAGAGAGAATGACCATCCATGGAAGATTTGGTATTCATTGAGAAGTTTCTAGACATCATCAAGTGGAAGATTGTGAAGAAGCTTCAGGAGTCTTGGTCTATAGAGGTTCACGAGGACAAGAAGGAAAAGAGTTGGAATTTGTTCATGGATGCTCAACGGCAAGATACATGGGATGCTTGGTGCACTGACAATCTTATGTTTGTCCGATTAGCAACCCACTGGAAGTTGGTAGACAGAGTGCTTTTCACAACATACACTATTGAAACCCTCAGAAGCTGGCATTATTATAATGACACAACAACGATCCTAAGAAGAATGAGTTTTGATACTTTCAAAATAGAATATCTTCCCCTCTATAGTGGTTTGAAAGTCGAATTCAGAGATGTTGAAAAGAAGGAAGTAGAGGAGATGTTGGCCGGAGAATCCCTCAGAGACTAAAGCCCTCTCTGATACTATCCTATTGAGTACGGACCAACTGGTTGGAGCCAACCCCCTGATGAATGACGCAATAAAGAGGCAAGCGTTGGAACGAGTCCAGAGGTACGTGAGAAGAGAAAATGCAAAAATCAAAGCTGAGAACGAGCTTGCAGCAAAAGCCTCCTTTGACACCCTAAAAGCACTCTTTACAGAAGTCCCCATGGCGACTCAAGGTCCCCTTCCTAGTCAGATTTGTCCTGGAAATATTGATGACATGCCAACAAATGTAGTCCCATTGCCACTTTTTAAGGTAGAGTACAATGAAGACCCTGATCTTCATGTAGCAGAGTTAATGGTAGCATGTGTGGCAATACCAGAACCCCTGAGCATTGGTTAGAAATATTCCCCGCCACTTTCAAGGGTGTGGCATTTCAGTGGTATGAGAGACAAGTAGCAGGAACTTTTGGCACATGGGACGACCTGAAGTTGGCCTTCCTCATCACTAAATTCAAGCGTGAAGATTTTGAAGAGCAGATGCGAGAGGAGTTTATAAACTTAAGTCAGTCCTTTGGAGAAAGAGTAGAAGCTTATGTCTCGCAAATGGAATCCATCCTAAAGAGATGGACTAACCATCATTTGGATAAAGGAATCCGGAAAGGAGTGTTTCTCAGGGGCCTACAACCAAAAGTTTGCAAGTTCATGGAATTGAGAAGACCTATCAATCTGTAAGCTGGAGTGGAAGGTGCAAGATTATATGACGAAGTTGAAGCAAGGCTCTCAATGACTCCAAGAAGAGGAGTCTTACCTCCTCCCATGCTTGGAATGGTATACCCACCAAATGCAGTCCCAGGGACAGTTCCCTACCCCTATCCCCAGATGCAAAAAATGCCACAGTATAATGCACCTAATCCACTGAGGTCGCCACAGAGGATAGTGCCACAAATGATGGTTTAACCATAGCAATAGTGACCTCAAACAGTTCCTCCAATGGCAACTCAACAACAGTGAAACCCTACCAACTGGAATCAACAACCCCAAGTCTCAACAGGAGCTCTGAATTAGAACCAGAACAGAGGACCCTCTAGATTGACCCAACCAGTGTATGCAATAATTATAGAAAGTTCCCAAAACCCTACTACAAGTACTTCAGGAGATGAAAATATGAAGGATTATTTATCCAACTCAGTTGCAAGTATCAAGAAAGAGCTTCTGGATGTGATTACAGAGCAGCTTCAAACGCTGAAGGTGAATACTGCCAATATATCCACTCTTGCAGGATCTCGAAGAGATGTGATGCACTCTAATACTGTTACAACTATATATATCATCTCTCACTTGACTTGGGTCTCACCTATATATACTAACTCTACATCAATATGAATCATTCTTTGGGAGCATGTCTTGTGTATCTCTCTCGTACTCTCTCTCTCTCTCTCTCTCTCAACATGGTATCAGAGCTATGGATGTGTAGCAACAACAAGGAAGATAAGTTGTTTATACTTGATTGAATTCTTTGCACAATGATGATTTGATACATGAACTTGTTCAAATTAGAAGTATTAGTAGCTCTTGTCGTGCTCTCGAATCCTGTCAAAACCGCTTGTCAATCGGAGTTCTGGATCAAAAGTTATGACAGTTCAGGATTCAAGACAACAATTTTGCTCGAATATGCGATTCTTTATTTAAAATTGTAATTCTAATTACAATTCGTTAATCCCCACTTACAGTTTGTTAATCGCTCATCTTTGTTAATGACGTTGATTATGACAAGCAAACATCTTGCTATTTTTAGCGATGTTTTATTATCGTTTATGTTTTTTGCTCGACTGAAATAGCACTTTTCTTATACGCATCATCTCGTCTTGCACGTTACGTCTCTCTATTTCGGGCTTTCTTTTTAGTCACTCAATACTTTTCGTCGTTCTTACGTGCATCTCCCTATTTTGATTGTCATGCGTCTCAACTACGCTCGTCTTGATCATGGTTTGCAGATTCTGCGATCTCATCTTATTTGTTTTCTCTCGACATTCAGGCATGGCCAATTGCATAATTGTTAATGGATATTCGTCTGGCCAACATTCAGTTCCCTTCTTTCAAGGACAAGGCTTTCCTGGGTGGAAAGCAAAGGTGATGCTAATTCTTGAAGGTGGCGAATTATTTGATATTATTTGGGGCAACCTGTCTTGCCCAGTTCAACCTATTGATGTGATGAATAACAATTCTGTGATGATGGCCCGTTATTTGAACAATGGAAAATTGATCATACTGATTGGATTCGTCATGACAAAGCAGCTCGTCGTTATATATTGTCCGCACTTCCTGACTCACTTATGTTGGATGTCTTTCATCTGGAAACCTCTCATGCTGTTTGGGAGTATCTTATCTCAATGTTTGAGAAGAAATTGGTCACCGAAATTTTATATCTCCAAACTTGTTTGAAGAATCTTCAATATAAGGTTGGTACTTCTATGCACTCTCATATCGAGGCTTTTAAAGACATTATCAATCAGCTTGGTGCTGCCGGCGCTCCTGTTGCTAAAAATCAGATTGTTACTCAACTTCTTCATACCATCAAAGATCCTTTATATGACAATATCATCACTATTTTGTCTAACAAGGATGATATCCACTTTGACAAAGAATGTATATCTCTTATTGAATATTCTCAACATCATGAGCATCATTTGGAAAAATCTGATGCTGTTTTGGTCACTTGCGAACAAAGGGATTTTGATGATGCTTTTGTTGCTCGCAAGCGTCCCGCTTCACGTTTTCAGCAGGGTGGATGCTCTAATCAAGGTAGGAAATCTTCTCGTCTTGCTTATCCTAATAAACATTGTTCTTATTGTGATAAGAAAGGCCATGTGGCTTCTGATTGTGCTGGGCACGTCAATATGATGAGGAGCATGGAGTTACTATAAAGCAACCTCGCTCGTCCAAAAGTTTTCCTCCTTGTGATTATTGTGCACATACAGATCATCCATCTCGTCGTTGTTATAAATGCAGATATGATGAAGAACGTTCTCGAGCTTACATTGTTCAACAAACTACAACTGATGATGATCATACTCATCAGGAGCTCAATTTCGTCCATCATGATATCTCTCCAGAAAAGGTACTTCATGTTCATGATGGTTCTCTATTCATCATTGATTCAGGTTGCCACTGGAAACATGACATACTAATCGCAGTGGCTTCACCATTATCATTCTCTTCCTGTCAAGAAGTTTGTTTACCTTGTGGATGATACGACTTGTCAAGTCAAAGGAGTGGGTGATTTATATCTGGGGACTGTTTCATCCACTAGAATATTAAGAGGAGTTCTTCATGTTCCAGATTTGCAAAGGAATCTTCTTTCTATTGCTCGTCTAGTTGATCTTGGTTTGTTTGTTGGCTTTGATCATAATCAATGTCGTATAGAGAAAGACGGACATACTATAGCAGTGGCTCCTCGACATGGTAATCTATTTGAGCTATCATTGAACGATACAGTTGCAAATGTTGTTACTGCCCTTGGAGATGCAGATTGCAAATTATGGCATCAACGATTTGCACACTCCGATTTTGCCAAAATTCTTGATCTTCATCGTCATGGTCTTGTGCAAGGTATGGATCTTAAATCTCATCCATGTATGGGAATATGTGAGTACTGTGCACTTGGAAAACACCATCGTTCACCTTTCCACACTTCTAGTTCATCACATTCCTGTGCTCTCTTGGATTTGGTTCATACCAATATTTGCGGTCCTTTTCCTGCCTCAAAGTTGTAAAATATTACACGGCGCAGCGAATAGAATCTAAGAAAGAGATAGAGAGTACACAACAGATAAGAGGAGAATCAGTAAATTCTTTAACTCCAAGCAACTGATACAAAGATGGCTCTGTCCACCCGTGCGCTTCCACTATGTGAAGCTTAGATGGTGATCTAGACAGAAGATATGTGAAGAGCTTAAGGCTAGCTGGAACAACAACTCTGACTGGGTGAAATAAGAGTGATCGATGGTTGTGAAGGGGTTTAGCTTTTATAGCCTGCGAAGGCCATGAGGTTGGCCTGATCGACCTACCATATAAGGCTCCACTAGTCGGCCAGGGAATATTCCCTTTACCATCGGACCGGGGGCACTACCCCCGAACCCTCGCCAAGGGGGCCGCTGGCCCCCCTGGGACCCCCTAGCCCAGGGGCCGCTTCCGCGGCCCCTGGACCCCACAATAGGGGCCCCTTTTAACTCCCTTACCCCGCAACTCGATACAATGCACCTCGAGTTGCTACCAGCTTAACCACTCCATCTAACCCAAAGATTAGACCCACAACGGTCACCTTTTTGCCATCTGGTCACATAGATCTCATCTGATATACAAGTCAGGACTCAACCAATGTTCCGAGCTCACATTTGGCTTCTCCTCATAATGGGGGCCTTACAACTTTGAGCACCATGGATCATTGGTAGCACCTAATGAGGGTGGGGCATTGATCATATCTAACACCCCCCCTCAATGTCCACCCATAGGTGAACTATCTCCTCGGCCCAATACCGAGTCTCTGAAGATGAACTTGAAGCAGATCCTTCGTAAGTGCTTTGGTGAAGATATCTGCTCCATTCTCCTCTGTCCAGTTCCACTATCCCATCCTCCATCAAATCACGCACATAGTGATACTAGATCTCTATATGTTTGGTGCGTGCATGAAACACTGGATTTTTGGCAATGGCGATGCAACTCTGATTGTCACATCTCAGCACAGTTGGTTCTTCATCCTGCACTCCCATATGCCATAGAATCCTTCTCAACCATACTGCTTCATATGCATCAAAACAAGTTGCCTTGTACTCTGCTTCGGTAGAAGACAATGCCACTGTTGGCTGCTTCTTACTAATCCAAAAGAAAATTCCTGAACCTAAAGAGAAATAATGACCAGAAATTGACTTCCTAGAATCACTGTAGATCAGACTGCTGACCAACCTCCTATACCTCCCAATGTCTGCTAGTGCTGATGTATCCTCAACGGATAACTTTGCATTCACCTCCATAGATGTAGCTATCTCCTTGCACTCAGTCATGCCAAATGCCTTCAAGATCTCCCATGCATACTTCTTCTGAGAGATGAAGATCTTTCCTGGCTCTTGCCAGACTTCAATCCCCAAACAATAGTGTAGCAAGCACAAGTCTGTCATTTCAAACTCAAAACTCAAAGCCTTTCGATTTTGGTTGATCATATCTTCATAGTCACCTGTAATAAGAAGGTCATCCACATATAGGACAATCATTACAGACTTTTTACCATCCCTGTAAACATACAAGTTAGCATTTGAGGCACATCTTTTGAAGTTTAGGTTTAAAAAGAACTTATCTATCTGTTGGTACCATGCTCTGGGGGCTTGTTTCAGCCCATATAATGCCTTCTTCAACTTACACACTTTGTTCTTAGAATGGGGGGCCTCAAACCCTGGTGGCTGAGCCATGTATACCTCCTCCTTGAGGTCACCATTTAAGAACGTTGACTTAACATCCATTTGGTACACTGGCCACTTCTTGTAGGCAGCCACTGCAAGTACCGTGCGAAGAGTGGTCATTCTGGCAGTTGGGGCAAATGACTCTTGAAAATCAAACCCTTCAACTTGTGAAAATCCTTGGGCAACCAGTCTAGCTTTGTACTTTTCTAAGGTACCATCAGCCTTGTACTTTACCTTCCAGATCCACTTAGTGCCAATAACCTTCCACTTTGCTGGTCAATCCACTAGCTCCCAAGTATCATTCTTCATTATGTTGTCATACTCCGCCTGCATAGCAGCCTTCCATGATGGATCTGCAAGTGCTTCTTCTAAGTCAATTGGCTCCTTTACTTCTCTCATAATCTCAACCATCAAGGCCATATTGACTATGTGAGCAGAAGCCCTCCTTTGCTCCTCTATTCTCTGAGACCTCCTTGGTCCGTCTGCCTTCTCCTCAACAGATGCAGGCATAGGATTATTGTAGTCATAGAGCTGCTTCACCCAACGCGGCAATGGCTTTTCCGGTGGGGTGATGTCAGGTTGGTGAACTTTTTCCTCATCATCTGAAGATGATGCTTCCTCCTCCTTAAGGATAGGGATAGCTCTCGGGACAGGTTCATAGTGGACTACTTCTTTGCTTGATGATAAAGTGGAAGAACTTGCCTTCTCCTCCTCCACTGTATGCGACTCCTCCTTGAACACCACATCACGGCTCGGGATGATCTTCTTTGCCTCTTGGTCATATAATTTGTAAGCCTTCTGCTCATCACTATAACCCAAGTAGATACATTTTCTGCTTTTTGGTTTTAACTTGTTTCTCTTCTCATCTGGAACATGTGCATAACATTCACATCCAAAAATTCTAAAATGTGAGATGGATGGTTTCTTACCAGTTAAGCCTCATGAGGTGTTTTTCCCTTGAGAGCCTTTGTATAGCTCTGATTTAGAATGTAGACTGCAGTATTAACAGCTTCAGCCAAAAATGGTTAGGCAATCCCTTGCCCTTTAGCATGCATCTTGCCATCTCCACAATGGTGCGATTCCTGCATTCCACAACACCATTTTTCTGAGGTGTGTGAGGCGTCCTCAATTGATGCTTGATCCCTTTGCTCTTGCAAAAGCCTTCAAACTCCTTTGAGTTGAACTCACCACCACCATCTGTTCTAAATTTCTTCACACTTTTACCTGTTTCATTCTCAACAAGTTTTAGCCATTCTTTAAACTTACCAAAAGCTTGATCCTTATCATGAAGGAAGTACACCCACATCTTCCTACTGTAGTCATCGACAATCAACATAAAATAAGAAGATCCCCCCAAGGCCTGTGTAGGCATCTTACCACACAAGTCAGCATGCACCAACTCTAGAGGAGCCTATGCTCTATTCTTGCTTTCTTGTGGAAATGCCTTTCTCTGTTGCTTGCCCATCATACAAGCTTCACATGGTTCCTTCAATTCAGTTACTGTAGGTAGGTGAGCAACCATACCTTGCTTTTGCATCTCCTTCAACACTGCAAATCCGATGTGTCCAAACCTTTCATGCCAAAGCTTACTTGTGCCCACTCTAGCGGTGGCTGTAAGAGCACTTAGCTCATACAGGTTGTTCCTTCTTTCTCCTTTGCCAACAATTGTGCCAGCACTATCAAGAATTTCTGCACCTGTCTTCTTGAACCTCACTTCATGACCAAGATCAGTTATGGCAGCACTGATAAGAGATTTCTCCTGATTTTGGGAACATACAACACATTTGAAAGCTTTTTGACTTCACCATTTGCAGCAACAAAAGAAATAGTACCTGTGCCCGTAGAGGGCATTTACCATCATTTCCAACCGTCACAGTGATGGGTTCTTGTAGAGGTTGCATAGAACTGTATAGACCTTTCTTGTTGGTCATGTGACGGGAGGCCCCACTATCCAACACCCATGAGTCAGTGGTAGATTCTTCTTGTGCCGAGGAGCACACTTCCTCAATGGTCGCCATGAATAATTCTAGCTCTGCTTCAGCCGTATTGGCTGTCTCTTTCCCTTTACTTTTAAGGGTACCATTAACTTCATCTGCCTTCTTGACACGACAATCTGCAATTGCATGTCCTTTCTTCTTGCAGCAGTAGAAGCACTCTCCTTGAAACTTCTTCTTTCCGCCCTTCTTCTTTTTGTCACCATCATTTTTGGTGGAGGAACCACCTTTTCCTTTTGCATTGGCAGAGAATGCAGCATCTCCATTGTTGCTTCCTTCTCGGGCTTTCAGCCTCAACTCCTCCTCCATTAATAATGCACAAAACTCCTCAAAAGTCAAAGCTTGAGGTCTCACCTCAGTATTAAGGGCAGTTACTAGTCCATCAAACTTTTGTGGAAAAATCCGAAGATATCTCCAAGCTAGCTCTTCGCTAGTATTTTGTATCCCAGTGCCAGCCATTTGGTGGCACAGATTCTTAATCCGAGTGATGAATGCTTCAACCGTCTCTCCTTTAGCAAACTTCTCTGCTGCTAGATGATTCTCCAAGTTTTGAATCCTTGTTTGGTTTCGTGTTTCATACTGACTCCTTAGTACATTCCAAGCTTCTGACGCTTTGGTTATATGCTGAATCAATGTCAGAACACTGTCAGAACAGCTTGTAACTAAGGCACACAATGCATCTGCATTCCTTTGTTTCCAAGCTCGTAGAAGATCTGCATTCGGAGGAATCATCACACTAGGATTTGATGGGTTGGGGGTAGGCTCTGGTTCTGCGTCAGTCCCCAGCACAATCTCTAGAAGCTCGTAAGAATCAAGGATAGTTGTAATTTTGAACTTCCACAAGGTGTAGTTTGTACCATCTAACTTGCCTTTGCTGAAGATTGGTGGACGAATCCTCAGTGTTTGAATAGCCAATACAGCAACACCACCTCCTGCACCGCTTCCTGATGCGCCAGAACCACTTCCAAAAGTTGACATAGTTTCTCTTTGCTGTTGAAGCCTTTGCCTCTTGCACACTCTCTGATCTCTAGAGCCCCCTGGGCTCTGATACCATGTAAAATATTACACGGCACAGCGAACAAAATCTGAGAAAGAGATAGAGAGTACACAACAGATAAGAGGAGAATCAATAAATTCTTTAACTCCAAAGATGGCTCTGTCCACCCGTGCGCTTCCACTGTGTGAAGCTTAGATGGTGATCTAGACAGAAGATAGGTGAAGAGCTTAAGGCTAGCTGGAACAACAACTCTGACTGGGTGAAAGCTGAGTGATCGATGGCTGTGAAGAGGTTTAGCTTTTATAGCCTGCAAAGACTATGAGGTTGGCCTGACCGACCTACCATATAAGCCTCCACTAGTCAACGAGGGAATATGCCAGTGTTGAGATATCGAGCTCCACTCGTGATACGCCAGGGTGACCGTTGTGTAGTTATGTCACCGACTTGTCAGTTGTAGACGCGGTTGGTACACTGCCCATGAATAATAGCTACATGATAGCTATCCTTATCTACTCTAGTTCGTGGCTCGGTTAGTATGCCACCTTAGTTAGTTGAGTTTGGTTTGAGACCCATATATAGGGTTCTCCAATTTTCTTTGTATGAGAGTTTTTTTGGCTTACACAACAAAGAAGAGGAAAACTATTTTCAGCCCTCACCCTTGTGTGTATTCCCCCATTGTGCAAGCAAGAAAGCTTCAAGTGAGACTCCTTCCTTCTCTCCCACAATCTTGACATGGTATCAGAGCCTTGTTCGTGGTAAGGAGCTCAAGAAAGCAAGCCAAGCTCGCGGTGTTCTGGTAAGAGGATGATGCCAGGAGGCATATTCCACGGTGGATTCCGTGCCACGGTGGATTCCGTGAGGTTTTACGGTGGATTCCGTAAACTTAGATGACCGGGGCTCATACACAAAGAGGATTCTTTGTGCGAGAAGTTGATGGGGACGCCTGTCCTTTTCGGGCGTTTCATTAATTTAGTGTGTACATGGGTGATTCCATAGCGGGTGATTCCGCAAAATGCATATTAAATTAATAAACGTTTATGAGTTTAGAGTGCGCACTCGTAATAAATTAAGGTTAGGATTTATTTCTAACCAGTTGATTTATTTATGTAGCTGAAGACTGCTAGGTATTCACTTTTGTCGGTTTAATTGTATTATTTTACTAACGATTGTGAATGCTTCAGTTGATGTGTAGAGATAGCAGCAGTGGCGGAGGAAAGCATTGGAGTCTAGCGGGTATTCGACATTTGGACTATATTTTGATAGGCGCCACGCCTATATTTTGTTATGTCTATTGAGACATCGATTATTAATTATTATTTTGTATGCGCTTATGCGCCCGGATATGTTATTTCTATTTGGACATTGAGATTGGGCGTGCCAGACTCTATGGGCACCATCCATTAGCTTTATTTTCCTATTTTTGTAGAAAGCAAACTCAAAAGCTAAAAGCTTGTCATATTTTTGTAATTGGGCTATTATTGAGCATGAAGATTGGAAATATACATAAAATACATGCTTTGTGAAGCGCTCACACAAGGCATGGTGGAGATTGAACCCAATTTGTCTCTTGCCTCTTGTCGTGCATGCTTTTACATGGTTTTTTGTGCAAAAAGGTAGAGTTCTTTGTTCTTGGGGACCTTCCGGGATTCACCACATGAGCTATCTGCGACCGATCTGCGCACCAGTGGTATCAGAGCGGAGCAGAGATCAAGAGCTTCCAATCGCTACCAATCTCGGGCGAAGGCGGAGCTCCAGGAACAAACGGGCTCTACAGTCAATCTCATCGCGAACCGTCAATACAGGCAGACTTCTGGCGATCAAGAACCCCAGTTTCCACTGTCAGATCGCGAAGGACCAGGCTCTGCAGGCGGAGGACCACTCATACACTTCCATCAACAAGTCGTTGAAAAACAGTGAGAAAATTCTTAATCTTCTCAATTAAAAGCTTAATTACAAAGCTTTATAAGCTTAAAGGAAGCTTAAGGCTTCTTCAAATCACCTCGGCGTGTCAGAGTGTGGCCCCGAAATTTTCGCGCGGCCAAAAAAAACGGCCCCCCCTCCCACGAAAAATTACGCCGCCTGCTAGTCCACCATTAAGCTTCATAAGCTTAAGCTTAATCACTTAAGCTTAAGCCATTGCAAGTCACACAGGGCAGACAAGTTGGCAAACTCCGGGTCCCGCACTTCTGAAGTTAAGTTTCGCAAGTCGACGGTAATCAAGTTCTGCAAGTCGGCCTAAGTTCAGCAAGTCAACAACTCTGCAAGTCTGCTAAGTCTACAACTCTGCAAGTCAGACTAAATCAGAACTGACTAGTGCTTAAAACTCCTAGAAGACTTGTTCGTATGCAAAAACTCTGAACTGGAAAGTTGTTCGCAGCAAGCTGTTCTACCTATCTACAAGTTCGTTGAAGTACTTTCAGCAAACAGATACAGAAATATTGCAGAATTTCTGAAAATTGAAGAAGAAATACCCAAAAATACATAGCCTTGTAATCCCGAATTTGAGCTACGCTCATCCCGCTAACCTGATTTTGAGTGAGAAAGGTTTGTTGAGTTTTGCAGGATGACTACTCCACACATGGATGATCCTATGGCTGAAGACGACTTACTTGAGCCTACCATGGAACAAAAGCTGGATCTAATCATGCTACAATTGGAAGAAGAGCGAAGGGCTAGGCAAGCATTGCAAGCGCAATTGACAAAACTTCAAAGAGCGTCCACCGATAAAGAAGAACCTCAAGCTGAAGATTTGATTCGATGTACCATCGACGCCACTCTTAAAGCACAAACCATTCGCAAGGAATCCAAGATAAGTAAACGAAGTTTCAAGTTTCGCACTTTCAATGGCATAAGAGAAGGAAAGAGTGTTTTATCATTCATTAGCCAGTTTGATGACTATTTCCATGAGGAAACTTATCCAGAAAAAGATAAAATCAAGTGTGTTACTAATCATCTGATAGACAGAGCATCACTTTGGTGGACTGTAGTCCGCAAGAGCATAGAATGTCCTTCTACATGGGAAGATTTCAAGAAGAAGTTCATGCAAAATTTCCTTCCACCGCAATTTCATGAGAAGGCTATCAAACAATGGGATTTACTTCAACAACGAGATCGTGAGCCTATTCCATAGTATACAGAGCGTTTTTGGAATGCACTCCTACAGCTACGCATGCTTGAAGATGTACCAGAGACGACACATAAGCGGAAGTATATGTCTGGACTTCTTGGACATTACTACGCTGAAGTGAACATGTTCAAGCCTGCTACCCTTGAAGACGCCATCTCCTTAGCTCACGACACTGAAGATAAGTTACGCGGAAGAGATCGACGACCACAGCAATTCCAAGCTAACGGTAATTATGGATCTAAACAATTCAATTCCAATTTTAGAAGGTTTAATCCAGGTCGTTTCTCATCACCATCTTTCCGCAAGAATTGGCCTAAACCACCTGCATTACCATCCACTGCCAATCCAAATCCTAAGCCTATTCCACAAGCAAATCCAAATGTACCCAGACTTCCAGCCATTGCAAATAATGTGACCAAAGCCAAGCCAATAGTATGCTACAAGTGTCACCAGTCAGGGCATCTCGCAGCAAATTGTCATTCAAAGAAGCCACCAGCACATATCAACTACCTTGGAGCTATGGACGAAGACGAGCATGAGGATATGCCGGATTTCACTGAAGAAGAGGATGATACTATTACTACTTCCAACACTTTACCAGGTATGCCTACTCCACATTCATTGTTGACTATGAAATGTATGGTGCATGGTAAAGAAAGAACTATATTGCATGATGACGGAAGTACCCATGACTTTATTTCAGCAAAATTGGTAAAGGAATTAAAATTGTATACTGTACCTACGCATTATCGCATAAAAGCTGCATTTTTAGGCACTAGGTACAATGGCACACAAGAAGTACAAGATTTAGAAATTCAAATTGGTCCATACATTGAAAGAAGAAATTCCTTAGTTGTCCCATTACAGTCAAGCGACATTATTTTAGGAATGCCATGGAGACACCAGCATAATCCAAATATAGATTATTCCACGCACACAATGAATATTAATTTTCAAGGAAAATCTATTACATTATATGGTATGCATGCATCTCATATTTTTCCACTGCTTTCGCATACTCAAGCAAAACGTGCACTACGCAAGAATACTAAATCATATCTCATTTGGGTGAATGAATTGCACGCAAAGGAAAATCATCTGCACCATAGGCATAAGGAATTTCTTGCATATTTTAAGGACTGTTTTGCAGAAGACCTACCACCAGGTTTACCACCATCACGTCCAGAAGACCATAAGATTGATCTAATACCTGGCACACAACCACCTTGCAAAGCACCATATAGGCACAATCAAATAGAGCAAAAAGAAATCCAGAGTCAAGTTGAATAATTACTAAATAGAGGCTTAATTCGACCTAGCAGTTCCCCATTCGGTGCACCTGTACTCCTAGTCAAGAAAAAGAATAATACTTATCGTATGTGTATTGACTACCGAGCATTAAATAAGATCACTGTAAAGAATAGGTATCCTATACCTAGAGTTGATGACCTTATGGACAAACTACAAGGATCTTCTATATTTAGTAAAATTGACCTTAAGTCTGGATATCATCAGGTGAGGTTAGATAGATCCGACATATTTAAGACTGCATTCAGGACATAGTTTGGCCATTACGAATTCTTAGTCATGCCATTCGGATTAACTAATGCACCTGCTACTTTCAGTAGAATGATGAACCATATTTTTCTGAAATATCAATATTGTGTGATTGTTTTCTTTGATGATATTTTGGTGTTCAGTCAAAGTGAAAAAGAGCATTATGAGCATTTATCATTAGTTTTTCAATTACTGAAAGAAAATCAATTGTTTGCAAATCCTGAAAAGAGTGAATTCTTTAAGACAGAAATAGAATATCTAGGTCATATTGTATCAAAAGAAGGAATCAAAGTTGATCCTAAGAAAATTGATGCAATATTGCATTGGCCTGTTCCTAAAAATGTACATGAATTACGCTCATTCCTTGGTCTTGCTAGTTTCTATAGAAAGTTTGTACGTAATTTTTCATTACTTGCTTTACCATTAACCAAACTTCTTAAGAAAGGAATTGTTTATCAATGGACTGAAACTCAGCAGAAATCCTTTGATTTACTGAAACGTGCATTAACTAATGCCCCTGTTCTACAATTGCCTGACTTTAACAGACCATTCTTTCTAGTTGTGACCGATGCTAGCGGATCAGGAATAGGAGCCGTATTAATGCAAGACAACCATCCAATAGCATATTCTAGTTCTAAGCTGAAACCCTCTGAGCTCAAATATTCCACTTATGACAAAGAACTCTTAGCAGTTGTACAAGCATTAAAACAATGGAAGCATTATTTAATGGGTTCAGAATTCATGATAAAAACTGACCAGCAAAGCATTAGACATCTACTTAGCCAACCCCAAATTTCTGACCGTCATATCAAATGGGCTTCCTTCATTCAAAGCTTTCATCCTATCATTCAATACCAACTTGGAAAAGAAAATGTAGTTGCTGATGCATTGAGTAGAAGACCTGCAATTCATAATATCTCTATCATATCTTTTGATTCTTTGATTGCTATGAAAGACACATATCACCAGGATATTACTTTTCATTCTGATTGGCAAAAATTAGTTCAAAATAATTTCATTCCTGTTGATTCATTGTCATATCATGATGGATTTATGTTTTTTGAAAAGAGACTGTGTGTTACTATTCCATTCCGATCTTTTGCCCGGGGGTATGATGCCAGGAGGCATATTCCACGGTGGATTCCGTGCCACGGTGGATTCCGTAAACTTAGATGACCGGGGCTCATACACAAAGAGGATTCTTTGTGCGAGAAGTTGATGGGGACGCCTGTCCTTTTCGGGCGTTTCATTAATTTAGTGTGTACATGGGTGATTCCATAGCGGGTGATTCTGCAAAATGCATATTAAATTAATAAACGTTTATGAGTTTAGAGTGCACACTCGTAATAAATTAAGGTTAGGATTTATTTCTAACCAGTTGATTTATTTATGTAGCTGAAGACTGCTAGGTATTCACTTTTGTTGATTTAATTGTATTATTTTACTAACGATTGTGAATGCTTCAGTTGATGTGTAGAGATAGCAGCAGTGGCGGAGGAAAGCATTGGAGTCTAGCGGGTATTCGACATTTGGACTATATTTTGATAGGCGCCATGCCTATATTTTGTTATGTCTATTGAGACATCGATTATTGATTATTATTTTGTATGCGCTTATGCGCCCGGATATGTTATTTCTATTTGGACATTGAGATTGGGCGTGCCAGACTCTATGGGCACCGTCCATTAGCTTTATTTTCCTATTTTTGTAGAAAGCAAACTCAAAAGCTAAAAGCTTGTCATATTTTTGTAATTGGGCTATTATTGAGCATGAAGATTGGAAATATACATAAAATACATGCTTTGTGAAGCGCTCACACAAGGCATGGGGGAGATTGAACCCAATTTGTCTCTTGCCTCTTGTCGTGCATGCTTTTACATGGTTTTTTGTGCAAAAAGGTAGAGTTCTTTGTTCCTGGGGACCTTCCGGGATTCACCACGTGAGCTATCTGTGACCGATCTGCGCACCAGAGGAGCAGTGTTGCTTTCATTTTCTGTTTTGGGAGCAGATCTCTGCAGGTAGCACAGCCGGAAAGTGCAAGAGTGCATTGTCTCAGGTTGAGACGCCCTTCGCGGTGAAGCAAGAGGGCAGTATATGCTGCGGGCAAGGGCTTTAGCCCTTGGCGACCTTGTTTTTTTGATTTGAGGCCATTTCGAGGCCTGTTTTGGAGGCGGAAGTTTTCTGCACGCACTCAGGAAAAGGCCCAATTTTATGCTGTGCGACCACTGTTCTACAGGTCAGTGAAAAGTTACCACAGAAATTGCATCGTATGCTTATGTGCAGAGACATTGGGAGTTACAGAATCATCATTGGTTCCTGTTTATGCAAAATCGTCACTAGGAAGTGACTGTGTGGTCAAATACCACTTTCGCCAGTTTTGCAGATTTGCCCTTGTGAGGGTGAAGCTGTGTTTTTTGCAGTGACAGAATTTTTTTGCAGTGTTCTGTAATGGCGTCTGATTCTCTTTCACAGATTGTCACTGAAAAGCTTGACAAGAACAACTTCCAACATGGAAGTTTAGAATGACGAATTTCCTTATGGGAAAAGGATATTGGGAATTTGTTGCAGGAAATGAAGAAGAACCAGTTCTTCCTGATGTTCCCAATCAACAACAAATGCAGGCATTTAAAGCATGGCATGAGAGAGCCAGGAAAGTTATGTATTGGCTGTCTATCAGCATTTCAGATTCTATGATTGTGCATATTCAGGATGCAAGTACGCCAAAGGAGGCATGGGATACTTTGTCAAAAATGTATAGCACAAATACGCAAGCCAGGAAAATGCAGCTCAAGCAAGAGTTGCATAATGTGCAAAGAGAAAATATGAGCATAAGTGACTACCACATGAAGGTGAAGAAGATTGCAGATGCACTTGCTTCCATTGGGTCGCCAGTGGAAGATGATGATTTAGTTTCCGTGACCTTGAATGGTCTAGGAAAGGATTATGCACAGTTTCGGACATCCATTTCAGTTCGTGAAAGATTTCCTGATTTTGAGGAGTTGATTGCTCTTCTAATTTCTGAGGAGCAGAGAAATGGTGGTGCATCTTCTTCAGGAGGAACTTCAAAAGAAGCTATCTTCTACTCAAATGCTAGAAGAGGTAGAGGCAGAGCTAGAGGAGGCCGATTTGGAGGCCGTGGTAGAAATCAGAATATGCAGCAAACTCAAGAAAACCAGTCCTATGGAGGAGGACGTGGTAACTCTAGAGGCCGGGGGAGCCAAAGAGGTCGTGGTGGATGGCAAAGAGGCCAAAATGCAAACAGCAATGTTGAATGCTACTACTGTGGTAAAATGGGCCATATGGCTAAAGACTGCTATAAAAAGCAGAATGACATCATGAATGGGAAATTGCAACAAGGGAATTATGCATCTTCTAGTAGACAGGGTGATGACAGAAATGAGCACTTGTTTATGGTGCAGCACATGAACAATTCTGTGACAAGTGCAGAAGAAAGCAACGATGTATGGTATGTTGACTCAGGTGCATCAAACCACATGACAGGTCATGCAGAATGGATGGAGGATGCAAGGAAAATGGAAAAACCAGGATTTGTGGAGACTGGTGATGATACTGCACATCCTATTGTGCAGATTGGAAAAATTCCCTTGTCTATGCAGGATGGGAAAAAGAAATACCTGTCGGATGTATTTCATGTTCCGAATATCACCAAGAATCTGGTTTCTATTGGTCAAATGGTTGAGCAGGGCTTGCAGGTCACATTTAATCCTCATGGATGCTTTGTTGAGGATATGAAAAATAAAGGTCGCTTGATAGCAAAAGGAAAGAAGAAGGGCAGAATGTTTACATTGGATGCAGACATGCCTAAATTGAGTGCAGCAATGTTTGCACATGGGACCGGTGTAGTTGCAGATATTGATATCTGGCATAAACGCATTGGTCATGTTAATGTACAGCGACTTAAATCAATGCAGGCCCAAAATATTGTTGCAGGATTGGAAAAGTTCAAGGTTGCAGAAATGCATAAGGTATGTGAAGCCTGTCAGTTTGGAAAACAGGCAAGGAAACCATTTCCTAGACATGTTCAAGAGAGTGAGAAGCCATTGGAATTAATCCACTCTGATGTGTGGACTACTAAAGCTGAATCTCTTGGAGGCTGTCATTATTTTGTCAGTTTTATTGATGACTATAGCAGAAAAGTTTGGGTGTATTTTATGAAAAAGAAAAGTGAAGTTTTTGGGCATTTTAAAACCCTTAAAGCTATGGTTGAAAAAGAAACAGGCCTGTAGATAAAATGCCTAAGGTCAGATGGAGGGGGAGAGTACCTCTCAAATGAGTTTGCAAGGTTCCTGCAGGAGCATGGCATAAAGCAGCAATATTCATGCAGTCATACCCCACAACAAAATGGAATTGCAGAAAGGAAAAACAGGCATATTGGAGAGGTATCTCGTGCCATGCTCAATGAAAAAGACTTGCCAGATTTTTATTGGGCTGAAGCAGTTGCTACAGCAGTCTACATAATGAACAAGACTCCCACTGCAGCAATACATGGAATGACTCCAGAGGAGAGGTATACTGGTAGGAAACCAAATATTTCTCATTTGAAAATTTTTGGTTGCATTGCCTATGTACATGTGCCAGATGAGTTGAGATCCAAGTTGGATCCAAAAGCTGAAAAGTGCATCTTTATTGGTTACTCTCTGCAACAAAAAGGGTATAGATGCTATAACCCTTCTACTCGTAAGTTTACAGTGAGCAGAGATGTTGTTTTTGATGAGATGAGTAGCTGGTATAAACCAGTAAATGTGATTGATGATGTAGATGCACAAAATGGTAATGCTGCACAGAATTCACAGCAGCAGTCACAAAATATTAGTGGACCTGGAGCGTCCTCTAGCAGTGGTTCACATTCTTTGCCATGGACAGGCAGATTGAGATCAGGAGAATCTTCTCAAAGTAATGCAGATAGTGGTATGCAGGTATCACGAAAAGGAAAAGAGAAGGTTGATCAGCCCATGTTTGATGTGAATGCAGGTCACTCTTATGTGGATGGTGAATCCAGTGGCTCAGAACAGAGCATTGATGATGAGTTGGGTATTCCTTCTATTGTTACACCTGGAGTAAGGAAGACCAGGGATGTTTTGAGAGCACCTGGGAGTGAACCTACTTTGCGCAGGTCTACGAGAGCTAGGTATCCTGTGGATAGGCTGAAATATGATGGATTTACAGCCATTCACTATGCATATATGGTCAAAGTGATACAGGAACCAGAACCCACTTCTTTTGAGCAAGCCATGGGAAAAGAAAAATGGGAGAAAGCCATGGATGAAGAAATGGATGCCTTGGAAGCAAATGCTACATCGGAATTGGTACCTTTGCCTAAAGGTAAAAATGCAATTGGCTGTAAGTGGGTTTATAAGGTGAAGCACAATGCAGATGGTTCTGTGAACAGATACAAGGCAAGATTAGTAGTCAAGGGGTATGCACAAACATATGGCATTGACTATGAAGAAACATTCAGTCCGATTGCAAGGATGGCAACCGTAAGAGCAGTCATTGCTATGGCTGCATCAAAGGGATGGTCTTTACATCAGATGGATGTAAAGAATGCCTTCTTGCATGGTGATTTGCAAGAAGAGATCTATATGGAGTAGCCACCAGGTTATGTGCATGCTATTCATCCTGAGTTTGTTTGCAGGTTGAAGAAAGCCTTGTATGGCTTGAAGCAAGCACCTAGAGCATGGTCTGACAAGATAGGACAGTATCTTGTCACTATTGGTTTTCAGATTTCCAAGGCAGATTTCTCACTTTATGTGAGAAAAACAGAGAAAGGTATTATGCTACTTGTCATTTATGTTGATGATTTGATTATGACAGGTGACAGTGATGAAGATATCCTTCATGTGAAAATGCTATTGAAGCAGAAGTTTGAGATGAAGGATTTGGGAGAGCTGCATTATTTCTTGGGCATTGAGGTGATTAGATCACCAAGTGGGATACAGCTCTTGCAGAGGCAGTATGGATTGGACATGCTGTCCAAATATGGGATGACAGGCTGTAAGCCTATTTCAGTTCCTTTGGAGCAGAATGTGAAGCTGATCGCAGATGCAGGTGAGCTTCTGGAAGACCGTACTATGTACAGACGCATAGTAGGAAGCTTGATTTATATGACTATTACCAGGCCAGATTTGAGCTATGCTGTTGGATTGGTAAGTCAGTTTATGCAGGCTCCAAGGAAACCGCATTTGGATGCGGCTAGACGCATACTCAGGTATGTGAAGTCCACATTGCAGTATGGACTATTTTATGAGACTAGGGTTCAGATACAGTTGCATGGATACACTGATGCTGATTGGGCTGGTAGTATTTCTGATAGAGGATCTACCAGTGGATATGTGTTCTCTTTTGGGAGTGCTGCAGTCACTTGGAGCAGCAAGAAACAGCCTACAGTTGCCTTGTCGAGCACAGAGGCTGAGTACAGGGGTGCAGCAATGGCTGCATGTGAGGTAGCTTGGTTGCATAAGCTACTTTATGATATGCATCAGTCTACAGATGGACCAATTGTCATTTATTGTG
Source organism: Lygodium microphyllum (assembly GCF_053477565.2). Classification (NCBI taxonomy): domain Eukaryota; kingdom Viridiplantae; phylum Streptophyta; class Polypodiopsida; order Schizaeales; family Lygodiaceae; genus Lygodium; species Lygodium microphyllum. The sequence goes on along the minus strand of NC_141162.1, from coordinate 126,907,528 downwards.
ACAACATGAGTAGTATACACTTGGCAAATAACCCAGTCTATCATGCTAGAACAAAGCACATTGAGGTGCATTATCACTATGTGCGAGAGAGGGTTTTACTAAGTCTTATTGATCTAGTTTATGTCAGCACAGAGGATCAGGTAGCTGACATATTCACGAAGGCATTGGGCGCAGAGAAGCTGCGCAAGTTCAGAGACCTGCTTGGTGTGCAGGAATTGGGATTGAGCTCGAGGGGGAGTGTTGAGATATCGAGCTCCACTCGTGATACGCCAGGGTGACCGTTGTGTATTTATGTCACCGACTTGTCAGTTGTAGACACGGTTGGTACACCGCCCATGAATAATAGCTACATGATAGCTATCCTTATCTACTCTAGTTCGTGGCTCAGTTAGTATGCCACCTTAGTTAGTTGAGTTTGGTTTGAGACCCATATATAGGGTTCTCCTATTTTCTTTGTATGAGAGTTTTTTTGGCTTACACAACTAAGAAGAGGAAAACTGTTTTCAGCCCTCACCCTTGTGTGTATTCCCCCATTGTGCAAGCAAGAAAGCTTCAAGTGAGACTCCTTCCTTCTCTCCCACAATCTTGACAACCAGAAAATATTCCCTTTACCATCGGGCTGGGGGCGCCTTTTAACTCCCTTACCCCGCAACTCGATGCAATGCACCTCGAGTTGCTACCAGCTTAACCACTCTGTCTAACCCAAAGATTAGACCCACAATGGTCACCTTTTTGCCATTCGATCACATAGACCTCATCTGGTATACAAGTCAGGACTCAACCAATGTCCGGGCTCACATTTGGCTTCTCCTCATAATGGGGGCCTTACAACTTTGAGCACCATGGATCATTGGTAGCACCTAATGAGGGTGGGGCATTGATCATATCTAACAAAAGTCTCAATATCGATATTTTATAACTTTCATTTATGATTTCTCACGGTACACACATGTCTATCTTCTTCGACATAAGTCTGAGGCTTTATCTATATTTAAACAATACAAGATAAGTGTGGAGCTTCAAACTGGATTCTCTATAAAGACGCTTTGCAGTGACAATGGAGGTGAATATGTATCCAATCTATTTGATGTCTTCTGTAAGGATCAAGGTATTCATCATGAGTTTACAGTTCCTTATTCTCCTCAGCAAAATGGTGTTGCTGAGCGCAAAAATTGCACTATTCTTAATGCTATATGTTGCATGCTTATACACTCTCGTTTGTCTCAAAAGTTTTGGACTAAAGCACTTCTAATAGCCGTTTTTATTCAAAATCATCTTTCAACAACTGCTGGTAAAATTCCTATAACAATCTGGATAGGGAAGACACCTTCAGTCTCTCACTTTCGCACATTTGGCTACATTGCTTATATTCATGTGCCCAAGGACACTCAACATAAGTTGGATCCTCTAGGTTTGAAGGTTATTTTTCTTGGTTATTCAGATCATTCCAAAGGTTACAAATTTTATGATCCTTCTACTCAAAAGGTTATCATTAGTCGTGATGCTATATTTGATGAGAAGACTATGGGTGCCACATGGTTGTCAAATGTTTCAGATGATACATAGTCTTTGCTTAGTGCATTTCCTTACTTGCTTTGTGAGTCTACTAATTCTGATGATCATAAACCTCCTTCACCTCCAAAGAAGATTGATGAAAATTTTGAGATCTATGTCGATCTTCCTATTGAGATAGAGCATGGATTCTATTCTATTGAATATGATGTCTTTGATGATGCTATGTCTGTCCAAGAGGATCCAATATCGTATATGGAAGCTATCAATTCGTCTCAAAGGGATCAATGGCAAGAAGCTATGCAAGCTGAGTACGATTCTTTAATCTCCAAAGGTTTATGGATTCTTACTGAACTCCCCCCAAATCCTGTTCCTATCAAATGTAAATGGGTTTATAAAACCAAGACCAAAGCTGATGGCTCATTTGATAAGTTCAAAGCACGACTTGTTGCAAAAGGTTACTCACAGATTGCAAGAGTAGATTATCAAGAAACATTTTCTCCCGTTGTGCGCTCCACAATTGTTCGTATGATTTTGGCTTTTGCAACACTATTTGATCTAGAAATTCACCAAATGGATGTTAAAACGACTTTTCTCAATGGAGATCTTGAAGAAGAAATCTATATGGAGCAACCTGAAGGTTTTATGATTGCAGGAAAGGAGCATCTTGTATGCCAGCTTCATCGTGCATTATATGGATTGAAGCAAGCCTCTCGTGCTTGGTATATTAAGATTGATCAGTTCCTCACATCTAAAGGTTTTGTTGCATGTTTTGCTGATCCAAATATTTACATCAAAAGGGAGGACAAATGCTTTATTATTCTTGCTCTATATGTTGATGATACTATTCTTGTGTCAAATAATATTGCTTTCTTGGATGCTATAAAGAAGCTTTTATCGACTGCATTTGAAATGGTGGATCTTGGTGAGATACATTCTTGTTTGGGTATTCAAGTTCAACGACACCGACAACAAGGCATTCTTCTTCTTCGCCAAAAAAAGTTTATTAATGATATTGTTAAGAAGTTTGGGTTGACAAATGCGCACTCTGCCAACACTCCCATTCTTTCGAGCTCTACCAAGGGTACATCTACAACACGCAATGAAGAATCAGCCATTCATCAACCTTTTGCTAATCTTCTTGGTTGTCTTCAATTTATTGGTTTAAACACAAGACTAGATATTTTATTTGCAGCTAACTTTTTGGGACAATATCTTTCTTCCCCTTCCACTATTCATTGGAGTGCTGCAAAACGTATTCTTAAGTACCTCAAAGATACTAAGGAATTTGGTCTTATTTATCGTCGTCGAGAGGATTCTTCTTTATCTTCTTCAACTTCTCTTGACCTTATTGGATATACAGATGCTGATTGGGCAAGTTCACACTTTACTATGCGATCTACAAGTAGGAATTATTTCTTTGTAAATGGATGTTTGGTTTCTTGGTCTAACAAGAAACAACGATGTGTTGCGGTTTCTACAACTGAGGCTGAATATGTTGCTGCATCATTAGCATCTCGCGAGCTATTTTGGCTTCGACAACTACTTGCACATTTGGGACATCCTTCATCATCTAGTACACCTCTTCGATATGATAACCAAAGTGCTATTAGTCTTACCAAAGACTATATACAACATAGTAAATCAAAGCATATTGATATTCATTATCATTATGTTCGACATGAAGTTAAGAAAGGTTCCATTAAGGTGAAGCATTGTCCCAGTGTTCAAATGGTTGCAGACATCTTCACAAAAGCTCTTAGTGAATCTCGCTTTAGCTCATTAAGACATGCACTTGGTATTGTTCCAAGTTCTTGTCTCACTGATTGAGGCATGTATCATTGTATTCAAGAAAACTTTATAGTAAATCATTTTTGTATCGTAGGTATGTGTAGGGGCTCGGGTTTTTCCCTTGTTCTCCCCAAGGGTTTTTTCACTCACAATAAGAGACCTTTGTTTGAGTGGGGATGTTACAACTATATATATCATCTCTCACTTGACTTGGGTCTCACCTATATATACTAACTCTACATCAATATGAATCATTCTTTGGGAGCATGTCTTGTGTATCTCTCTCGTACTCTCTCTCTCTCTCAACAAATACATGGTGTGGAAAGCGTCATCAAGCGGGACATTTAGCCACTGAATGTACCCGAAAACCAACCATTCCTGGAGCCTTTGGTTCCTATTGTTTGCGGAAGAACCATACAGAGGATATTTGCTCTCTGAAAGAGATGCATGAACGAAGACAGAAGGATGAAAATGCAAGATTCAACTTGCTGGAATCCAAAATGACAACATAGGATATTGGACCAAAGCCTAGGGAGTTTGGTCCTAATTTCGATCCGAGGAGGTTTCCCTCTCAAAGTTACAGAGGACGATAGTCTGGCGGTGGTCAGAGATCAGAGGTGGAATGTTATAGGTGTGGAGAAAAGGGACATATCTCCTCGAATTGTCCAAACCCTAGACGATCTGTGGATTACAAGCTCTTCTGCAGCCGATGCAAAGGAGAAGGCCACACTGCAAAGGACTGTCCCAGTCCAGCCCTTGTAAAGGCCAATGCCACTGATAGCCAACAGAAGGTACAAGAGCCTGCTTCCAATTTGGTCGAGTTGGAAGTTTCCGCTGTGACACGCACCAAGAAGAAGGAACCAGTTGTTCAAAACGAAAATGATTCTCCTGCTAAAACTGTGAAGTTCAACCTGCCAACAGAGGGACAGAGCAGTATAGAATAGAACAGTGTAGTACAGAGTACTACAGTGCCACAGAAAGCTACAGAGACAGTCCTAGAGACAGGACCAGAGGCCCAGGAGATAGAAGATACAGAAGTACTTCCAGAAACAGAAGAAGTGCTGATGCAGCAATTGTTAGAAGAAAAAGGAAAGATGAAAATGGGTGTAGCCCCATTCCCCAGCTGGTTGGAGAAGCCTATGGATCCTATCAAAGATTATGAGTTGGTCAAAGACCTAGACACTTTTAAACCAAACCTAACATTCTGACAATTGCTGATGCTGTCTCCCAGCTGCCAAAAGAGATTCAAAAGCATATTGATAAGAAGACGTCGACTAAGGATCGCTCCTTCAACAGCGATGACCAAGACCAATAAGGCCTCAGAGCCTGTAAAGGAAGTGGATGTGGCTAATGCCTTCCTAGATCCTAGAACCCTAGAGATTAGTGTATGGATAGAAGGATGCTTTATTTTAGATGCATTGATTGATGGAGGATCATCACTGAACATAATGACGGATGTCACAATGAAGGACTTAGGGTTGCAAGGAATTCAACCTACACAGTGGCTTATCATATTGGCAGACCAAAGCAAAATCAAACCATTGGGCATCCTCCCATACGTAAAAAAAACCCCTAGCAGGAAGAGATTATTGGCTGACATATTTGGTGGTCAAACCAAATTCTTATGGGACCTCATACCCTCTACTGTTGGGAAGACCTTGGCTTTTTGAAGCAAGAGCCAAGACAGACTAGTTTAAAGGAACCCTAACCCTAGGCAGAGGATCCAACAAAGCGGTGTTAAAGCTGTATGGATTGCAAAAATGCAATGGATCCACATCCATCAAAGTCATAACTGACTCCTCCAACGAGGTAACAAATGGTACATCAGGAGACGAAGAGGCTATTAAGCAAATCTTTCCGAAGAAAACAGAGGCACAGTCCCTAATAGTGGGCACTATAAGCCAACTGCCACGGGATGTAAAATCCTTGTCCATGGGTGAATACCTCCTGCCTCAACTAGAATTAACTTTTGAAATCACCTCTGATAGTGAAATAGAAGCATGGATGTACTGTTCTCCCTATTACATGATAGTCGCAGAGATAGAGTAGAGACAATACAGAGACAGTACAGTTACAGTAAAAAGACAGTACAACAGAGGCAGAGTAGATACAGAGCGGCTACAGAACAGAGACAGAGCGGATATAGAGACAGTAACAGATACAGAGCCAGAGCTAGAGCCAGAGCCAGAGCTAGAAGCAGAATCCGAAGCTATGATAGAAGCAGAAGCAGATGCAGAGGCAGAAGATTTGTTCTTCTCTAACAGAGCCTCTACAAAAGCAGAGACAGAGCCTTCAGAGGAAGAGGATGAAAATGATGAGAAAAAAAATGAAGCAGGTTATGAAAGTGCAAATGAAGAATCTCCTCTGATAGAGGATGATCTTGTTGATGTCCCTACAGAGACCTCAGAGGTCGAATATCTTAGGGTACTGGATGGAATGACCATGGTGTCGTTTGGGTTGACCAATGGACCACAAAGTATGCAGAATCTGTATAAGCAATGGATTAAAAGCATAAAAATTAAGTTAACTAGTGGCTCCTGTCACCCTGACTGTTCAGTCCTCCAGAGAAAAGATGATGATGATGCCCCTTGCCAACAGAAGCTAGAGCCATTAGAGCCACGGTCTCTAGAAGATCCGTGCTATGTGACATTCCTGGACGCATCTTCTGAAGATGAATCCCTAAGTCCAGAAGAGATCACCACTCGCACAGAAGCAAACAAAGGTATGATACCCTTCCAGCAACCTAAACAAACGAATGAGTCATCTGTTCAGAAGGAGGATATTGGTTCTAGTGGGACATCAAACAAGGATACTACTCTCTTGAAAGAGTCAGACCTCTATTTAGAAGCAATCCGTGGGACATTTATCCATGAAGTGGAAGGTGAAAGACAAGTAATGTTCCTGGATGCTGAGGGTACAGAACGTCACTTGAAAGTGGGTCTCAATCTTCCAGAAGAAGAACTAGTGGTCCTGCGAGACCTACTAAAGGACAACTTAGATGTGTTTGCTTGGTCATATAAAGACCTAAAGGGGATTGATCCCACAGTATGTCAACATCAAATTGACCTAGAGCCTGATGCCAAACCTATAAGGCAAAGACAAAGACGGATGAATCCTAATTACTCTACTTTGGTGAAGGCCGAATTATTGAAACTTCCTGAAGCAGAGTTCATCTATCCCGTTAACAGTGAATGGTTTTCGCCCATTGTGATAGTGCCCAAGAAGAATGGGAAACTTTGAATATGTGTCAACTTTCGGAAGCTCAATTAGAAGACCAAGAAGGATCATTTTCCCATCCCTTTTACAGACCAACTGTTGGACACAGTAGCACGCCATGAGCTTTATTTCCTCTTGGATGGATTCATCGGATATAACCAAGCCCAAATCGCAGAAGAGGACCAATCCAAAACAACCTTCACCACAGAATGGGGGACCTATGCCTACAGAGTAATGCCATTTGGGCTCTATATAATGCTCCTGCCACCTTCCAATGAGTAATGATGACTACTATCCAGAATCATCTTCATGATTTCATTGAGGTGTATCTTGATGACTTTTGTGTCTATAGCTTGATCCGAGAGCGCTAGGGACACCTAGAGCAATGTTTTGACAGATGTCGAGAGTATGGGATTTCTCTCAACCCCGAAAAATGTGTCTTTGGCATCTCCTTAAGAGTTCTTTTGGGCCATATTGTCTCTTCACAAGGGATTGCAACAGACCCAGCAAAGATTGAAAAGATTGCCGCCTAACAGCACAAACAAACCTCAAGCAATTAAGAGGATTTCTTGGACATGTGGGCTACTACAGAAGATTTATTGCACATTTTGTAACCAAGGCAGCCCCTCTGCACAAGCTCTTGAGGAAAGAGGCGGATTTCCTTTGGACGGATGACTGTGAAGAAGCCTTTAATACCCTAAAACAATGCCTGATCCAAGCACCTATTTTGCAGCCTCTTGATTGGACGAAGGAGTTCCATGTGCATACCGATGCATCAGTTGAAGGGCTAGGTGCTGTCCTATGTCAAAAGGGCCCCTATAAATTAGATCAACCAATATATTATGCAAGCTGAAAGTTCACTAATAGGGAATGGAACTATCCAGTGTGACAGAGCTTGAGTGCTTGGCAATGGTGTTTGCACTGGAGAAGTTTCGACACTATCTACTATCAACGCATTTCAAGTTCTAGGTGGATCATGAAGCCTTGTCCTTCTTAATGAACAAAGAAGATGTTAAAGGACGATTGATGAGATGGTTACTCCTATTCCAAGAGTTTGACTTTGAAGTGGTCACTAAGCCTGGCCATTCCCATGTCTTAGCCGATCATCTATCACGGATCCCTCAAATAGAAGAAGAAGAGGAACAGGATGATCCAGACCTTCCTGATGCTTTCTTGTTTCTAGTTGAAATAGTTACTCCTTGGTATGCAGACATAGCCAACCTCCTAGCAACTCAACAGTATTCTCCTAGCATCTCAAGTCGTGAGAAGAAGGAGCTTGTGTTAGAATCAACCCCCTACACCTTGCTAGGAGGAACACTGTACAAGAAAGGCAAAGATGAAGTCCTGCGAAGATATGTTGCAGGAGATGAAATCGGCATAATATTGAAAGCATGCCATGACGAACCCTGTGGTGGACACTTTGCGGGAGAAGCGACAGCTAGGAAGGCTCTGTTAGCATGATATTGATGGCCAACCCTCCACAAGGATGCATATGACTACTTTAAGAGATGTGATGCTTGTCAACGAATGGGAAAACCCACCAAAACAAGTGCCATGCCACTTCAACTCATTCTCCCCCTAAAGCCATTTGAGAAGTGGGGGATTGATTTTGTGGGTCCCATTGATCCACCCAGCAAACGGAAGCAGAACAGATACATCCTAGTATGTACGGATTATGTCACAAAGTGGTGTGAAGCTAAAGCCTTGAAGCGGGACGATGGTAATAGTGTAGCTTTGTTCATGTACGAGAATATTATCACCCATTTTGGTAGCCCCCTTGAGCTGATAAGTGATAGAGGTACTCATTTTCTTAACAAAATCATGGAGGAGCTGACTGAGCTGTATAAGATCCTCCATCGCAAGTCCACTCCCTATTACCCCAGAGCCAATGGCCAAGTTAAAGTCACCAATCACATCCTCTGCTCAATTCTGACAAGAAGGATTGCCGCACATCATCACAGCTGGGGTGATCGACTTACAGAGGCCCTCTAGGTGTATAGAACCTCCCATAAGGCAGCTACAGGACAGACCCCTTTTCAGCTAGTGTATGGTACAGAAGCTATCTTCCCTGTTGAGCTGGAATTTCCCTCTTTGTGAGTGGCAGTTAAAGAACACTTGGGAGATGGTAAGTCACTGCAAGGGCATCTCCTGCACTTGGAATGCTTGGATGAGATACGCAGATGGCCCTACAGTGTATGGAAACCACTCAAGCGCGACGCAAGGCCTATCATGACAGTTTCATCAAGCACAAGGAGTTCAAAGAAGGTAATCTTGTTCTAGCCTATGATTCAAGATTTGGCAAGTTTCCTGGCAAGCTCCAACAACGGTGGATGGGCCCGTACAAGGTACTTGCTGTAAATCCTAACGGCTTTGTTCAGGTGCAAACCAGGGAGCCTTATGGTGCAGTGCACAGAAACAAATTGTGCTTTGTGCATTGAGAGGCCCGTCCTGTGCGTGCAACACTTCATTCACACTGCTCACCTCTCATTTGATTTGAAGGGAAAAGACTGGTCACTCGCCCCACCCTCTATCTCACACTCTGGTGAAAGTTACAAAGGGCAACCATACTCACTTTCCCATTCGGTTAGGATGAAAGCTCACATCACTCGATTGTTTGTCGATGAAGATCGCGTCGTCTGTTGTTGAAGAGGCATACCCAGGGAGGTAGCCATCAAATCGAATATTGTGTTGGATAGAAACATGGCATCTGCTAGAGGATAGGTAGACACTCTATAGAAAGACCCAGGACACAGCGTACCAAGGGAGACAGCTTCGGAACTGGATCCTGAGGATATCAATTGATGAATCCACTTTGTGGATTGCTGGGTGTTGCCACCTTTTCCACAGCCAGCTTCTCGCCCAAGGGTGTTGGCCACCTTTTCTTGGAGTGAGGCCTGCTATGATAGGGAATTGCTTCCTTTTCTCCCATAACAGTTTTTTTTTTCTTTTCTTTTTCTCCTACTCCCGAGGGTGTTTCCACCTTTTCTCGAAGAATAGGTTGGCATGACAGGGACCTAAGTCCTTTTCTCCCATGACCGATATGTATATTTTTTTCTTTTTTTTTTGTTTTCTTTCGAATTAAGCAAGGGAATGGTGGAAATACCATTTGTCAGAACCCACCTCGCCACTGCCACTGGTGGAAAATAGAGGATAAGAGATCATGGCTGGAAGGTAGGGTTGAGGGGACAGAGGGTTGTGTCCATCTACCACTTTGTGACATAATCTGTACATACCAAGATATATCTATTCTGCTTCCTTCTGGTAGGAGGATCAATCGGACCTACGAAGTCAATGCCCCACTTCTCGAAAGGCTTCAAAGGAAGGATAGGTTGCAGTGGCATGGCACTTGTCTTCGTGGGTTTCCCCATTCTCTGACAAGCATAAAATCTTTTACAGTAATCATAAGCATCCTTGTGAATGGTAGGCCACCAGTATCCTACTAGCAGAGCCTTCCTGGCTGTGGCTTCTCCTGCAAAGTGGCCTCCACATGGCTTGTCATGGCAAGCCTTCAAAACAATCCCGATCTCATCTCCTGCAACACATCTTCTAAGCACTTCATCTTTGCCGTTCTTGTACATTGTGCCACCTAGATTCCAACATAAGCTTCTTTCTTTCCTGACTAGAAATACCAGGAGGGTACTATTGGGTTGCCACCAGATTGGCAATGTCTGCATACCAGGGGGTTACAGTTTCTACCAAGAATAGGGAAGCATCAGGAAGGTCTGGATCATCCTGCTCCTCGTCTACAATTTGTGGGATACGCGACAGATGATCAGCCAGAACATGGGAACGACCAGGTTTGGTAATTACCTCAAAGTCGAACTCCTGAAATAGAAGGAGCCATCTCATCATTTGTCCTTTCACATCTGCTTTGTTCATCAGGAAGGACAGGGCCTCATGATCCACATAAAATTTAAAGTGGGTAGACAGTAGATAGTGACGGAACTTCTCTAGGGCAAACACCATTGCCAAGCACTCAAGCTCTGTCACTGTATAGTTTTGTTCCCTATCAGTGACTTTTCGGCTTGCGTAATAGATGGGTTGATTAAGCTTCGAGGAGCCCTTCTGACAGAGAACTGCGCCTAAGCCTTCAATAGATGCATCAGTGTGTACATGGAACACTTTCGTCCAATAAGGAGGTTGCAGAATGGGTGCCTCAATCAGACACTGCTTCAGAGTGTTGAAGGCTGTGTCACATTCTTCCATCCAAACCTGCATCTTTCCTCAGAAGCTTGCGCAAGGAGGTTTCCTTTGTTGCAAAAGAAGCTATGAATCTTCTATAGTAACCCACATGGCCTAGGAATCCCCTCAACTGTTTGAGGTTGGTGGGTGTTGTCAAAGCTGCAATCTTTTCGATCTTTGCAGGGTCTGTTGATATCCCTTGTGCAGAGACAATGTGGCCCAACAGAACTCCAGAAGAGACCCCAAAGATGCATTTGTCGGGGTTGAGGGAAATCCCATACTCTCGGCATCGGTCAAAGCATTGTTCCAGGTGTCCTCAGTGTTCCCGGATCAAACTATAGACATAGAAGTCATCCAAATATACCTCAATAAAGTCATGCAGATGATTTTGGAATGCAGCCATCATGACTTGCTGGAAAGTAGAAGGGGCATTGCAGAGCCCAAACGGCATCACTCGGTAAGCGTAGGTCCCCCATTCTGTGGTGAAGGTTGTTTTGGACTGGTCCTCTTCTGCTATCTGCACTTGGTTGTATCCGCTGAATCCATCTAGAAGGGAATAAAGCTCATGTCCTGCCACTGTGTCCAACAGTTGGTTTGTGAAAGGAATCGGAAAGTGATCCTTCTTCGTCTTGGAATTCAACTTGCGGAAATCCACACATATACGAAGCTTGCCATTCTTCTTGGGTACAACCATGATGGGTGAAACCCATTCACTATTTGCCACTGGATAAATAAACTCGGCTTCCAGAAGCTTCAGCAGCTCTGCTTTCACCAATGTGGAATAATTCGGGTTTATTCGCCTCTGTCGTTGCCGTACTGGCTTGGCATCAGGCTCCAAGTCAATATGATGCTGACATATTGTGGGATCTATCCCCTTTAGGTCTTTGTAGGACCAAGCAAACACGTCTAAATTCTCTTCAACAAGTTGTACAAAGTTGACAACTCCTCTTCTGGGAGGCTGCTACCCACCTTCAAGTGGCATTCAGTGCCATCTGCATCCACAAAAGTTAACTGCCTTTCACCTTCTACTTCACGGATGAAGGTCCCGCGGACTACTTCTGGATACAGATCTGACTCCTTCAAGGGAGTGGTGTCCTCTTCTGATGTCCCACTAGAACCAACTTCTTCTTTTGGTGGAGACTTAGTTTGCTCCTTGAGATGTTGAAATGGGATTAGAGCCGTTTCGGGTTTGGTTTCAAGATTAGTTACCTCTTGGCTTGAAGACTCCTCTTCTGATGAGACATCTAGGAATGTCACATAACAGGGACTCTCTGATGCCTGTTGGATTCGTGAGACTGGTGCTTATTGGCACGGTGCATCATCATCATCCTTCTTTGGCAAGGATGGGTGAGGGCGGCATGAGCCACTGCTGAAAGACGGCTTGTTCTTCTTTAACCATTTCTTATAAAGATTTTGCATATGAGAAGATCCATTTACCAGACCAAATGGTACCATCGCCATTCTGTCCCACAGCATGAGCGCGTCTGCTTCTGATGCTTCTGGAACTTCTTCTTCATATGTATCCTCTTTAGGTGGGATAGATTCTTCCATCTCGCTTTCATAACCTTCTTCTTCAATATCATCTCCATCCTCTTCTGTCTCTGTCTCTATCTCTGTCTCTGGCTCTGTCTCTGCTTCTGGATCTGTCTCTGCTTCTGGCTCTATCTCTGCTTCTGGCTCTGGCTAAGTAGGAGCTCTGTAAGAGAAGAACAGGTTCTCTGTTTCATCTTCTGCCTTTGTCTCTGGCTCTGCTATGGCCATGTAACAGGGAGAGCAATACATCCATGCTTCTATCTCACTGTCAGAAGTGATTTTGGAAATCATTCCTGGTTCAGGCAGGAAGTATTCACCCATTGATAATGGCTTTGCATCTTTTGGGAGTTGGCTTACAGTATCCACTATTAAGGAATGTGCCACTGTTTTCTTGGGAAGGATCTGTTTGACGGCATCTTCGTCTGCTGCTGATGTTCCATCTGTAGCCTCATTGGGGGAGTTAGAAGATAATTCCAAGGAGGTGGATCCATGCCCTTTTTGAGAACCATATAGCTTCAGCAGCACTTTGTTGGGTCCTCTACCCAAGGTCAAGGTTCCTTTGAACCAATCCGTCCTTGCTCTGGCTTCAAAAAGCCATGGTCTGCCCAGTAACGGAGGGTAGGATGTACCATAAGAGTTTGGCTTCACCACCAGATAGGTTAGCCAATAATCTTTTCCAGCCACTGTAGTCTTCACATATGGAAAAATGCCCAAAGGCTTGATTCTACTCTGATCCGCCAGTCTGATGAGCCATTGGGTTGGTTGCACACCTTGTAGGCCTAGATCCTTCATTGTCACATCCGTCATAATGTTCACTGATGAACCACCATCAATCAGTGCATTTGCAATGAAGTAGCCTTCTATCCACATGCCAGTCTCTGGGGTACCCGGATCTAGGAAGGCGTTAGCCACATCCACTTCTTTTACAGGCTCTGGAACTTTGTTGGACTTTGATGCTGTTGAGGGAGCAATCCTTAAGCCACGTCTTCTTGTTAGTATACTTTTGAACCTTTTTCGGCAACTGGGAGACAACATCAATAATTTTCGGAATGTGAGGTTTGGTTTAAAGGTATCTAGATCTCTAACCAGATCGTATTCCTTAATAGGATCCACTGGCTTCTCTAACCGGTTAGGGAATGGGGCAACACCCATTTTCATTTTCCTTCTTTCTTCCATCAGGGACATCATGGGGACTTCTTCTGCCACTTGTGGCACTTCCTCCTCTTCTATCTCCTGGACCTCTGGTCCTGTCTCTGGAACTGTCTTTGTGACTCTTTGTGGCACTGTGGTGCTCTGTACGGCACTGTCAGGCTCTGTTCTGTTCTGTTCTTCTGGTGGAAGATTGAACTTCACTGTTCTGGCAGGAGGATTATTTTCTTTCTGGATAGGTGGTTCCTTCTTCTTTGCACACGTGATGGCAGCAACTTCCAATTCCACTAAATTGGAGGTAGGCTCTTGGGCCTTGGCCGGACTATCAGTAGCACTGTTTTTCACTAGGGCTAGGCTTGGACAGTCTTTTGCAGTGTGGCCTTCTCCTTTGCATCGACTGCATAAGGGCTTATAATCCACTGACCTTCTGGGATTTGGACAATTTGGTGAAATGTGTTCCTTTTCTCCGCATCTGTAACACTCCACTTCTGATCTCTGACCACCGCCAGACTGTCTTCCTCTGTAACTTTGGGATGGAAATCTTCTGGGTCTGAAATTAGGACCAAACTCTCTAGGCTTGGGTCCAATATTCTGTGTTGTCATTTTGGATTCCAGCAAGTTGAATCTTGCGTCTTCTTCCTTCCTTCTCCTATCATGCATCTCCTTCAGAGAGCAAATATCCTTTGTATGGTTCTTCCGCAAACAGTAGGAACAGAAGGATCCAGGAATGGTTGGTTTTCGTGTACATTCAGTGGCTAAATGGCCTGCTTGATGACACTTACCACACCAAGTATTTGACCGCATCACATCTCTTCCTGCTCCTGCAATGTTGGATATGCTAGCAGTATTCACTTTTAGCGTCTGTAGCTGCTCGGTAATCACATCCATCAACTCCTTTTTGATATTTGCAATTGAGTTGGATAAGTAATCCTTCAAGCTTTCTCCTCCTGAGGTACTAGCAGTAGGGTTTTGAGGAGTCTCTGTAATCACTGCATAAATAGGTTGGGCTAGTACAGAGGGATCTCTGTTCTGATTCTGATTCAGAGCTCCTGCTTGAACTGTTGGCTGTTGGCTCTAGTTGGTAGGGTTCCACTGTTGCTGCTGATTTGGCATTGAGGAAATTGGTTGGGACCATTGTTGTTGTGGTTGAATCATCATTTGAGGCATTGATTGTGGCCATTGTGGATTTGGTGCACTGTATTGTGATACTGGGGGCATCTGTTGGTAGGGGTAGGGGACTGTCCCTGGGACTGCATTTGGTGGGTACATCATTCCTGGCATCAGAGGAGGTAGGACTCCTCTTCCTGGATTCATCGCCAATCTAGCTTCCACTTCATCGTACAGTCTTGGACCTTCTGTTGCAGCTTGCAGTGTGACTGGTCTTTGCAGCTCCACAAACTTACAGACTTTTGGTTGTAATCCTCTGAGAAAAACCCCCTTCTGAATGCTATCATCTAGATTATGGTTAGTCCATTTCTTCAGGATGGATTCCATTCATGAGACATAAGCTTCTACTTTTTCTCTAGAGGACTGACTTAGGTTCATAAATTCCTCTCGCATCCGCTCTTCAAAGCCTTCACGCCTGAATTTAGTGAGGAAGGCCAACTTCAGATCGTCCCATGTGCCAAAAGTTCATGCTGCTTGTCTCTCATACCACTGAAACGTCGTGCCCTTGAAAGTGGCGGGGAATATTGCCAACCAATGCTCAGGGGTTCTGGCATTGTTAGCCACACATGCTACCATAAACTCTGCTACATGAAGATCAGGGTCTTCATTGTACTCTCCCTTAAAAACGGGCAATGGGACTACATTCGGTGGCCTGTCATCAATATTTCCAGGAGGGATCTGGCTTGGAAGTGGACCTCCAGCAGGAGGAGGAAGGGCTTGATGTGCCATTGGGATTTCTGTAAAGAGTTCCGCAAGGGCATCAAAGGCGGATTCTCCTGCGAGCTCGTTCTCGGCTCTGATTTTTGCTTTCTCTCTTCTCACGTACCTCTGGACTCGTTCTAACGCTTGCCTCTTTATTGCATCATTCATCAGGGGGTTGGCTCCACTATGTTGTTAGTGCTCCACAGAGGGATAACAGAAGGCTTCAATATCTGGAGGACTCTCTTGCCAACATTTCTTCTACTTCTTCCTTTTCAATGTCTCTGAATTTTGCTTTCATGCCACTGCTGCACAGAGGAAGGTATTCGGTTCTGAAGGTGTCAAAATGCATATGTCTAAGCATTGTGGTGGTGCCATCATCATAGTAATGCCAGCTTCTGATGGTTTCAACAGTGTATGTTGTGAAAAGCACTCTGTCTACCAACTTCCAATGGGTTGCTAATTGAACAAACAGAAGATTGTCAGAACATCAGGCATCCCACGTATCTTGCTGATGAGCATCCACGAACAAATTTTAACTCTTTTCCTTCTTGTCTTTGTGAACCTCTACAGACCAAGACTCTTGAAGCTTCTTCACAATCTCCCACTTGATGATGTCTAGAAACTTCTCAATGAATGCCAAATCTTCCATGTATGGTCATTCTCTCTGTTTCTGCTCTTCAGTTTGTTCCCAAACAGTTTGCCACCAAGATGGAAGTTTCTGCTGCTTCATCAAGAAGAGGAAACTGTCCACCACATAGAGCATGCATCATGATGGTGATGTGTTTCTGCCATTGTGGGATGAACTTCTTGTGGAAAGTGGCTTTGATTATGAGAAATTCCAACTCTTCAGTGGAGGAAGGAACTTTACAAACATCCATTGAATTCTTCTCTTCTATGCAATGCCATTTCCTTCATTTTCAGCCTCTTCTGGTGCTTGTTGATGGCAAGTTTCCCCGGCTGCGCACCAAAAACATGGAGCCCCAAGAGGAACACCAAGGAAAAGGGAATTCTCTTGCAAGAAAATCTATCTTGTAACATCAACAAGCTTTTTTATTAGGTTTTATATGATCACAATGAAGAAAAGAACACCAGGCACAACAAATCTTCATGCAGCATCATGTAGATCTCCCACGGATTTGATAGAATCAACCATATTCTTCAACATCTTCACAAAATCCATCAATATAACAAAGAAAGCAAAGGAATACACCATCTTTGAATGGAAATATATCACTTAGTATTCATCTTCAATATCTTCATAGTCTTCTCTCTCAATCTCTCATATACAATCACTCTGTTTTAGTAGAATTGGCTATCTTTGACTCTCTCTTTCTCTCTCTCCATCAATAATACATCATATCCTCACTAAAATCTCTCATAATCACTCTCAATAATCCTTTTTAGGTCGTGGATACCCCTCCCAAGAGGTATGTCTGATATGAAGAGTCATCAGAGCCACTACAGTGTCCTTTCATAGCTCACTACTGTCACTTCACTTCAGTCTTCACTTGAGTCTTCAACATCTATTTATTTCACTTCTTTTAGCTCTTTTTCACTTGTATTCACCTCTTTCCAAGGATAGAAAACTTTCCCAAGCTACACATACATTCTACAGAACACATACAGAAGCATACAGAATAGTCACAGTACAGTACTAGAACAGCTACAGAACAGTTACAGTACAGAGACAGAAGCTCTACAGAAGATCTACAGAAGTTTACAGAACCTCATCACTCATACTCAAACCATTCCAAACTCTCAAAAACTATTCAATAAGCTTTCAAAAGATCTCAAACCCTATCAATCATCAATCCATGCTTCATACAGAGAGAAAACAGAACAAAACAGAAGCTCAACAGAACCAATCAGAACCAAACAGAACATCACAGAACCTCATATCTCCATTGAAAATCATCATGAAATTCCAAAACATAATCAATATCATCCAAAACACTCTAAAACCACTTCCAAACCAATCAATCATCTCATAAAATCAACCATTCAGCTCTCAAAAACAACAAAAATCAGCCAAAAAATAGGTCATTTCAACACTCAACAGAATCCCTTCACTCCTATCTCCAACAAATCGCAACAATGAGAAACACAAAGAGAATGGAGTATTTCTTCTTGTCATTGGCTCCCCATGATATAGTCTGCCCACTAGTCTATTGAAAAGAATGGAATAAGTAGCCATGCTTGGCAGTAAGGTGGTTAGAACTACATAACCCTAAAATATTTTTAGCTTTCTAAAGCATGATTCCGCTTAATAAGAGTCCACATCTCTCTAGCCCATCATCAAAACTCATGCCTTGACTCCACCTAAAGAGTTGCTACATCACCCTCTTGGCCGAAGAAGAACACTATGTCACCAGTCACACTTCAATGGACTATCACTCTTGGATGTTTCACTTCATATCTTTTTGAACTTCTAATTCGATCGTCTAGCTTGGAATCTGTTGTTGAACTAGAGCCGTGGGAGACTCATTATATAATGCTACATACAAAGTTCCTTTGTTTTTGGTGTTCTTTTTCCTTTGTGTGGTTTCTAGAGCATAAAGAATATACTTGTTGGTGAGACAATATCAATTTTATTATAGTAGTTTTCCCATTTTCTTGGTGTTCCTCTTGGGGCTCCAAAAGTTTGGCCATTCTCTTCATTTTAATGAATAAGCTCAACTTTCTAGAAAGAGAGAGAGATATGCATATGCAATATTACATTTCAATAATGTAGAGAGGTTCACCTACGGTGGGTTGAGGATATGTTTATGTAGGGGCTTCACCACAAACAACTAAGTATTGACCATCATGATCAAAATAACTCATCACATGTAAAATGAGCTATAAAATGAGAATTATAAAAAATAAATTAGCTTCATTGATCACAAACTTTATGTGAGCATGAGGGAAGTGTTAGAATGTACTCATATGAACATGTACTTAGAGAATATCTAGGAAGAAAATATCTAGATATTTAGGAGAACTAGATAAGATAGATCTAGAACATGTGGAGGATACTTCGCTAAGAAGACCTACCATATCCACACCTTCATTGTATATATATGTGTACTCTCAACTCCTATTGCAAGGCAAGTATATGGTAAGTGAGCAATGCAAGTGCATGATCCATTCTCTATCTTATTCTCTCATTATCTCTCTCTCTCTTTATCTCACAATCACTTTCACTACATGGTATTAGAGCATACCAAGCTCTTGATGACCTAGGTTATTAGCTTTCAGCTTTTGTCTACTCAGTTTATGCTTAAATTTGTTTCTTTTGTACATTCCAAATCAATTGCTTTGTGTGCAAATTAGTAGGATTTGGATCCATGTCAAGGTAAACTGACCTAATTCACATGCACCTTATCTTTATTATCTTGGTCTCATTTTATCCTGTCCACCTACTTCATGTCTATTCTTATCATCTTCACCTAATTTTTTATTCTTCATTATCACATCTACTTTAGATATGTATATATATATATATATCCTTTCAAGCCATCCACCACCTACCTTCTTTATTACCCTTATCCTCTCCATCTACACACTCACTCTCCCCTGCTTTATTATCACCTTTCTCTACCAACTTCATTGATTAAGAGAAAGAGGGAGAGGGGTTTCCACTTACCATATTAGGATAGAGAGATTCCTTTTGGTTTCTATCTTTATCATTGAAAGAGGTGGAGTTAATTCTTCCTTATTTTATTTTCTCTACCTACTACTCATTAGCGTTGGGTAAATCTAATACATTGTTGACTACTCTAGCTCATGGTAATAGTGCCAACTTTGATTCAATAATCCAAGGCATCAAACACTCTGGAGGGATTGTACACATATTGAATGGTCAATTGGCATTCATGGCTGCAAATAGCATGAAAAAATGATTTTAGGCTTTTGCTTCCAGGTTGCCACATCAACATCCACACAACTCATTGCTAATCGACATCATTCACTATGCAATCATTGGCTTTCAAACATAGCGGCACAGATGTCTCAAAAATAGAAATAGCAGACCTAGCGAACCTAACCATGTCAGAACATGCATTCATTCACAAGTGGTTCACTTTGCATGCACATTGGAAATGACTCGGCTATTAAATAATGACTAACAAAGAACAATGACAAGCCATCAAGTCCACTAAGTATGACCCCACTTACACTGCACCCACTTCCTTCCAGGTGCTGGTTATCACCCAAAAGACCCCTCTGGAAGATTATGTGCTACTACATCCATATTTGGATAGAATAATGTGAGGAGGATCTACATATTGCTAGCTGCCTTCTTGAACACAAGAGATTTCATCATAGATGTTCTCACTTATATAATTCATGTGGGTGTCAGCCTAACTCACATGGATCGTTATGCTGGCCATGGCATGCAATTCTCATTTTTATGATCAGTTTCTGCAAAAAGGTCTGACATCATCTCCTTAAACTCCATTGTCATGTGCATCTCTATTAGTCACCATGTACATATTATTTTATTTTATTTTTCTCTTTTTTTCATTCTATAATAATATATGTTGAGCCTTGTGCCACCCCAAATCTTCCCCCACTCACCTCTTGGAAGCTTGGAAGCATTGCTAACTCTCCAAGGAGGGGAGGGAGTGTTCATCAAATGTTATCAAGTATTCAAAAGTGTTCATCAAGTGTTCAAAGTCAGCCATTGCTTATCACTATTAGCAATTTTTGTAATAAGGGAAGCAACACTTAATTTTTGAACAAGCAAAGGATGTAAGCTCATATAATATTTCAAACCTTTTTCTCATTGCAACTCTTTTTTTTTCCAAAAGACACGTCAAAAATAGCAAGAGTTTACAAGAAGGTTGTCTACGAGAGACACGAGAATCCAAATCCCCTTTACATATGCAAAGCAAGAAAAATACAACAAGAATTTTGATATCTTAAGAAATGGAGATTCAATGTACAGATAGATACAAAACCTCGCACAATGAACACAAATCCAAAGAAGTGGTGGAATTGTGTTCCTTAGCTAAGTGTGTGGAGAAATTTGGGGGCAGAGTTAACCACCCAAAATACATCGAATTCCTAAAACACAATATTGAAGAATATGGGAATTTCCCATAGGTTTGGGACACGTGGTCAAATCTTTGGATTTGTTATAACTTGAACACTATAACTCCAAATTAACACTCTATAGCTCAATAGATTCCATTTTTCAAGTGCTTTCCAATGATAGGTCACATCATATGATTTTGAGAAACTTATGGGCATGTTATCTGGGTGCCACCTTTTTAGTATTCAAAAACTGGGAATTGGGAGATTCCCAAACTCACTAATATAGTGTTCTAACAAATTATAATGGAAACAAAAGAGTAGGGACCATCATGATGAAGACTCCTGAAGGACTATAGAGGGTAAAGATTCCACTCTCAAGAGGATTGGTGCATCAAGCCCTAGGTCTATCACAATGCCCCTATAATCCGAAGGCAAAGAAAGATATTATGGCCCAATTTAATTTCATAAAGTAGAAATGGGCAATGATGGCAATCAACACTATAAGATATAGGCCTTATACCGACATTTAAAGCGATGAAAATGCAAACAACAAAATTTGCCCCTGTCGTCGCAAAAAGCGTCGTTATTGGTGACACCATAGAGCAATAGGTATTGGCATCACTATCCGCGTCGGTATTGGCGTCGCTATTTGCGTCGGTATTGGCATCGCTATCAGCGTCGCATTTGCGATGCTGATAGCAATGCCAATACCGACGTGGATAGCGACAATTTGAAACGTGCATAACGACGCTAATAGCGACGTGAGCAGTAAAATTTGCGACGCTAATAACGACGGTAATAGGGATAAAATTTTTTTTGTGGAGCACTGTGTGCTTTATGAGAGCCATACAAAATAGTTTTCTGTACTACTATGTACAATGTGCTTGCAAACAAAAACAATGTATACTGAAATCATAAAACTGATACATAAAATAAATACATGATTGCATAAAAAGCGATTGGTACAATCATGACAAGATATCACTAATACATAGAAAATGTCTACATAGATGAGGCGACTCCAAAATAAAGGTGTGTGAGCTCCAGGGATCCAAGGGCGAGCTACGCATCCTCGTCCCCCGAAAGCTCGTCCCGCCACAAAGGAGCATTGAACGGACTCTGCAGAAAAAGAAACAACACATCAATCCACCATACAATAATGCATTCAAATATCTCATGGTAACTACTGACAAGAAAGATGAGTGACTTATAAGGCTGCCGCGTCTATACAATCGGTCGACCACCAATGCCCTGAGACCGTGCCTCTCTGCATATCGAGTCTCAAGGCCAGTCGGATCGCGATTTGTAATGGAGTGCTACAAAGAAAACAAAATTCTAACTGTTAGAAACATGATTGTCAGTACAAAGAATATTTCAAAAAAATAAACAAGCAAAACAAAAGAAAAACTTACAAAGTCCTCCAAATATGTCCTGTGGCCGCCACTCCCAAGATGATGGACCACTCCGGCCTCGAGTCGTGCCCTCGCCGCCTCGCGCTACTGACTCCAACGTCCTAGAGAATCTGTAGCCTCCTCCCTCAGTCGGCGCCAGTTGTCTGCATCTAACCACTTGGGCTTTGCAGCCCCAATCTTGATTGCCTTGCGTGCATCGGATCGTCTATGTGATATGTATGCACACATGCAATCCATTATCCAGCCCGTAGAGAATCTATCTACTGCGGCTGGCATCGGAAACTCCTTGTGCAAGGATGCTACTATGTAGACCTTGCTCCCCTCCGGTATGTTCTTCCAATGATCCAAGACGTTTTGCCGAAAAACTTGTTGGCACAACTTTCTCATGCGAGCCATCACCCTCCTCCCCTCATCATTCATGATGATGGCTCCTAACCTACTATCGACTAGATATCCATAACCCCTAGGAGTCTGCCTAAGATGGGTCCTCTCCCATCTGTGTCCACGCTCCTGGGCATATCCAGGAGACCCCTATGCATCCGGTGTACGGATGGGGGTAATATCTCTCGGAGTGGCACCCACAAGGATGCCATGTGACAGCTGCGCAAAAGCCGGAGTAACTGGAGTAGACGTCCCCACAGGTGTGACAAATCCTGGAGGTGATGCAGCTCCAACTGAACGAAGAGATGGTGACACTGTGTCCATGTCTCCACAGCATCCACCTGAGCCACGAGAGCGAGGAGTCACACCTGTATCTCGTGTCGACCGCGGGCTCACTGCCTCTGTATCTCTGCAGCATCCCCCTGATCCCAATGCACTCCCTCCCTCTGGCCCAAGTCGTGAGCGTCGAGATCGTCTGCTCAAAGACCGAGACAGCTCCTGGTCTACCATCTCTCTGAATCTGGTGATCTGGTCTAGAGACATGCGTGCGAAGATGTCCTGTAACTCCTCATCGCTCATCCCTCGACTCATCCTGAAATGTCACCTGCACAGACAAAAAATTTAGATATTAGAATAATCAATTTAAATCATACAAAGCACAGTAATATAAACCATTTTAAAAAAATCTCACTTAAAATGCATATCTTATGTACCCTTGTAAGCGATTGGTCAATGAATTGAGTAAGTGGATGCTCCAAGTATGAAGTATCCTATGGTCCCATGTTAATCTCCTGACACAACTCCGCATACATTGGAAGGTCCATAGACATGTCACCAAAAAAGAATGAGCCCAGCTCGTTCTCAAAAAATTCTTGGACTCCTGTATTTCCATCATTGTTAGCCGATGCTGGCTCCAAGCTTTCGACGGCCTCCACCCCTTGCAATATCAACCCCTCTACTTGCATATTATCTTTATCTATGCTCAAAACATCGATTTGATGATATATTCTCGCACTTCGGGAAGTTGAAGGTATAACATACCACCATCGAGATTGTCGGGGGTTTGGATAGAAGATTACCTGTTCACAAACAGGTACAAGAGAGTTCAAGCCATTGTGACATAAACCATGTCGTAATACAATTAGCAAGCAAATGAGTCCATGCACTTGTTCACAATGGGCCGATAACACAAAGGTGTCGCGCAAATCCGTCCATTTTGTTTCGGAATCTATTTCGAGAAATCCAGATGGACCTCGTCGAACTGTTGCTCCAGCTCCTCCAAGTACCACTTTGAACCACTGCACATCAAATAGTATCATGGAGAAGCTACGGTAATCCACCGTAACAATACTTTGCAAGTTCCCAAAATACTCCATCTCATCCACGACCGTGTTTGGATCCGTTGCTCGTCGCCGACTCTCTTGCTCGAACCTTGCCATGATATCACAGTCCATTGTGGAGCGCATTTTGTCAATATGCTCCACGTGAAAATGCCGTCCGCGCGACCACGCTGCACTATATATTTTGTACTGTACATTGAAACACTCAAATTAGATGTCGCATATAAAATTTAGATACGACAGATTCTAAACCCCTCATCACCTTTGGACTACATCCCCTTGAGAATTCCCACTCCTCCATTGAGACCTCTGTCCCTTCGCGAGACACTGCGGTCAAAGCTCCATGCAATCATCACGTTGACATAAACCGCGGTATCTCCTCCATGCCTTCGGGATATCGAATCTGTCGATGACGCGTACTATGTCGGAATTCAGCTTGCGCTTCCTCTCGATCTTGCCTAGCGATCTGGTACTTGGCGAGCCACGTCTCCATAGAGGCATGGTGCAACATACAAAAGCGATTCACTTTCTCTTCCATTGAGACATCCATTCTTTTTTCTACCCCATTTCCAACCACCACATCTCCAGTCAGTCTATCATCGTCCTTCAGCAACCATAGCATTTCATTGTCTGGTTCCACCGTTGGTAGCCATTGTGAAATATGCACTAGCGTCTCAGACAACAACCTTTTAGAGTTTTCATGAAGCGCTCCAAGAAGAACATCCATCATGTATGGACAGGTCTAGCAATGTCCACTTCATCCACAAGATGCACAAGAAGGTGGATTTGTATCGTGAGCATGCTGGTGGGCAGGTATTTCTCAAAGAGATAGACCGTCTCCATTGCTCTCCGCCTCGCAAATTCAATAGAGGACATCTTAATCTCCTTCTGTGAGATCCATTGCACCAAAGTCGACAACTTGTAAATGGCCCCATGTATTTCTGGAGTAAGACATCCGATCGCGATCGCTAGTACAAACTGCCACAAATGAGAAAGCATTATGAATAATAGCTATATTCCAAATAGCAAAATGCCCATGCTAATTACAATCCATTCATAGTACAAACCTGACATATCTTATGCCAGTCATGGGATTTTAGCCCTGATAATTGGTCGTCTTTAGAAAATGTAGACCTGAGAGAACGCATCATACCCATTCGAGTGCGGATAGACTTGATTACTTGCTTCACAATGCTCTCTTCTTTAGTGGACAAAACCCAAGGAGCACGAGAAAGCTGCATGCGACCATCAGCACTCGATTGCGGCCAAAGCGCCTCCATCTTACCTACCTCCTTCAAATCCATTCATGCCCTATATTGTCTCTCTTTCCTGTGATGTGATCCCATAATAAGCTGCCCACATTCTTGAAAATATGCATGAGATCCAACAAGTGGTTGAACTGTAAGTGGGTCCAATATGGCAACTCATAGAAAACTGAGAACCACCGCATTCCATTTGGATGTGATTCTGCGTGGACCATTTTCAGCTCGTACTAGCTTGTGGTGCTCATACGTGTTGGAGGTCGTCCAAGGAAACCTTCCCTGAGTTCATGATCCTCCGGCAAGAAAGCAGCGTGTCCTTGATATACCATCTTCTTCATGGTTCGTGACCTTTGGGAGTCTAACTGTGGCCCGCACAATGGACATGCATGATAACCTGAGGTAACTAGACCTGTTCCAACACCACGACCTAGTGAATACTTGATTGAACGAGATAAAATATAGATATTACCAGCGGTGAGAATGGAGGCCTACTCACCTGAGCACTCTCCCAATCCCGGAAAGTCATGCATCGTCCACATGACAATGGCTCGAATATTGGTTGACCGCCGACCATCGCGCCTGCTCATATCTTGCACAGTGACCCCCCTCTTCCCACAAAATCTTAAGCTCATTGACTAATGGACGAAGATACACGTCCATATTTTTTACTTTGTAGCGACCTGGGATGAGCAAGCTAAGGATGAGATGTCCTTTCTTCGTAGAAAGCCATAGAGGGATATTGTAGTTGACAAGGACTATAGGCCACACATTGTAAGAAGTTGAGCTTAGACCGAATGGGTTCACGCCATCCATTGCAAGACCGAGCGGAAGATTCCTTGGCTCTCGTGCAAAGCCTAGGAAGGTAGAGTCAATGTGGTTCCATGCGCGCGAATCCGCTGATATTCGTTGAACTCCATCCATGGACCTATTCTGCGCATGCCACGTTGTCAAGCTCGCCATGCCGGACGTACGAAACATGTGGTTTATGCGGGGGATAAGCGAAAAGTTTCTGAGAACTTTTTGAGGGATGCTTTGCCCTTGCAAGTCCTATCGATACCTGTGAGCACCATACTTTGGACATGTCTCCATAGTCTTGTATTCTCCTCAAAACAGACAGCAACCGTTGATACATGCATGGATGTTATTGTAGTCCATGCTAAGATTCCATAAAACATGTTGTGCATCATCACGAGACTTAGGCATGGTATTTGTAGGTGGTAATATATGATATTTCAATAACCTGAAAAGAATCATAAAACACCTTGAAAAAGCACAAATGTTTGTAATAATAGTGTAAAAAAAATCAATGAAGCATATGTACAAGGTACTTGAACAACTCGGTCACACTCGTATCGCTCCACCCGTATTTTGCTTGCACACTTAAGAGTGCAAGCAGTGTCTTCAGCCGAGATACTCAACACCCATCATATAATGGTATGGATGCTTTCTCTCTAAGCGGATCAGAACTCTCGACATCCATGGGAATCAATGCATCGATCATTGCCTCCATCTCAGGCTCCAATGCATGATTGATATTAACTTCAAATTACCATTTGTTGAAAATCCACAATCTCCTGATCAATGATCTTAGATTGAAACTCGTCAAATCATCGTATGTGTTCTATAGACGATCAGCGTTTTCATCTAATTGCCAACTTGCATTGAGAGCAAGGACATGGGACGCACTGATTAAGATACGCCTCGTGATCTTGAACAACAGGACCTTCTTCGTTTTCCATCTTGTCTATGTTACAACAAACAATTTAATGACTTGTAATACAATTTGGAAAAACCCTTCACTCATTGTTTATTGGAGGTTACTTATGCTTCTTGAGATGTCTGTTTGACGTGAGATCACTTGGGATGCTATATCAATGTCTTGGCATGCTATTGGACTAATTTGAGCACTCATTTACTCAATTTTATAGAGGTTTTCACTTCTTTAATAAGTAGGGTTGAATGCTATTTTGTTAGAGAAACTTCATGCTTATTGCTTGTTGATGCTTATTGATTACTTTGCATGCTACACTAATGTCTATGGTTGATGCCATATACTTGGCCATGCTTCTAGAACGCACTTGGATTGAGATTGAAGCTTAGTCTCATTGAGTTTGACTGTCACTTCTCATATCAAGCATTAATTTAAGACACTTCATGCCTCTTATCATTGGATGATACATGAGCCATTTGTTAGATATATTATAGTGAGACAATAGGACTAATTGTGACATGTACATGCTCTCTTGATACTCATTGGATGCAGTACCCCTATCGTAGGATGGTTTGATGTTTTGTCTTGGATCTAGTACTTATATCTGTCATAGTGTTGTCAGTGGTATTTATATGCTTCTAGGTTATGTATTGAGCCTTAATGCCCTCTCTCATTTCCTTTTCTCTCTCCTCTTTCTCTCATTTTTTCTCTCTCCTCTTTCTCTCATTTTTTTCTCTCTCCTCTCCCTCTCTCATTTCTTTTTCTCTCTTCCTCTCCCTCTCTCATTTCATTTTCTTCCTTAAATGTTTTATTTGGAAAATATCTCCCTCTCTTCCTACTAGCTTTCACTCAAGAGGTCCTTCCATTTAAATGCTCCTAACACTCTCCAATGAGTTGCATTTAGATGAGTTACATTGTGAGTTCAATTTGAATGCAACCCATAGGGTGTTTTATCTAGAGAACTAATTTCATGTCGTAAGCAAAACAAATTCACTAATTTATTTCCTAATACAATTGATAAACATTAGACATAACTAATCCTCCATAGCAATCATCAGACATAACAGTAGACATAACTAATTTCTTTCCTAATGCAATTGATAAACATTGGACATAACTAATCCTCCATAGAAATCATCAATCAATGCAATTCGAATCTCTACTACAAATGATTAGAGAATTTTTTAATAAAAAATTGAGTTGTTGATTTCTATCTACTCTAATATACTCAACCAATCAAATCATCATCTCAAATCAATTCAGCCTCACAATCCAAGCATGGCTCCCTCAATTGGTTACGCCACTCCATTTTGCAATTCATCCATTCCTCAAGTACTCCAACAAAGAGAGGAAGCATAGAAGAGAAAGAGGGATATCCCAACCTCATCTCAACTCCACCTCTCACCCTCCAAATTGTAGAAGAAGAAGGGGAAGAAGAGAAGAATGCAAGATAGGAGAGAAGCTTCACTCTTCTAGTTCCTCACTTAATTCCTCTCTCACTCTCCCTCACCCTCACCCTCACCCTCACCCTCACCCTCGCCCTCAATGTGAAGCATACGAAGATAGGATACAAGGAGAGAGAAGAGAGCTCTCAAGTTTGCACACACAAGAATGATCTATGCATGCATCCTATGTTAATTTGAACACTTCAAAAAAGTGAATAGAGAGTTTTTCCCACAACCTCTTCCATTTCCTCCCTCTCCCTCCCCCTCCCTCCCTCCCCCTCCCTCTTCCATTTCCTCCCTCTCCCTCCCTCTCCCTCCCTCCCCCTCCCTTTCTCTCTCCCTCTCTTTCTCTCTCATTTCATCTCCCTCTCTCAATATATATACACAAATTATAAAAGAAAAAGGGAGAGGGAGAGAGAGAATGCACTCTCCCTCCCTCTCCCTCTCCCTCTCCCTCTCCCTCTCCCTCTCCCTCTCCCTCTCCCTCTCCCTCTCCCTCTCTTTCTCTTTCTCTCCCTCTCTCATTTCCCCCCTCCCTCTCCCTCTCTTTCTCTTTCTATTTCTCTTTCTCTTTCTCTTTCTCTTTCTCTCCCTCTCTCTTTCTCTTTCTCTCCCTCCCTCTCCCTCTCCCTCTCTTTCTCTCTCATTTCCTCTCCTAAACAAGCAAAAGAGAAAGAGAATTAAACCCTAAACAAGCAAAAGAAGGAGAGAATAGACTCACCGATGAGATATGGCGAGGGTTTGGCGGCTCCTCTTTGCGATGAAGGCTCCTCCTCTCCTTCGCGAACGACAGTGGCGGCAGCGGCGACAAGCCTTCTTCCTCTCCCTCTCTCACGACGGTCGCTCTCTCTCTCTCACTCTCGCTCTCAAAACAATAGATGAAAAAACGCGAAATAAACCCGCGCTCGGTTTCAGCCTGTTTTTTGTCGCTATTTGCGTTGCAAATGCGACGCAGCTACCTGCATCGCTATGTGCCATCGCTATAGGTTTAAATCCTTGTAGTGCAAGTTTGAGCAAATCGATGACCTTGGTCTGCAGCTCTATAGGCCAAGTTCATCCACACATTGTTCTCAAGTGCTCACTACAACACCATGATGAACAGGATCCACCTTAACATTTTTGAAGTTTTAGTCATAGGAGATTTGAAAGATGTGGACCTAAATGCGTACACAAGGAGCACCATTCATGTAGCAACCATGCTACTTACTAAGCCCACGAGGTCTAAAGAAGTTAGAGTGGAAAGTTGGAAGCTTACTAGAGAAAAAGATACTGGGAGATAGTTGCATTTGGAGGGGTACTATAATGGCCATCATTGAAGAAGCATTGAATGATCCCAATACGCCCAAAGAGGTGATAACAAGTGAGCAAGAGGATACAGTCACATCCTCGGCACAAGACACAATAAGCAAGATGGGATCCAATGATCAGTACAATGAGAACAAACACAAGAAGAAGAAGAAGGGTCCCAAACCACACTCAGCAAAAAGAAACAAAGGATACAAACATGAAGGGAAAAGAAGACCAAAGAAGAGAGGAGGAAAAGAGTAGAAGATACACAACAAGTAGAGCTAAAAGCCATTAAAAAGCAGAAGGAAGAGAAGGCTAGCAATAAAGAAGAGACATAGAAAGATGACTAGGAGAAGAACAAGGAGAAAATCTTTGAAAAAGGGGGAAAGAAGAAGGACACCACGAAGAAATAGGGTCAAGAAGAAAAGACTCTGTCTAAAGAAGAAGATGCATTGGAAATGGCCATGGAGGAGTCCAGAAAAGCTGAAGTGGAAAGACAAGCCAAGGAAATGAAAGCAAAGAAGGAATATTGCCTAGTTGTACAAAACTCAATGGAGGAGATGCATAGTAGATAAGAAATCCCAGTGGAAGCCCCACCCAATACCAATCAACTAGGCATTAGTTCAAGCAGAGTAGGAAGCATAGCTAGTGGAGAAGGGCACAAGACAATTGAGGGTAAGGGAAAAGAGCCAGTCCATCCCTTGTCACCACCACCGCATCCTACCCAAGCACTTGAAAGAACCACACTACCTATTGACCCACTACTATTGCCACTAATTTGTAGGTTAAACAGAGATAGCCAGATCTCAAGTGAAGGCCAACAATGGGTGTAATAATTCTACTCATTTTTGGTAGGAAGTCCATTAGTGGCATCTGCCCTTATAGGGTCAAAGAGGATTGCAAAAAAAAGAAGCTGGTTGGACCAAAAAGGAGGTTGGAGAAGGTGCCACAGCTAGAGCACACCTTGTCTCAGGTTCCCGGTATCACTCAAGGAACTAGATAGGACTTTGATGATCTTCTCAAGACTTTGGAGGAGCAAATGGACTAGAAGGAAGAAGAAAGGAAGCAACTAGTGTTAGCCTTGGAAAGGAAAAATGAAGCTTATGTAATGCTTTAGCAGCAGTACACTAGGGAGGTTTACACTTTCAAAATAGAGCTAGCGACCTTGGCTAGAAAAAGCATGGGTAATGATAGGTATGATGAATTACTAGCAAAGTATAGATAGGAGAAACAGAATAGGAAAAAGGCGGAAGCCCTCCATGAGGAGACCTCAAAAATTATTGTAGAAACAGAAGAGAGACTGAAGGAGCAAGACTAGAAAATTGTACAATTATAGCTAGATGATGAAGAAGTGAAGAAAATGAAGGAGAGAACCCTCAAATTGATAGAGCAGTGTGAGAAAGCCACCAAAGGACAGGAAGATCTCAAGAGGACTATAGCCATGCTGATCCAGGTGAAGGAGCACCTCCAACAATAGAGTAAGGAAGAACACATTAGTATTTTAGAACCCTTGACAGAGTGGCAAGAGCGAGGGTTGGAGCAAGTAAGGAAAATGACAACACATTGGAGAAAGGAAGCTCAATGTCTATGCATGAACTTGCTCACAAACTTGAAAAGCTAAGCATGACAAAGGTGTAGTAGAAGGTAGAGTCTAGCTGGTAGAAAAGATAATGAGAATCCAATAGAAGAGTTTTGTAAAGACTCTCGCAGAAGTCACCAACCCAAAAGAAGAGGAACAATGGAGGGATTCAAGAGAAAACTTCAAGTGGCTAGGGAAGCCCTCTAGAACACCTTGGGGCCACTACCATAACTACTGCAATATGAGCTCACTCAAGATGAAGTGGCCCAGCAACTTGAACAAGGCCTCATAAGGGAGTAGCTAGTAAGATTAGGATTCATGATTTGCTAGGAGCTTGACCCTTCAATACCACTAGTTAATTGGGACATGGAAGATGCTCCCGAACCATCCCACGCATAACAACAACTAAAGCACTCATTCAAAGAGTCATCCTTTTCTGGTGTAAATAGAGACCCAAAGCAGCGATGTCAAAAACAAGTAGGTGAAGTGGAACTAAAGCTTAGGGCAAAGCCAAAATTGGTGCCAAAAGGTGTCCTTCCTTAAAGAACCACAAGAAGTTAGCATACACTAGGAAAAAGAGCTCTCAGACCTAGAAAGAATGGAGTCATGGGACGCATTAATGACCTGTTTTTTCAATAGAATGGCAAAGCTAAAGTAGAAACTCTCCATGAACATCATGAAGTGGATGATTGAGATTGGGATAGCATTAGGCAAGATACTTGATCAAAATTTGCAAGACTCATGCCGAGGAGAGAAGGCAAGGTATCGACAAAATAAGGTGTTTGAAGATCCTAGATTGGTGCTTGGCTTTGAGTCATAGCCATCTTAGAGATAAACTATCTTGGAGGAGAGCAATGAGGTATGGATGGCTTTCTATGGAGCACTACCTGAGATCCCATTCATTTACCCTATCCACAAAGGCATGGTGTTGACTACAACCCCAACACACATGGAAGGTACCACTTTTCCCTAATACTCAATTTGAAAGCTAGTCAGCGCCTCAAGTTTCAAGAGCGGAACCTGGCGGCTTCATTCAAGAATTTTGTATACACATTTCAAAATTACCCAAATTCAAACTTTGTGACAACCTGTAACTATTTGAATTGATATTGTTGCTATAAAAGAAAGTAGCTAAGGAAGGGGGACTCCACCCCTTAGTTTTTGATATAAATGCAAAAATAGATGGGTATGCCATGGCCAGGCTCATACTCTGAGCTATCATGCTACCAATATATTGTCTAAACCTTTTGAAAGACATGAACAAAAGTTGATTCACCACTCGCAATCATCCATTCTTGCCCTTAATAATTGTGAATACCCACTTGTCAATTAAGACATACATGATGAGCAAGGCCTTCTTTGAGAAATCCATGAGACACCTAATTCCATCATCTCAAGTTCAAAGGAGAGGTAAAGAATAGTTGCAAAAAAGAAAAGAAAATACTCTTCATAGCTTGCTCTTGGTTAGTGTAGCAAAAATCCATTGGTTTCCCTCACCTTCTTGGGATCTTTTCAATTTGAGAGGTAGAAGAGGAGAGACTTTGTTGCAAAGATAGAGAGCCAAAGTGGGCTTGGAAGAGAGAGAGAGAGAGAGAGAGAGAGAGAGAGAGAGAGAGAGAGAGAGAGAGCATTGGCTTGGAGAGGAACAAGCGATAGAGATAGACTCTTTGCATGTGGAGGATGACAGAGTGAGAAGTGCAGAGCTTGTGGTAGCATGCATCGACGGAGTCGTCTAAGCTTGGAAGCTCTCAACAAACATCTAGATTACATGTGGTGAGTTTCCCTACATCAACTATTTTTATGTGGTTGTCTTCTTGCTTGAGAGGTTGTGAAATCTCATCTATGACAAGTTGAGCGAGCAAGAGGAGATGGTAGGAAACCTCATGGGGTGAGAGACCATGAGTAGACTTGGCTTGAGAGAGCACATGATTGATATACCAACTGGGATATCCACCAAACAATCAAAGTATAAGATCCATGGCTATCCAAGTAATAGTTGATAGCTTAGCCTCCTAGAAAATTGAATAATACAAAAGTCAAGAACATACTTAGTATGCATTACGATTACATGTACTTGAGATACCACTCCTTCCAGTTGTCTCAAACTATCATCAACCATTTTGAAAGAAAATTTTTAGAACCGATTTTATAGCGCAAAAGACCTCCAGAGGCATAAAATAGAAAATTTTCATGAAACATGAAACAATTGTTGTAGATCAAGGAGTTGGGGTTTTTCTAACTGTATTTTGACATACAAATCCAACACAAGTGTCCGTTCATCAATTCGAGTCCTTTTGACCCCCCATTTAATGGACATAAGGTTTGGCATTATGAAGCTGCTACCAGATCTCATTACAAGATATAGGCCTTATACCGACGTTTAAAGCGATGAAAATACAAACAACAAAATTTGCCCTCGTCGTCATAAAAAGCATCGTTATTAATGACGCCATAGAAACTTCGATATTGGTGTCGCTATTGGCGTCGCTATCAGCATCACATTTGCGACCCCAATAGCGACGCCAATAGCGATGCTAATACCGACGTTTTGCGACACGCATAGTGACGGCAATAGCAACGCGAGCAGTAAAATTTGTGACGCTAATAGCGACGATAACAGGGATAAAAAAAAATTTGATGTAGCACTATGTGCTTTATGAGAGCCATACAAAATAGTTTATGCATTACTGTGTACAAAGCGCTTGCAAACAAAAAGAATGTATATTGAAATCATAAAATTGATACATGAAATAAATACATGATCACATAAAAAGCGATTGGTACAATCATGACAGGATATCACTAATACATAGAAAATGTCTACATAGATCAAGCGACTCAAAAATAAAGGTGTGTGAGCTCCAGGGATCCAAGGGGGAGCTACAAATCCTCGTCCCCCGAAAGCTCGTCCCATCGCAAAGGAGCATCGAACGGACTCTGCAGAAAAAGAAACAACACATCAATCCACCATACAATAATGCATTCAAATATCTCATGGTAACTATGGACAAGAAAGATGAGTGACTTACAGGGCCGCCGCGTCTATACAATCGGTCGATCAATGCATTGAGACCGTGCCTCTCTGCATATCGAGTCTCAAGGCCGATCGGATCGCGATTTGTAATGGAGTGCTACAAAGAAAACAAAATACTAACTGTTAGAAACATGATTGTTAGTACAAATAATATTTCAAAAACACAAATAAGCAAAACAAAAGAAAAACTTACAAAGTCCTCCAAATATCTCCTATGGCCGCCACTCCCAAGATGATGGACCACTCCGGCCTCGAGTCGTGCCCTCGCCGCCTCGCGCTGCTGACTCCAATGTCCTAGAGAATCTGTAGCCTCCTCCCTCAGTCGGCGCCATTCGTCTGAATCTAACCACTCGGGCTTTGAAGCCCCACTCTTGATTGCCTTGCGTGCGTCGGATCGTCTATGTGACATGTATGCACGCATGCAATCCATCATCCAACTCGTAGAGAATCTATCTACTGCGGTTGGCATCGAAAACTCCTCGTGCAAGGATGCTACTATGTAGTCCTTGCTCCCCTCCGGTATGTTCTTCCAATGATCCAAGACGTTGTGCCAAAAAACTTGTTGGCACAACTCTCTCATGCGAGCCATCACCCTCCTGCCCTCATCATTCATGATGATGGCTCCTGACCTACTATCGACCAGATATCCATAACCCCTAGGAGCCTGCCTAAGATGGGTCCTCTCCCATTTGCGTCCACTCTCCTAGGCATATCCAGGAGACCCCTCTATATCCGGTGTACGGACGGGGGTAATCTCTCTCGGAGTGGCACCCAAAGGGGTGGCACCTACTGACGGCTGTGCAAAAGCCGGAGTAACTAGAGTAGACGTCTCCACAGGTGTGACAAATCCTCAAGGTGACGTAGCTCCAACTGAATGACGAGATGAAGATACCACATCCGTGTCTCCACAGCAGCATCCCCCTGATCCCGATGCACTCCCTCCCTCTAGCCCAAGTCGTGAGTGTCGAGATCGTCTGCTTGAAGCCGAAGCATCCGATCGCGCTGAAGCAGATCTAGCAGAGCACCCTAACAAAGAACGAGATAGCTCCTGGTCTGCCATCTCTCTGAATCTCGCGAGCTGGTTTGGAGACATGCGTGCGAAGATGTCCTGCAACTCCTCATCGCTCATCCCTCGACTCATCCTGAAAATCTCACCTGCACAGACAAAAAATGATGTTAGAATAATCAATTTAATGTTGAGATATCGAGCTCCACTCGTGATACGCCAGGGTGACCGTTGTGCATTTATGTCACCGACGTGTCAGTTGCAGATGCGGTTGGTACACCGCCCATGAATAATAGCTACATGATAGCTATCCTTATCTACTCTAGTTCGTGGCTCAGTTAGTATGCCACCTTAGCTAGTTGAGTTTGGTTTGAGACCCATATATAGGGTTCTTCTATTTCTTTGTACTTGAGTTCTTTTGGCTTACACAACTAAGAAGAGAAAAACTATTTTCAGCCTCCACCCTTGTGTGTCTTCCCCCATTGTGCAAGCAAGAAAGTTTCAAGCGAGACTCCTTCCTTCTCTCCCACAATCTTGACATTTAAATCATAAAAAGCACACTAATATAAATCATTTTAAAAAAATCTCACTTAAAATGCATATCTTATGTACCTTTATAAAAGATTGGTCAACGAATTGAGTAAGTGGATGCTCCAAGTATGAAGTATCCTATGGTTTCATGTTAATCTCCTGACATAACTCTACATACACTGGAAGGTCGATAGACATGTCACCACAAAAGAATGAGTCCGCCTCGTTCTCAAAAAATTCTTGGACTCATGTATTTCCATCATTGTTAGTTGATGCTGGCTCCAATCTTTCGACGGCCTCCACCCCTTGCAATATCGACCCCTCTATTTGCATATTATCTTCATCTATGCTCGGAACATTGCTTTGATCATATACTCTCGCACTTCGGGGAGTTGAAGGTATAACATACCACCATCGAGGTTGTCGGGGGTTTGGATAGAAGATTACATGTTTACAAACACGTACAAGAGAGTTCAAACCATTGTGACATAAACCATGTCATAATACAATTAGCAAGAAAATGACTCCATGCACCTATTCACAATGGGCCGGCAACAGGCCTGTTTTGGAGGCGGAAGTTTTCTGCACGGACTCAGGAAAAGGCCCAGTTTTATGCTATGCGACCACTGTTCTATAGGTCGGTGAAAAGTTACTGTAGAAATTGCATTGTATGCCTATGTGCAGAGACATTGGGAGTTACAGAATCATCCTTGTTGCCTGTTGATGCAAAATCGTCACTAGGAAGTGACTGTGTGGTCAAATACCACTTTCGTCAGTCTTGCAGATTTGCCCTTGTGAGGCTGAAGCTGTGTTCTTTGCAGTGACAGAATTTTTTGCAGTGTTCTGTAATGGCGTCTGATTCTCTTTCACAGATTGTCACTGAAAAGCTTGACAAGAACAACTTCCAAGCATGGAAGTTTAGAATGACAAATTTCCTTATGGGAAAAGGATATTGGAAATTTGTTGCAGGAAATGAAGAAGAACCAGTTCTTCCTGATGTTCCCAATCAACAGCAAATGCAGGCATTCAAAACATGGCATGAGAGAGCCAGGAAAGTTATGTATTGGCTGTCTATCAGTATTTCAGACTCTATGATTGTGCATATTCAGGATGCAAGTACACCAAAGGAGGCATGGGATACTTTGTCAAAAATGTATAGCACAAATACGCAAGCCAGGAAAATGCAGCTCAAGCAAGAGTTGCATAATGTGCAAAGAGAAATTATGAGCATCAACGACTACCACATGAAGGTGAAGAAGATTGCAGATGCACTTGCTTCCATTGGGTCGCCAGTGGAAGATGATGATTTAGTTTCCGTGACCTTGAATGGTTTAGGAAAGGATTATGCACAGTTCCGAACATCCATTTCCGTTCGTGAAAGATTTCCTGATTTTGAGGAGTTGATTGCTCTTCTAATTTCTGAGGAGCAGAGAAATGGTGGTGCATCTTCTTCAGGAGGAACTTCAAAAGAAGCTGTCTTCTACTCAAATGCTGGAAGAGGTAGAGGCAGAGGTAGAGGAGGCCGATTTGGAGGCCGTGGTAGAAATCAGAATATGCAGCAAACTCAAGAAAACCAGTCCTATGGAGGAGGACGTGGTAACTCTAGAGGCAGCGGGAGCCAAAGAGGTCGTGGTGGATGGCAAAGAGGCCAAAATGAAAACAGTAATGTTGAATGCTACTACTGTGGTAAAATGGGTCATATGGCTAAAGACTGCTATAAAAAGCAGAATGACATCATGAATGGAAAACTGCAACAAGGAAATTATGCATCTTCTAGTAGACAGGGTGATGACAAAAATGAGCATTTGTTTATGGTGCAGCACATGAACAATTCTGTGACAAGTGCAGAAGAAAGCAACGATGTATGGTATGTTGACTCAGGTGCATCAAACCATATGACAGGTCATGCAGAATGGATGGAGGATGCAAGGAAAATGGAAAAACCAGGATTTGTGGAGACTGGTGATGATACTGCACATCCTATTGTGCAGATTGGAAAAATTCCTTTGTCTATGCAGGATGGGAAAAAGAAATACCTGTCCGATGTATTTCATGTCCCGAATATCACCAAGAATCTGGTTTTTGTTGGTCAAATGGTTGAGCAGGGCTTGCAGGTCACATTTAATCCTCATGGATGCTTTGTTGAGGATATGAAAAATAAAGGTCGCTTGATAGCAAAAGGAAAGAAGAAGGGAAGAATGTTTACATTGGATGCAGACATGTCTGAATTGAGTGCAGCAATGTTTGCACATGGGACCGGTGTAGTTGCAGATATTGATATCTGGCATAAACGCATAGGTCATGTTAATGTACAGCGACTTAAATCAATGTAGGCCCAAAATATTGTTGCAGGTTTGCCAAAATTCAAGGTTGCAGAAATGCATAAGGTATGTGAAGCCTGTCAGTTTGGAAAACAGGCAAGGAAACCATTTCCTAGACATGTTCAAGAGAGTAAGAAGCCATTGGAATTAATCCACTCTGATGTGTGGACAACTAAAGCTGCATCTCTTGGAGGCTGTCATTATTTTGTCAGTTTTATTGATGACTATAGCAGAAAAGTTTGGGTGCATTTTATGAAAAAGAAAAGTGAAGTTTTTGGGCATTTCAAAACTCTTAAAGCTATGGTTGAAAAAGAAACAGGCCTGCAGATAAAATGCCTAAGGTCAGATGGAGGGGGAGAGTACCTCTTAAATGAGTTTGCAAGGTTCCTGCAGGAGCATGGCATAAAGCAGCAATATTCATGTAGTCATACCCCACAACAAAATGGATTTGCAGAAAGGAAAAACAGGCATATTGGAGAGGTATCTCGTGCCATGCTCAATGAAAAAGACTTGCCAGATTTTTATTGGGCTGAAGCAGTTGCTACAGCAGTCTACATAATGAACAGGACTCCCACTGCAGCAATACATGGAATAACTCCAGAGGAGAGGTATACTAGTAGGAAACCAGACATTTCTCATTTGAAAATTTTTGGTTGCATTGCCTATGTACTTGTGCCAGATGAGTTGAGATCCAAGTTGGATCCAAAAGCTGAGAAGTGCATCTTTATTCGTTACTCTCTGCAGCAAAAAGGGTATAGATGCTATAACCCTTCTACTCGTAAGTTTACAGTGAGCAGAGATGTTGTTTTTTATGAGATGAGTAGCTGGTATAAACCAGTAAATGTAATTGATGATGTAGATGCACAAAATGGTAATGATGCACAGAATTCACAGCAGCAGTCACAAAGTATTAGTGGACCTGGAGCGTCCTCTAGCAGTGGTTCACATTCTTCGCCATGGACAGGCAGATTGAGATCAGGAGAATCTTCTCAAAGTAATGCAGATAGTGGTATGCAGGTATCACGAAAAGGAAAAGAGAAGGTTGATCAGCCCATGTTTGATGTGAATGCAGGTCACTCTTATGTGGATGGTGAATCCAGTGGCTCAGAACAGAGCATTGATGATGAGTTGGGTATTCCTTCTATTGTTACACCTGGAGTAAGGAAGACCAGGGATGTTTTGAGAGCACCTGGGAGTGAACCTACTTTGCGCAGGTCTATGAGAGCTAGGTATCCTGTGGATAGGCTGAAATATGATGGATTTACAGCCATTCACTATGCATATATGGTTAAAGTGATACAGGAACCAGAACCCACTTCTTTTGAGGAAGCCATGGGAAAAGAAAAATGGGAGAAAGCCATGGATGAAGAAATGGATGCCTTGGAAGCAAATGCTACATGGGAATTGGTACCTTTGCCTAAAGGTAAAAATGCAATTGGCTGTAAGTGGGTTTATAAGGTGAAGCACAATGCAGATGGTTCTGTGAACAGATACAAGGCAAGATTAGTAGTCAAGGGGTATGCACAAACATATGGTATTGACTATGAAGAAACATTCAGTCCGGTTGCAAGGATGGCAACCGTAAGAGCAGTCATTGCTATGGCTACATCAAAGGGATGGTCTTTACATCAGATGGATGTAAAGAATACCTTCTTGCATGGTGATTTGCAAGAAGAGGTCTATATGGAGCAGCCACCAGGTTATGTGCATGCTGTTCATCCTGAGTTTGTTTGCAGGTTGAAGAAAGCCTTGTATGGCTTGAATCAAGCACCTAGAGCATGGTCTGACAAGATAGGACAGTATCTTGTCACTATTGGCTTTCAGATTTCCAAGGCAGATTTCTCACTTTATGTGAGAAAAACAGAGAAAGGTATTATGCTACTTGTCATTTATGTTGATGATTTGATTATGACAGGTGACAGTGATGAAGATATCCTTCATGTGAAAATGCTATTGAAGCAGAAGTTTGAGATGAAGGATTTGGGAGAGCTACGTTATTTCTTGGGCATTGAGGTGATTAGATCACCAAGTGGAATACAGCTCTTGCAGAGGCAGTATGGATTGGACATGCTGTCCAAATATGGGATGACAGGCTGTAAGCCTATTTCAGTTCCTTTGGAGCAGAATGTGAAGCTGAGCACAGATGCAGGTGAGCTTCTAGAAGACCCTACTATGTACAGACGCATAGTAGGAAGTTTGATTTATATGACTATTACCAGGCCAGATTTGAGCTATGCTGTTGGATTGGTAAGTCAGTTTATGCAGGCTCCAAGGAAACCACATTTGGATGCGGCTAGACGCATACTCAGGTATGTGATGTCCACATTGCAGTATGGACTATTTTATGAGACTGGGGTTCAGATACAGTTGCATGGATACACTGATGCTGATTGGGCTGGTAGTATTTCTGATAGACGATCTACCAGTGGATATGTGTTCTCTTTTGGGAGTGCTGCAGTCACTTGGAGCAGCAAGAAACAGCCTACAGTTGCCTTGTCGAGCACAGAGGCTGAGTACAGGGGTGCAGCAATGGCTGCATGTGAGGTAGCTTGGTTGCATAAGCTACTTTATGATATGCATCAGTCCACAGATGGACCAGTTGTCATTTATTGTGACAACATGAGTAGTATACACTTGGCCAATAACCCAGTCTATCATGCTAGAACAAAGCACATTGAGGTGCATTATCACTATGTGCGAGAGAGGGTTTTACTAGGTCTTATTGATCTAGTTTATGTCAGCACAGAGGATCAGGTAGCTGACATATTCACGAAGGCATTGGGTGCAGAGAAGCTGCGCAAGTTCAGAGACCTGCTTGGTGTGCAGGAATTGGGATTGAGCTCGAGGGGGAGTGTTGAGATATCGAGCTCCACTCGTGATACGCCAGGGTGACCGTTGTGCATTTATGTCACCGACGTGTCAGTTGCAGATGCGGTTGGTACACCGCCCATGAATAATAGCTACATGATAGCTATCCTTATCTACTCTAGTTCGTGGCTCAGTTAGTATGCCACCTTAGTTAGTTGAGTTTGGTTTGAGACCCATATATAGGGTTCTTCTATTTCTTTGTACTTGAGTTCTTTTGGCTTACACAACTAAGAAGAGAAAAACTGTTTTCAGCCTCCACCCTTGTGTGTCTTCCCCCATTGTGCAAGCAAGAAAGCTTCAAGCGAGACTCCTTCCTTCTCTCCCACAATCTTGACATTTAAATCATAAAAAGCACACTAATATAAATCATTTTAAAAAAATCTCACTTAAAATGCATATCTTATGTACCTTTATAAAAGATTGGTCAACGAATTGAGTAAGTGGATGCTCCAAGTATGAAGTATCCTATGGTTTCATGTTAATCTCCTGACATAACTCTACATACACTGGAAGGTCGATAGACATGTCACCACAAAAGAATGAGTCCGCCTCGTTCTCAAAAAATTCTTGGACTCCTGTATTTCCATCATTGTTAGTTGATGCTGGCTCCAATCTTTCGACGGCCTCCACCCCTTGCAATATCGACCCCTCTATTTGCATATTATCTTCATCTATGCTCGGAACATTGCTTTGATCATATACTCTCGCACTTCGGGGAGTTTAAGGTATAACATACCACCATCGAGGTTGTCGGGGGTTTGGATAGAAGATTACCTGTTTACAAACACGTACAAGAGAGTTCAAACCATTGTGGCATAAACCATGTCATAATACAATTAGCAAGCAAATGACTCCATGCACCTATTCACAATGGGCCGGCAACACAAAGGTGTCGCGCAAATCCGTCCATTTTTTTTTGGAATCTATTTCGAGAAATCTAGATGGACCTCGTCGAACTGTTGCTCCAGCTCCTCCAAGTACCACTTTGAACCACTGCATATCGAATAGTATCATGGAGAAGCTACGGTAATCCACCGTAATAATACTTTGCAAGTTCCCAAAATACTCCATCTCATCCACAACCATGTTTGGATCCATTGCTCGAACCTTGCCATGACACCACAGTCCATTGTGGAGCGCATTTAGTCAATACGCTCCACGCGAAAATGCCGTCCGCATAACCACGCTGCACTATATTTTTTTTTACTGTACATTGAAACACTCAAATTAGATATCACATATAAAATTTAGATACGACAGATTCTAAACCCCTCATCACCTTTGGACTACATCCCCTCGAGAATTCCCACTCCTCCATTGAGACCTCTGTCCCTTCGCGAGATGCTATGGTCAAGGCTCCATGCAACCATCGCGTTGACATAAACCGTGGCATCTCCTCCATGCCTTCGGGATATCGAATCGGTCGATGACGAGTACTACGTCGGAATTCAGCTCGCGCTTCCTCTCGATCTTGCCTTGCAATCTGGTACTTAGCGAGCCACGTCTCCATGGAGGCACGGTGCAACATACAAAAGCGATTCACCTTCTCTTCCATTGAGGCATCCATTCTTTTTTCTACCCCATTTCCAACCACCACATCTCCAGTCAGTCTATCATCGTCCTTCAGCGACCATAGCATTTCATTGTCTGGTTCCACCGTTGGTAGCCATTGTGAAATATGCACTAACGCCTCTAACACCAACCAACCTTCGGCCATGCTACCTTCTGGCCGAGCTCATTGTCGCACAAAGCCTTTCAGGGTTTTCATGAAGCGCTCCAAGAAGAACATCCATCGTGTATGGACAGGTCCAGCAATCTCCACTTCGTCCACAAGATGCACAAGAAGGTGGATTTGTATTGTGAGCATGCTAGTGGGCAGGTATTTCTCAAAGAGACAGACCATCTCCACTGCTCCCCGCCTCGCGGATTCAATAGAGGACATCTTAATCTCTTTCTGTGAGATCCATTGCACCAAAGTCGATAACTTGTAAATGGCCCCGCGAATTTCTGGAGTAAGGCATCCTGCAATCGCGATCGGTAGTACAAACTGCCACAAATGAGAAAGCATTATGAATAATGGCCACATTCCAAATAGCAAAGTGCCCACACTAATTACAATCCATTCGTAGCACAAACCTGACATATCTTATGCCAATCATGGGATTTTAGCCCGACAATTGGTCGTCTTTAGAAAATGCGGACCTGAGAGAATGCATCATACCCATCAGAGTGCGGATAGACTTGATTACTTGCTTCACAAATGCGGTCTTCTTTAGTGGATAAAACCCAAGGAGCACGAGGAAGGTGCACGCGACCATCAGCGCTCGACTGCGGCCAAAGTACCTCCATCTTACCTACCTCCTTCAAATCCATTCGTGCCCCTGTAGTGTCTCTCTTTCCTGTGATGTGGTCCCATAGCAAGCTTCCCACATTCTTGAAAATATGCATGGGATCCAACAAGTGGTTGACCTGTAAGTGGGTCCAATATGGCAACTCGTAGAAAACTGAGAACCACCGCATTCCATTTGGATGTGATTCTGCGTGGACCATTTTCAACTCGTACCAGCTTGCTGCGTTCATACGTGTTGGAGGTCGTCCAAGGAAACCTTCCCTAAGTTCATGATCCTCCGACAAGAAAGCAGTGTGTCCTTGATATACCATCT
Source organism: Lygodium microphyllum (assembly GCF_053477565.2). Lineage (NCBI taxonomy): Eukaryota > Viridiplantae > Streptophyta > Polypodiopsida > Schizaeales > Lygodiaceae > Lygodium > Lygodium microphyllum. The sequence goes on along the minus strand of NC_141162.1, from coordinate 126,864,420 downwards.
TCTTCATGGTTTGTGACCTTCGAGAGTCTAACTGTGGCCTGCACAATGGACATGCATGATAACCTAAGGTAACCAGACATGTTCTAACACAACGACCTAGTGAATACTTGATTGAATGAGATAAAATATAGATATTACTAGCGAGAACGGAGGCCTGTTCACTTTAGCACTCTCCCAATCCCGAAAAGTCATTCATCGTTCACATGAGAATGGCTCGAATATTGGCTGACCGCCGACCATCGTGCCTGCTCATATCTTGCACAGTGACCCCCTCCTCCCACAAAATCTTAAGCTCATCGACTAATGGATGAAGCTACACGTCCATATTTTTTACTTTGTAGTGGCCTGGGATGAGCAAGCTAAGGATGAGATGTCCTTTCTTCATAGAAAGCCATGGAAGGATGTTGTAGTTTACAAGGACTATAGGCCACACATTGTAAGAAGTTGAGCACAGACCGAATGGGTTCACACCATCCATTGCGAGACCGAGCCGAAGATTGCTTGGCTCTCGTGCAAAGCCTGGTAAGGTAGAGTCAATGTGGCTCCATGCGCGTGAATCCGCTGATATTCGTTGAACTCCATCCGTAGACCTATTCTATGCATGCCACGTTGTCAAGCTCGCCATGCAGGACGTACAAAACATGTGGTTTATGCGAGGGATGAGCGAAAAGTGTCTGAGAACGTTTTGAGGGATGCTTTGCCCTTGCAAGTCCTGTTGATACCTATGAGCACCACACTTTGGACATGTCTCCATAGTCTCGTATTCTCCTCGAAATAGTATGCAATCGTTGATACATGCATGGATCTTATTGTAGTCCATGCCAAGCTTCCGTAAAACATGTCGTGCATCATCACGAGACTTAGGCATGGTATTTGCAGGCTGGTAATATATGATATTTCAATAACCAGAAAAAAATCATAAAACACCTTGAAAAAGCACAAATGTTTGTAATAATAGTGTCAAAAATAAAAATCAATGAAGCCTATGTGCAAGGTACCTGAATAATTCGGTCACACTCGTATCGCTCCACCCGTATTTTTCTTGCACACTTAAGAGTGCAAGCAATGTCTTCAACTGAGATACTCGACACCCATCATATAATGGTATGGATGCTTCCTCTCTAAGCGGATCAGAAGTCTCGACATCCATGGGAATCAATACATCGATCATTGCCTCCATCTCAGGCTCCAAGATTGTAGGTAGGTCTGGAAGGTTGTCTGTCTCCTCTGGCATTGACGATATAGATTGGCCTTGCGAGTGGTGGATTGGTTCCTACACTCCATCCATCCCACGCCCACAAACTCTTCTAATTGGCCGCAAAGGGTGCACTCCCCCTTGGGACGAGACATCACCTCCCTGGATAGAAAATTTGCCAGCAAGACCCAATCTTATTGTATATGGTATTCAATTAGCTTGCGAGTACAATGCATGATTGATATTAACTTCAAATTACCGTTTGCTGAAAATCCACAATCTCCTGATCAATGATCTCAGATTGAAACTCACCAAATCGTCGTACGTGTTCTATAGACAATTGGCATTTTCGTCTAATTGCCAACTTGCAAAATACAATTTGGGAAAATGAGGCTCAAATGGATAGCTTTATGGAGATGTATGTCAAGTTGCAAGTTGACCATAAGCTCTTGCTTGAGAGGTTTTAGCCTCTGCAAGAGGTTGAGAAGAAAATTTTGAAAAACATTGAGGTTGATATTGATGCATCTATGGTGTTGAAATCTAAACTTCAAGATATAAGAAATGCTTTACTAACTAATGTAAAAAATGCATAGGACATAGTAGTTGAGAGATTTATTGATGTTATATCTCGGCCATATACCATGCTCAAGGATTTGTTTGTCCCGGTAGATAATTATTCATTATTGTAGAAAAAAAAAGCATTGGTTCATAAGGTTCATGAGTTGAAGACTAAATGTTTGGACTTGACTAAAAGATTGGATAATGCCTTAGATGCTAAAAGGAAAAGTGATGAATATGTTACTTCATCATTGCAACAAAAAGATTGGTGACAAGGATGCTATGATTAATGAAGTTCTTCACGAGGTGAATATAGAGTTGAAGGGGATGGAACACGATTCTTCTTTGGGATTTAGTGGTGATCAGTCAATTATTGAGGTGTCTTCTTGTATGGCCATTATACCTTATATACCTAGCTACGGTCTCTAGGTTTGTACTTTGAGTATCTTAGAGGGGCTCTACTAGGATTACTTATACAACTGCACTAGAGGGCTTTGAGTATAAGTAATTCTAGTCAACAAAATTTATGAGCATCATTGAGGATCTCTTATTAGCTGAAAGAATATTTACTTTCGTACATGATGTACATGTACTGCAATATGTCTAGATGGAGATGTATGGATACCTGCATGTAGTGGCAATTGTCTGAGATGATGTGGGCTATGTTGATGCATAAATACCCTTGCTTTGGCTGAGAAAAGGCTGCCACTTACACACATGTTGATGTTCATTGCTAGTTAGAGCATTTACATATAGAGTATGTGCAGTAAATGCAGTCCATACAAATAGGTTGTTATACCTAGATGTATTGCCACGACTTGGGATATGGTTGACATGTTTATGGACTAACATACTCTCATTTGAACAGAGGATTTCTTCCGAAAACTGTCATTGAATTGGAAGGCTGAAAGTGATCAGTTAAGAAACCTTGGTTTTGCAGGAAGTTAGGCAGTGTTTACAACATGGCAAATGCAAACAGAACAGATAACATAACCCAAATAGTGGGTGAGAAACTTGACAACAATAACTATGCCATCTGGAAGTTTTGCATGGAGAACTTCCTGATAGGAATATGATATTGGGATTTGGTAACAAGCGCTAAGGCTGAACCCAAATTGCCTACTGACAAGAATCCCACTCCAGATCAGTTGAGAGCTCATACAGCTTGGACGAAAAGAGCATGCAAGGTTCTACATTGGTTGTCATTATGTATTTCGGATGCTATGGTAATGCCGATTATGAATTGCAGCTCTCCAAAGGATGCATGGAACACCTTGATCAGATACTATGGCACTACCATAAGTGACAGGAAGATACAACTAAAGCAGAAATTCAATAATATGGAGAGAAAGGGTAGGTCTATTCAGGACTATGTCACTGAAATCAAGACCATTGCAGACCAGCATTAGCACACAAGTGGAGGATGAAGACATGGTTGTAGTTGCATTAAATGTCTTGGGGCATGAATATAAATCTTTTGATACTTCCATATCTGTGTGGGATGAAATGCCAGATGTTAATGAGCTTGTGGCATTGCTCATTCATGAGGAAGTCAAACTCGGATTGGCTACTAGTTCTAGCAGCTCTAAGAACAAGGATGCTATCTTTTACTCGAATCAAGGCGGCCCTGGCAGCCATGGTAGGGGACTTGCTCTGGGAAGAGGAGCACCACAGAATATGTCTCATGGCAGTGATACCCAATAAGGTTCAAATGCACGAGAGGAGGTGGAAAATTTAGAGCCACGGGGAGATCTAGCCCTAGGGGGAGAGGCTCTTGGCAGCCACAACGTGTCTCTGATAGTCCTAACAAGGATAAGGATTGTCATTACTGTGGCAAGTACAAACACATTGCTAATGACTGCTGGAAGAAGCAAGGCAATCAAAAGGACAAGCATGATGGACATTACACATCATCTAGCCATATAGAGGATGATTCTTCATATCGGTTGTTTGCCATGACTTACGTGCAAAACAAGGCTTCTAAGAATTCGAATGTAGATGATATTTGGTATATTGATTCAGGAGCATCAAATCATATGACACCTCATGGTGACTAGTTCACAAATATGGTGCCTAACAAGAATGGCTATATATCACATGCAATGATATGTAGCATAGCATTGCAAACAAAGGCATAGTACCTCTAGTGATTCATGATGGCAAGAAGAAGAACCTGCATGATGTGTTGCTTGTCCCATCCATTAAGAAGAATTTGTTGTCTATGGGTCAGATGGCTGAGCAAAATTTTCAGGTCCATTTTAATAAGCATGGTTGCTTCATTAAAGAGTTTGGTAATGGCTGCAAATTGATTACTCGTGGTCATAGACATGGCATGATGTTCACATTAGATGCCACATTACCACAGCTAAAATCAACAATGTTTGCTCATGGTTTAGGCACACTCTAAGACCTAAAAATATGGCATAAGAGAGTGGGGCATGTAAATATTCAGTGGATGTAATTGATGCAGAGGCAACTTGTTACTAGCTTACCGACGTTTTGCTTACACTAATCTTGGTCATGTATGTGATGCCTATCAATTTGGTAAAAAGTCATGATTGCCTTTTGTCACGCATTTACGAAAGAGCATGAGGCCTTTGTAGTTGGTCCATTTTGGTGTGTGGGGGCCAGCCCATAATGCATCTATGGCAGGCTCTAAATACCATGTGACCTTCATAGATGACTTTAGCCACTATATTTCGGTTTATATACTGAAAGCAAAGGATGAGGTGTTTGCTGTTTTCAAGAATTTTAAGAAGTAGGTTGAGAAAGAATTTGATTGCTGCATCTCTTGTCTGAGATCTGAAAGTGGTGGGGAGTATGTATCACATGAGTATTTTGAACCCTCTACTCAAGAGACATTTGTGAGCAAGGATGTTATATTTGATGAGATGGCTACTTGGTATGCATCACCTATAGCAGTATCGTCTGACATGCCTTCTGCACATGATTCTATAGTTGGTTCATAGCAGAGTACTGCATTGACAGGTCTTAGTGTTACGAATGTATTATCCCTTGTATCTCCATGGACACGGAGATTGCAGAGTTCTGGCTCATTGTCCACTGACACCACTATGTCAATGAGGGGGAGATATGACATGATGGATAGCAAAGGGAAAGAGAAAGTTTGTGATGATACACTTGGCATGATGACTTCAGTCTATGACTCAACTAATAGTCTTGATAGTGAACTTGGTATTCCTACAGTGTATATGCCTAGACCAAGGTACATTCTGCCTCATGAGAGAGAGGAAACTAGTAGTGTACCAGAACTCTTTCAGACGCTTGCAGAGGGTTAGGTATCCTGTGGATAGACTGACTTATAGTGGTTACTTTGTGGAACATTATGCTTATATGACAAAGGTTATGGAGGTTAAAGAACCTGCCACTTATGCTAAAGCATTGATGGATAAGAATTGGTGCACAGCCATGGATGAAGAAATAGCTACCTTGGCTGAAAATAACACTTGGGATGTTGTTCCACTTCCAGATGGGAAAAAGACCATTATCTGCAAATGGTTTATAAGATTAAATGCAAGTCGGATGGCAATGTAGAGAGGTACAAAGCTAGGCTAGTTGCTAAGGGATATGCTTAGCAGTATGGTCTAGACTACGAAGAAACTTTCAACCCTATTGCCAAGATGGCAACCATACGAACAACGATTGCATTGGCTGCTGCAAAATGCTAGAAATTGCAGTAGATGGATGTTAAGAATGCTTTCCTCAATGGTGACTTGGAAGAGAATGTTTATATGGATCAGCCTAAAGGGTATGCACACCCTAAGTTTTCGCACTATGTTTGTAAGCTGAAGAAAGCTTTGTATGGGCTGAAACAGGCTCCTAGAGCATGGCATGCAAGGATCACCAATTACTTGTAGAGTTTGGGTTTCATGGTTGGCAGGGCTGATCATAGTCTGTTCACGAAAAAGACAGACAAAGGATTGGTAGTATTGGTTATTTATGTGGATGATCTAATAATCTTAGGTGATGATGACTTTGGAATACAGAATGTCATGAGTACGCTGAAAACTAAATTTGATATGAAGGATTTAGGTGAGCTGAAATTCTTCTTGGGTATTGAGGTGATAAAGGCAGATAATGGTTTATGGCTGATGCAAAAACACTATACCATGGAAATGCTGAAAAAATATGGCATGGTCGAATGTAAACCACTTGATATACCTCTAGATTAGAATGTTAAGTTAGACATAAATATTGGAGTTGAAATTGATGATGTCACTATGTACACGCAGATGGTTGGAAGCTTGATCTAGTTGACCATCACAAAACCTGATTTGAGTTATGTTGTAGGGCTCATAAGTTAGTTCATGCAGAAGCCCAAAAAGCCACACTTGGATGCTATTAGATGGATTATGCGGTATGTAAAGTCCATTGTAGATCATGGACTATTCTATGAGAAGGATAAGGCTTTGAAACACATTGGTTACACTGATGCAGATTGGGCAAGATGCTCATATGATCGCAGGTCTACGAGTGGTTATGCCTTTATCTTTGGAAGTGGGATGATCAGCTAGAGTAGTAAGAAGAAACTAACTGTTGCATTGTCTAGTAGTATTGAGGCAGAGTATAGAGGTGTTGCTTTGGCAGCCTATGAAATTGCATGGTTTCTTAAGCTGATGGCTGATTTGGATATGCATGTGGATGCTCCAGTGACTTTATTTTGTGACAATCTTAGTAGTGTACTTCTAGCAATAAACCCAATTTACCATGCTAGAACAAAGCATATTGAGGTACACTACCATTTGATCCTTGAGATGGTTCTTGCAAGTAAAGTGGATCTTGTGCATGTGAAGACAAATGAGCAAGTAGCATATATCTTTACCAATTATTTAGGTAAAGATAAGTTCAATCAATTCGGATAGCTACTTGGTATACAGGTGTTATCTTGAGCTTGAGGGGGAGTGTTAAGACTTCAAGCTCTGTATATCTATCTATAGGTGTGACCGACAGTCTAACTGTATGTCCAGTTGTACATAGTAAGTGTGGGACATTTAATAAGTTGGTGATCTCTAACTCAACCATGATTAGTACACTGTCTAGATGACCTAGTTGTAACTATTCAGAACCATTAGATACATGCGAGAATAATGAAAGAGATGGGACGAGTTAACTGCTCACTCTCTGTTGCTCCAAACCTACTCTGTCATTTAACATTTCTCTCTCACCATAAACGTAGTTTATATGGGTTGAGAGAATGAGGTGGAATGGGTGCTAGTTTGCGATGGAATGTGAGAGATAGATCAAGAAAGCATCAAGAAAATGTCAGTGACTTCCTGTTTTTGAATTACAAAGCATGCATATGAGATTTTATGAGTAATTGAGCTTCCTCTTTGTTTTATGATGCATATTGGTTTCCTATGGTTGAAATTGATTTCTAGTGTTTGAAAATGATTTATTCTATCAGACATATCAACATAAACGTCAAGTCTTAATCGTTTATACATTTGATTCAAAACATGCAAAAGTGCGGTTTTATGCTAAATCGTCAATTATATGAGTTTCATAATGGAAAATTGTGTTCCTATAGAGAAAAATGAAAAATAATAATGAATCTCAATATTCTTAAGTGATTTATATTTAAAAATATAGAAAAAATAAAATTTTAATTACAAATAAATGTGAAAAATAGAGAAAAATTAGTTTTAATTGAGAAAAAATTAGATATCACACGTGAAAAATTATGAAAAATTAGGGCTATGTTTGTACAAGTATATTGGAGGTAGGGCATGAGTATTTACCTCAACTTACCTCCATTTGTAATGTTTAGTGCGTATTTATTGCTTATGTTATATGAAGAAACATACATGGAAACACCTCTTAATCTACCCACGGAAGAAAAAAACCCTAAACTGTAGGGAGAGAGGGGGTGTTTTGTATTGAATATGGTTCAAAATATGATTTCAGTACATAAATTTTTGTATAGGTCTTGATCTTATTATAAATAGTAAGAGGTACAATGGCACAGAGTAGTTCAGCATTGCCTTATTATCGTAGCAAAGTCCTTAGTGAAAGAAAATCATGAAAAGAATGTTTACGCACATTCACCATGCTGAATTTGTTTGAGTAAAATGTTTGTGCACTCAAAGTCAACCACTTTGCATTGCATTGCATTGACATGGTATAAAGAGAACTATCTCTTGGATGCATAGCACTTGGTTTCAAACTAATGCTATAGGTTTTGTATAATCGTTTCATTGGGAACTGATTTGGTGAGGAGTATATTATCTCCTAGAATGAATATTGTGAAGAGTGTACTTTATACATATCTTGGGGCCAATCCTTGGGTGTAGGAGAGCCACAGTGGGGCCACAGCGATAAGCTAGAGAGTGCTTCCCCTTTGTTTGTGTTACGAGATGCTAGCGACCTATATGTTTGGATACTCCCTCTACTTGGAGTCAAGAAGGGCATCATGTTGGACTACAATCTAGATATTGTTTTTACAAACGCATTCTTTCAATAAATTGGTTCATACTGTCTATACGCTCCTGGCTGCAAGATCGTGGGGTTGTTTGGGTAAGTATAGGAGGCCTGGATAGAGTCCTAGAGCCACGATCGAGCCCATTTTTGGTCTTGACAGGTGGTGCAATTTTTGGGAGCCACTAATAAGTGTTGAATCTTGAACCTTGGTTAGTTAGGGACTAGTCAGTTAGTTTATCCCAAAGAGAGCATCGAGATAGACCCATTATTTCCTGATAAACACTGTCAAGCCAAGATCCAAAAATAAGAAAGAGTCGAAAATGCTAGACCGCGGGTTGAAATACTTAGGAGGTATTGCCCTCAATATAGCAACGTGATACCCCTTCAAGGGAGAGGTCTTAGTGACCCTGGTACCACAAATAGTCCATTAGGAGGAGGAGTAACCTCTAGTGCTCCCCTTCTCCTAGTAAGTTAACCCAGTTCAAGTGGGGTTGCATTCACATCATTACAAACTCCTATAGCAGATCCAGTTGTCATTATGGTAAAACCTATTGCAATTTCTATAAATGCTAGTTTTATCAGCTTTAGGTTTGCCTCTACCCATCTTTAATGGTCAGCAAAGGAGGATGCAAAGCTTCACATCAGTGAGTTCCAAAAACTCATGTTTAATTGCCAAATTCAGGATGAGGGATATCTAATGATGTTCTTTAACATGACCCTAAAAGGGAGGGTTGCAATGTGGTATAATGGCTTAGAAACCAATACCATAATCACAATCCATTTATTTTATGTAGCCTTTCGAAGGGAATTTTCCCCTAAGAGAGGTGGTCAGTATTGCCTACGTGTTCTAAATGTGACACATAAAGAGCTCCATAAAAATGATAGAACATATGCCAAGAAGATGAAAGAGATCTTTTGCAAATTGCAAGCATCTATCTTTATCCCACCTGCTACCCAACTATAATATTTTTCACATGGATTGGACCTCAATATCCAAGTGTAGTTGAATAGTGTCCCTCTTGTGGATATAGATACTGCTATAACTCGAGCAGAGAAAGTAGAATCCCACTTACAAGCGGCCTACAAATTGAGGAAAAATCTAAATTTGAGCCTTAGTCCTGGAAATAATTTGGAATTGGTTAGTGGAGATTAAGATGCAATCAGTACCCCTGGGACCAACATGAACAGTAGAGGAAGCATGATGTAGACTGTACCTTTGTTGCTAGTCCCTCTAAATGTCCTTAAGCCAACAATTAGTCAAAGAGCTCATTTTTTAAACCAAGTGTCAAAACATGTGGCATCCCCTTTGCAAGTTGTGCAACCTAGTGGGGATAATTGCTAAAGCCACTAGTTATGAGTCCTCTGCATCAAACATTGTAGAGGAAGTAAAAGATATGATGAAACATTATAAGGATATGATCACTGAGCAATATTTCTAGATCACCATAGATGTTCATTTTTTAAAGCGCCAACAAAATATGATGGGTACTAAAAAGCCCAATGGTGTGGACCCATCATGATTCAGCTATAAGTGGTGTGGTGGGTAGCATTTTCCTCGAAATTATCCTAATGTCAAATGCGATATATGCGAGAAGTCTAGTCACTTAGCCACTACCTATTGGAGTAGGATTAGTTCTCTCTAGTATCTATTGGAGTAAGGTAGTCAGCAACCTGGGCCTATGAACCATCATATGAATAACGAGAATACTAAAGGAGGTCTCTAAGAAAATTTTGCAAAGGGGTAAGGCCACAGGGTTGAAACTTTGCTAATCAATGAGAGTTTATCTCCTAACAATGTTAGGGTAGTAACTAGGGGTCAGAAACTGAAAGATGCTCAGAAAGATGACCCTAGTGTACAAGCAAAGTTAACCCTAAACCTAGTAGTTGGATGCCCAGGCAGATCCTCTTAAAAATAATAGTATTTTGGATGATCATGTGGTAAAAAAATGGAAATAAAAAGAAAAGGAGGGTACTAAGATGATCAAAAAGCCAAAAGAGTGAGTTGGTGTGGAAAGAGAAGAGAGTAGTGGCAAATTTTTGTGAGTTTGACCTAGCAAACACGCTATGTGAAGTCAAACCGGATGTGAATTTGCTACAACTAATCCAACTATCACCGAACATTCATAAGGAGTTCAAGAAAATCCTATGAACGGGTTATGTCTCATAGAATCTTTTGGTGTCCATCGACTGGGTAGTGAATGGTGGGATCATGTAGAGAAGCACTGTCCTAGGGTGTAGGCATATGTCGTAGGCATATGTCGATGGAATATTGATAGAAAATGTGATGGTGGCATCCATAAATATAATGAGTACAGATTTATTGGAGAGGTTGGATCTACCAATCCAAAATAGTTTTAAAAATGGCTGTCTAATCTACTAGAGGGCCAAGCTAATAGTTGTTGCTTGGATGCAAGTGTATATTACATTTCGATTGTTTGTTGGTGGATATCCTAGTTGGTCGATTTATTTTTTTAAGAGAATAATTATGGATGCATACCCTGAGCACCCATCAAATAAAAGGGCATTACCTTCCACTAAAGAATGGGAGGTACTCGAGGGAACCTCAGCTATTGGAACCTCAACTTCCAATTAATCTGAAGAGAATTCTATTTTACTGAGGAGGTTTACCAAGTATGTCTAAATGAGCCAATAGAGGCAAATGACAAGATTTGTGATACTGATGTGATAGACCTGGATCTTGAGACTCCCAATGATCCCTGCCCCATTAAACTCGACACTATGTTATTTGTTGATGAGCATGCAAATTATATGGCACTCCTATAGGAGTTTAGGGATATATTTGCATGGAGTTATAATGAAATGAAGGGGATTTCCGCCCCTATTGTTGTGCATACAATCCCATTGAATGAAGGTCGTAAGCCAATGAGACACAAGGTTAGATATATGCCTTTTGATCTGAGAGAGCCTCTTTTTGAGGAATTGATGTGTTGAAGAAAGACTGGTTTGATATTTCCTGTTGAACATACAAAATGGTGCTCACTAGTGATAATAAGAAAGAAAGAAAAACAATCAAATCCGCCTATATGTCAATTTTAAGGAATTGAACAAGGAGATGGTGAAGGACTATTATCCTTTTCCCTTTATTGATCAGATTTTAGATTAGCTAGGAGGGAGAGAGATATACTCTTTCATGGATTGTTTTGTGGGTTATAATCAAATGGCCATAGCTGAAGAGGATAAGTTAAAGATGATGTTCATTATAGTTTTTTATACTTTTGTGTACCATCTTATCACTTTTGTCCTATGTAATGCTCTTGGGTCATGGCAAAGAATGGCTAACAAGACGTCTCTATTGATATATCCCTAAAGAGCTGAAGGTTTTCACAGATGATTTGGGGCAGCTACCATGACCTGTCATAGACATTTGCTTATTCTACATGCATGCTTTGAGTGATGTCATGAGTATTGTATAGCATTGAATCCTCGAAAGTGTGTATCTAGGGTGCTTTATGGTTTGCTATTGGGTCATGTTGTGAGTGCAACTTGTATTGCCCACGGACCCTAAAAAGGTGGTTGTTATTATGGCCCTAAGCCCACCCACTTTCCCTAGGGAAGTGCACAGTTTTGTTTAATCCCTGGGGTACTACTATTGATTCATTAATATATTGGACAACCATGTTTTTGAGTGAATAGTAGCATATAAAGTGGCATTTGAAGATGTTAAAATGGAATTATCCAAAGTGCCTGTTTTCAAAGCTAAAAAAAGGGGTAAGGTTTTCTATATATTCACAGCTACGAAAAGGCATAGTATCAATTGTTGCCTATCCCAAATTTGGGAGGCACAACTTTATCATCCTATTGCATTCGCAAGCTAGAAGTTTGGAATTTCAGAGATTCATTATATCTATTTGGAGAATATTTGATTGGCGAAGGTGTTCACCACCAAGAAGTTCAGACAATATATTCTTTATGAGAAGGTGGTGTTCTTTACCAAGGCATAGGGATTGCGCTTATTACTGAATAAGCTTCAACCCCCTGATCGCCTAGCCAAGTGGTTGATCTCTTTGCAAGATTTTGACTATGAGATTCACAGCAAGCCAGCAAAGCTACAGGATATCATAGAGTGTCCAGTAGATTTTGATGAGCCTAAAGAAGAGTAGGCTGATATTAGTGACTCCAAGGATTTGTGCAAAATTGATACAGCCTCTATTCAGTCATGGTATGTGTCTATCATGCATTATCTATCAACAGGCAACCCAAGAGAAACTCTTTCTAGTTTTGAGAAGAAGAAGATTAAGCAGTAAGCATTTCTCTTTTCAATAATAGCAAGTGTCTTATATAGGAAAGGGGGGTGGATGAGATTTATCATCGTTGTGTGGTGCATGATGAGGTAATCTTCATTCTAGAGGGATGTCATGATTTAGTATGTGGAGGCCATTTCATTGGATGGCTCACCCCCCAGAAAGCATTACATGCTGGTTATTGGTGGCCGATGGTTTTCCAAGATGCTTTTGCATATGTTAAGCATTATGATGTCTATCAAAGACATGATGCTAGGAAAAATTGTAAGCGGCCGCTTAATCCTATTCTTGTGCTTTTGTCCTTTGAGAAGTGGGGCATCGATTTTGTTGGGCCTTTGCATCCTTTGTCTACTATGCAGAAGCATTATATCATTGTGACGATGGACTATTTTACAAGATGATCTGAAGCTCAAGCTGCGATGAGTGAAGGACAATGCCAAGGAAACAACTAGTTTTACTATGGAACAAATTGTCTGCCATTTCGGTGCACCTAAAGAACTGATGTCTTGACCTTGGGACACACTTTTGAAATTAGGTCATATAAGCTTTGACTAAAGCTATAAAAATTAAACATAATAAAACCACCCCATATAATCCCCAAGAAAATGTGTTAGAAGAAAGAGAGAGAGATACGGGAAATAGAGAGCAGTTAGCTCTCAATGTTCTTCTTCTTCATTATTCATCACACTTAAAGTACAAAGTACATCTAACAGTCTAGTGACTAACCATTGACTAACTCTCTAACTCTAGTTAAGTCAGGTACCGACTTATTCATGACACACACATGATTGACAACTACACACACCTAGCTGTCATGTCGGTAAGTAATAGGTAGATTGAGCCATCCAATGAAATGGCCTCTACCAAGTGAATGTGTCTATCACGCATTATCTATTCAGTCATGGTATGTGTCTATCTCACGCATTATCTATCAACAGGAAACCCGACGGAAACTCTTTCTAATTTTGAGAAGAAGAAGATTAAGCAGTAATCATTTCTCTTTTCAAATAATAGCAGGTGTCTTATATAGGAAAGGGGGGTGGATGAGATTTATCATCGTTGTGTGGTGCATGATGAGGTAACCTTCATTCTAGAGGGATGTCATGATTTAGTATGTGGAGGCCATTTCATTGGATGGCTCACCCCTATATCACATACAATTAACCCACAACACAAACAAACATTAACACAACCATCTGAATGACACCTCCAAAAAGAGATATATATATATATATATATATATATATATATAACATTAAGAATCATACAAAATACATTGCAAAGGCATCAATGAAGGTGATTCCTTTTGAAGGCTTGGTGGTTTCGAAAACGATCCATGGAGAAGGACTCATCCACAAATGTCTTTGGAGGATTTTGAAAGAACTGCAGGCAGCACATCCTTTCTAGCAAAACAAGGTATCTGCTAGGGAGACATAGGGCATGAAAATATAGGGCATCCAATTGTTGGGAATCAATGTTCACATTGACATTCATACAAAGCTTTGGAATGACCTTTTTGATCATTATGGGAATGCCTATGCATGTATGCTAGATACCAAGCAAAATGAGCTGTCAATCTCACTGAAGGATCTAGAGATTGTAAATATTGGTGAGCAAAATGGAGGTAATTCTGGTATGCTTGACTAGCAGTTGTCCAATCCCCTGGAATTATTGGCCAGTTTATCTGTGGTCCTATGAGAGAATCAATCGAGCTCCATCCTCTTCTTCTTGGAATCTGCTGATAAAATCCATCGTACTCACTAACCAACTGAGGGGGTTGAGAAATAGAAGTGGCAGGAGATGGAAGTGGAATGAGTAAAAGAGGATAAAGAGATGGGCAGGAAAAATCATAAAAGGAGGAATAAGATAAAGAAGGAGTGGCTGAAAATTTAAGTGAATCAGTTAGGAAAGGTGTCAATTGATAAACAGGAAAAGTAGAAGGTATATGGATGGATGGTGAAGGGCATGGTGGAGAAGGGGAAAAAACTCGATCTTCGATGAAAGAACAATAGGTAAATATAGGAATTTGAGGAAAACCTTGAGGTTGGAAAAGAAGAGGTAAGATAGTTGCTGAGTTGGTTTGATAAAGGGAAAGATAAGTATCATAGCAATGAGCCATTTGTTGATAGTGCAATAGGGTAGGAATAGAGGGACCTAAGACAGATCTTCTCTGATAGGCATAAAAAAAAGATGAATCAAATGGATGGTTTTTGGAAAGATGAGCTAGGAGATCCACCCTCAGTTGGTTAGTGCTCTGGACATATGTAGAAGTTGTATTCTGACGTTGTTGCAGGACCACAGAATCAATCATTGAATGCCATGAATTGTCAGGGCAAGTGGCCACTTTTGAGAAATAACACTGGAACATGTCATCTATCCACAATTCCAAATAGTTGACATACAAAACAGCTTGCAAAACCACATCCCCCACATACCAGGCCAAATCTACATCATCTGAAATCAATAGATCACCTCGTAGATACATGTAAGACAACAACATGGTATCCATCGTCACAGAATCTTCAAAAACCATACGGAATACTTCTATCAGCAACTGAAAAGACCAAGTCCCACTCCAACCATCCTCTGGAAGAGGGAGATCCATTGTTGAAAGCTTTATATAGAAGGCCAACTTTTGGAACTGATAGTGGACAAAGAAAGAATGGTCCGGAGGAACATACTCCTGAAAGTGCTCAAATGTAGACCATAACAAATCCATCCTGGACTACCATCTTTCCACTTTATCTTGAAACAACGGACACAATGTGGCTTGTATCTAGAGAACTGCCAAGTCCTGCTTAGAGATAGAAGGAATAATAGGAACATTGGGGCTTGGAGGAATGGACTGTGACTGTGCCAGTTGGTCTTACAACTGCTTAATCTGGGAAGCTTGTGATTCCACTGTATTATGAGCAGTCTGTAAGGCTAACAGTTTTGCATCTAAAAGAGTCTGAAACTCTTGAGCTTCTTTGGACATTCTCTCTTTCTCCTCCGAGACTTTAGTGACCTCAGACTGAGCTTATGTTAACTGAATCTTCAAAGAAGATATTTCTTCTCTATGGGTCTCAATCATTTGGATCTGCTGCTCCATCTACTTAAATAGATCTGCAAGTGTGTCTTTAGCAGAGGCTAACTCTGAGGTTGCTTTATGCAACTGGTCTTTGGACTCCATCAATTCTTCATAGAAAGAAGCATACAACTGTTGAACACAAGCTGTCTCACTGAAAGTTCAATCGAACTTTGGATGTCATTACAAAGGAATGGAATAGCATCTCCTGTCACTAAAATGTTCAGTGAAGGGACTGATATTTCCAAAGAACCCTCTTTATGTGCCCTTAATAAATTGTTACATGTGAGGTAAGCAAGGAGGTCACTGCCAGAAGTAGTAGGAATTGTGATTGAAGGAAGGACTAAGGAAGTTTTATCTGCCACACGCTTCAAGCACTTCCGCTGAATGACCAATGGAGGAGGGGAATCAAGATCCTCTATGTCAATAGGTTCTGACTCTTTTGAAGGTGGAGGGGGAGGAACTGGATCAGATGGAGGAGGTGGTAGCACACCCTTCTTAAGGCCTGAGTACGTCAAGAAAGCATATAGGTAGGAACCATAAGTGACGTTTGTGACATTTTCTCTGGTTACTTTGACAAAATGTTGGTCCATCTTCGTAAGCAGGTAAGTACTCCAATCAATAGGCACCCCTTTTAACATCATCCTGGAAGCTGTGAAGAGCTCTTTGGAAAAATAATGAGATGGTGTTTTGGCAGGCATAAACCTATCTTGGAGGAACTGGTAGACTAACTTCCAAAGAGGATCAATGATTATGGAAAAAGATACTCTTGAAGTGTTAATCACCTTCTTAACATCCAGAATCTCTTTGGTGTGCTTCTGCAACAGCTTGAAAATCTCATCATTGGAGAATAATTGTCTAGCTATAACAAAGGGCTCTCCTTTGTAGGGAAGAGACAAAGCCTTCCCTAACCCTCGGGGTGTCAACACCATGGAAGCACCATGAACCAAGCCTAACTTTTTATTGTATGATGTAAGAAATTCATCACATAGGGATGGATCATTTGAAATCAATGGGAAGGAAGCAGCCACGAAAGTTGCAAGTCCTACTTTCGCTATAGGCTCAAAAGCCAGTAGGGAAGAATAATCCCTATTGATCAACGGGACATATTGGATAGGAGGAGGAGCATGAGGTGCCATTCAGATGGAAAACACACACACCACAAACACATACAATCACAAAGAGTGCCTGCAAAACAACCAAAATAGCTATAAAAAAGAAATCAATTAAAAGAAGTACACACACATATAGACGTAACTAACCAATTTACCACCCCAAATAACCCACATCTTAGAAAAAAATCGGCATGACCTCTATACATATGCGATCGAAAACTTCATGCGATGCAACAAGCAGGCACCCAAAACCCCATATCAGGCAAAAAAGAAAAAAAAACTTCAAACCACACTTGTAATCGTAACACATAAGCAAACCATAATACCATAAAAATCTAATCAGGACCTGACCATAACTTTGACCAACAATGTCATTTAAGAGGACTTTACGTGCCCATCCCAGGAGGAGCGTGTTTATTAGAAAGGGGAAAAAAATGCAATGAGGGGAAATGGTGTTAATGAAGGGTTCATTTTAAGAAATTATTAACAATGGGTGACATTTTATTAGGTTATAAACCTTAATAAGAAAACGGTGGCTCCTTCTTAAAATTTTAATTACAATTTATTAGGGTGAAGCAGTGCTTTAACGAAATCTGGACTGCGATTCCCAGACTGGGGTCTCTAAATGCAAATTCATTACTTAAAAATTAATAATGATGTGGAGCACTTTTTTGCCAACGCGTGCTTTTTTTTGTGACGGCTAGTTCATTTTTATTAATTAAGATGCCTCTGAAGCGCATGTAGCACGTGCAAAGTGAACGGCTGGTTGATTTTTAATTATTAGAAACGGTATGTTTAGCGCGAGTGTGTGTGAAAAAGTGGGTAAATATAGTTCATTTTAGCAATTAATTGTAGTTAAGGGATGATGAAAATAAATAAAGCTCAGAAAATAAATACCTGGTAGGGGTGTGTATGCAATAGACTAAAGGCGCACTGAGTAGTCCCCCAAATGCAAGGAATTCAGTCAAAAAAACGAACACCATTGAGACTAGAAAAAATAAAGCACCTTAGTGTGTTTTATTTTAATTTTATTTTTCATTTTATTTATTTGTGTTTGTTTTTTCATCTTTGAATTTTAGGTGTGTTTGTATTGTATATAGTGTTTGGGTTTTTTTTATTTTTTCTCTTCTCTTTTTAATTTTTTTAAAATTATTTTTTTAATGATTAAAACATGATATAGAACACATGAATATGTTGTGAAGTGTAAGGGTGGAATTTCAGCAATCCAACAAGTGGCAACAATGTGTTGTAATTTATCCATGATTTTTTAGTTGATTTTTGGAATTTAAAATGAGTTTTCATGAGGTGAAGTATTAAATATAGAGTTTTGGCTTCAAATAATACTTTGGCCACTATTGGAAGCATTTCTAATTGAGAAATTATTGACCAAAGGGGCAAGGGAATTTGTGGAATTTTTTGGAATTTTTTTGAAAATATTTCTAAATTTTTACTAATTTTTAATAATTTTTACTCATTTTGTTTGTATTTTTGAAAAAATTTCCAAAAGTTGAAATTTCTACAATTTATTTTCTTGAATTTTCACTTTAGAAAACATTCCTAATGATTTCATCAGTGTTGGAGAATTTTTAGGAATTTTCATGTTATTTTTTTGGATTTTAAATGAATTTTAATGAATTTTTGAAAGTTTTTTAGTGTTTTATGTTTATTTTTAGGTGTTTTTATGTATTTTGCGG
Organism: Lygodium microphyllum; assembly: GCF_053477565.2. NCBI lineage: Eukaryota > Viridiplantae > Streptophyta > Polypodiopsida > Schizaeales > Lygodiaceae > Lygodium > Lygodium microphyllum. The sequence goes on along the minus strand of NC_141162.1, from coordinate 126,846,091 downwards.
GTTTGAAAATAAAAGGCGGTACCCGCGCTACGTGTGAACAATGGAGGATGACTGCGTGTGAACGACTGACTGCAATACACCACCGCACGGACGAATCGAAAGCGCGTCCTCGCGTGTGAATGCCCGCTAGCCACACTCGTACACCGAGAGCGGCCGCACGGCGTGGGAACAAGGGAGGGAGAAGGGGCAAAAACGGGGGCTTTAAGTGAGTAACCGAAGTAAATTAGGTGAACTGAGTATGGTAAGTGAATTAGGTTAGCTTAGTCGGTTAAAGCAACTAGATTAGTTTAGTTGGTTAAATCAATTAGGTTAGGTTAGTTGGTTAAATCAAATAGGTTAGTTTAGTTAATTAAGTTAAGTTAAGTAGGTTAGTTTAGACTATGAAGTTAATGAGGTTAGTTAGAACTAACCAGGAGAGGAGAGAGGAGGAGTGGGGCTGGCTGGGCGGCTGTCGGCGGCGATGAGGAGAGGAGAAGGAGAGGACGTGTGGCTGGCGGGGCGGTTGTTGGCGGCGGGGAGGAGAGGAGGAGAAGGAGAAGACGTGTGGCTGTCGGCGGCAGGGAGGAGAGGAGGAGAAGGAGAGGTGGCGCTGATGGCTCCAAGGGGAAGGAGGAGGAGGAGATGCCTGAAGGGCGGGAGTGGCGGGGAGGAGGTGGAGATGGAGGAGGTGAGGGAGTAGGTAAGGGAGATGGAGGCAGTGAGGAAGTGAAGGTGGAGATGGAGGCGGGCTGGAAGGTACGACACGAGGGGAGAGGCAGGCTGGAAGCAGGCGAGCAGCAAGGGATGAGGTGCAGAGGCGAGGGCGAAAGACGAGGTCAAAGAGGACGGACCCCGTAGAAGGAACATGTAAACCGTTTTTTTTTAATTAATAAATAATTAAATTGTTTTTTTATTTTTATTTTTTTAAAACGTGAGTTGTTTTGTTTTTATGGGTGTGTGTTTGTTTCTTTCTTTTTGTTTTTTTTGTGCTTGTTTTTTTGTTGGTTTTTTTGTGGGTTTTTTTGTTTTTTTAAATTTATTATTAGTTTTTTCTTGTTGTGTTACTTAAGGTTTTTCTTGTTTGTGTAGTTTTATTTATTTATTATTATTGTTTTTTTTCAAAAAAAAGAAAATTGGTATGGATATGAAAAAGGAGCGCACCCCCGTCCCGCGCGCATGTGCGCAGCAGGGAAAAAAAAATGCATCGGTGGGATGATGGGGCAAGGACGATGACACACAAGCCACAGATGCCACGAGGCATCCTGACGCACGTAAAACCAAAAACAGGCATGTTCACGTGCGCACGAGAAATACCGCCACACGATAAAAAAGAAGAAAAATTAATAAAACTCAAACCGTACATCGGATGGAAAAATCATAAAAATGAAAAATATGCCGGAGACGAGGGGAAGATGATAGAAAAATCCAACACGGGTTCCGATGCAAAATCAGGATGTTTACATGGAAAAAACGCAAAAAACAAGCTCGAAAACACATACGTGTATTAATATTAGAAAATCCGCGCATTGGAACAAAGTGTAGAAACAAGGAAAATTGTGCAGAATAAGGTGTCCAATAACCCTATCATGGCAAAACGCAGTTCCAATCAAGATAGGACGCGTTTACATGGGAAAAACCCAAAAACGGGCCCGAAAATAGACTCGAAAATTAATATGAAAAAAATTGTGCATCGGAATAGAGGATAGTAAAAAGGAGAAATGTCTGGAAGAAAGGGATACATAGGGTTGGTGCATCAAAACTCAGTTTGGTGGAAATTCGGAAGGGTTCATATGGAAAAAACACAAAAAATCACCCGAAAACACTCGAAAAAATTAATAACTAAAAATGCAGCAGTCGAAAGAGGGGGAGGAAAAAGGAAAAAGTGAGAAAAAGGTTGGCAGGACACGGCTGTCAAGTTGAACTAGAATTTCGGTGAAAATAGGGCAGGTTGACATGGAAAAATGTGAAAAATAGGCATGAAAAGGACCCACAAACTCGTAAAAATTAATAACAGACCAACCATGGATTGAAACGACATGGAGTAAGAAGGAAAAATGTCAGGGGAAGGGGTAGGACAGGGGTGGCACATCAGATCAGGGTTCTTAAGCAAGAAAGATGCGTTCACATGGAAAACCGTCCATTTAATGGGAATTGCTGCAAAAATTAATAACTTGAGAACCGTCTGTCGCAACAGGGGTTGGTAAAAAGGAAAAAGGGGTAGTTTGAAGGGACAAACTTGGTTGTAAGGTTGGATGTGAGTCGTAGTGAACTTAGGGTGCGTTCACATGGAAAAATCACAAAACAAAGAATAAAGGCAAACAGTCAAGGAACAGGTTCGGGGACAAGGGAAAATAGAACAGAGGAGTGGGGAAGGGACCCCATCAGGGTAAAATAAGGTCATGGCATAGATGCATGATCATAGCAGAGTATATGCATGGGGGTATGCAGCATAAACGCGTAGGGACCCGTCCCCACACTTCAAACCTTAGCAGGAAGGGTAAACCGAACATCAAGGTCCTAAGACCACACATCAGACCAACCATGCATATTCCCACACTTAAGACATGACCGTTACTGAAAAACAGAAGGTGTAGGGTTAGAAAAACTTGGTCCATATTGCTGAGGAGGAATGTCGACTATCGAGGTTGCATCTTGTATCGTTGTCGGCTGGCAGGAGGTAACAAGGTATCGTCACAGCACACATTCTTTGGGGCAAGGACCATGAGGCAGCTCCTAAGGAGATAGCTGGTTGAAGAAATCATAGGAAAGTCGGTGATGACACGGGATATTGCACTCAACTCACGATCACTCAAATGGAATGAAAGAGCAGTCACTTGCCCCATTACTAACATTGCTTCGAGGAAATAATGATGAATCCCATAGCTTACACCCGGTTTAGGAATCAACAAGGGAATGGTGCAGAGGGATTATGCTAGGGTGCACAGAACAAAGTGACGTGTCCTGTGCTGATGGCAAAGGCCCAGCCCGTAGGTGCAGAGGAAAATGGGAACGTACCAGACTCCAATTGTCGTAACGTCCCTCAATCCTCACCTCTCAATAATTGATTGAAGAAACACCAGTTACACTCAGTCCACCCTTTGTCTCACACTCTATTGAAAGATACAGAGGGCAGCCCATTCCGGAAACCCATTGATGTAATCCTCACGATCACTTGTGCAGAGATTATATGCCTTGTGCACATTTGATGGTGCAACTGTGCATCCTGCCCTCCTGTGCCGGCATGCAGTGCAAGAAGGAGACTAGGGAGCCTTATGGTGAAGTGCACAGTAACAGATCGTGCGTTGCGCATTGAGAGGCCCATCCCGTGCGTGTAACACTTTGTTCACGCATCTCTCCTCTCATTTGATTGGAAGGGAAAGACTGGTCACTCACCCCACCCTCTGTCTGAGTCTCTGTTAAAAGATACAGAGGGCAATCCATACTCACATCCCCATCTTTGTTAGGATGAAAGCTCACATCACTCAAGGGGTTGGTGATGAAGGTCATGTCGGCTGTTATTGTCATCAGAATCTTGAAGATGAGGTGTACCCAGGGAGGCAGCCAACAAATCTCATACATCAATGATTTGTAAAAAGAGTCATCTGTTAAGAAGGGTAGACGGACTCATATTGCTGAGACAGTGCACCAAGGGAGGTGGCTTCAAATTACTTGCTGAAAAGGTTCTGCTGATGAATTAGCTATCCTGAACTGCGGGGTGTTACCACCTTTTCCACAGTCAGCTTCTCACCCAAGGGTATTTCCACATTTTTTCAGAACGAGGCCTGTTATGACAGGGAATTTCTTCCTTTTCTCCCATAACTGTTTTGTTTTGTTTTCTCTTTTTCTTTTTTTTTCTTGTTTTTTTCGTAAGAAAGAAAATTGTAGAAATACCATGGTAGAAATACCATGTGTCGGGACCAACCTCGCCACCGTTGTTGGATCAGACAAGAAGAGAACAAGGTCGGATTCAGAGGTATCTGTGATGAGGAGCTAACAGAACGAGACCGCCTCATGAGAAGAATCATAAGGGCTATTAGAAGCACGATGAGAAGGACAGTGCGACGCCCAAAAGAGGGAGGGTAGGTCGACTGTGATTGTCAAGATCCCCAGGGAGGGAAGTACATCTTCAGGCGCTAGCCATTGATCAGGAAGGGATCATTAGAGGCATCAACGGTTTGCACCTGAACAGAGCCGTTAGGATTGGCAACAAGTATAGGAGGCGGCGTTCCAAGTGCAAGAGGCGGCATTGTAGTGACTCATTATCTCCCAAGCGTTCTTTAACTGCCACTAGCAAATAGGGAAATTCCAGCTCACAACAGGGAAGACGGCTTTTGTACCATACACTAACTGGAAAGGGGTATGTCCTGTAGTTGCCTTATGAGATGTTCTGTACGCCCAGAGGGCCTCTGTAAGTTGATCATCCTAGTCGTGACGATGGGCGGTAATCGTTCTTGTCAAAATCGAGCAAAGAATGCGATTGGTGACTTCAACTTGGCCATTGGCTCTGGTGTAATAGGGAGTGGACTTGCGATGGCGGATCTTATACAGCTCTGTCAGCTCCTCCATGATTTTGTTAAGGAAATGAGTACCTCTGTCTCTTACCAGCTCGAGGGGACTACCAAAACGGGTGATAATATTCTCGTACATGAACAGGGCTACGCTGTTACCATCGTCCCGCTTCAGGGCTTTAGCTTCACACCACTTTGTGACATAATCCGTACATACTAAGATGTATCTATTTTGCTTTCGTCTGGTGGGTGGATCAATGGGACCTATGAAATCAATCCCCCACTTCTCGGACGGCTTTAGGGGAAGAATGGGTTGCAATGGTATGGCACTTATTTTGGTGGGCTTCCCCATTCACTGACAAGCATCACATCTCTTGTAGTAGTCATATGCATCCTTGTGGAGGGTCGGCCACCAGTATCCTGCTAACAGAGCCTTCCTGGCTGTCGCTTCCCTTGTGAAGTGTCCACCACATGGTTTGTCATGGCATGCTTTCAATACTATGCCGATTTCATCCCCTGCAATACATCTTCGCAATACTTCATCTTTGCCTCTCTTGTATAGTGCACCGCCTAGCAAGGTGTAGGGGGTTGATTCTAACAGAAGCTTCTTCTTCTCACAGCTTGAGATGCCAGGAGGATACTATTGAGTTTCCAGGAGGTTGGCTATGTCTGCATACTAGGAAGTAACTGTTTCAACTAGAAACAAGGAAGCATCAGGAAGGTCTGGATCATCCTGTTCTTCTTTCTCTGTTTGAGGGATCCGTGATAGATGATCAGCTAGAACATAGGAATGGCCAGGCTTAGTGACCACTTCAAAATCGAACTCTTGGAATAGGAGTAACCATCTCATCAGTCGTCCTTTAACATCTGCTTTGTTCATCAAGAAGGACAAGGCTTCATGATCCATGTAGAACTTAAAATGCATTGACAGTAGATAGTGTCGAAACTTCTCTAGTGCAAACACCATTGCTAAGCATTCAAGCTCTATCACTGTGTAGTTCCGTTCCCTCTCAGTGACTTTTTGGCTTGCATAATAAATTGGTTGATCTAATTTAGAGGGGCCCTTTTGACATAGGACAACACCTACCCCTTCAACTGATGCATCTGTGTGCACATGGAACTCCTTCGTCCAATCAGGAGGTTGTAAAATAGGTGCTTGGATCATGCACTGTTTTAGGGTATTAAAGGCCTCTTCACGGTCATCACTTCAAAGGAAATCCGCATCTTTCCTTAGGAGCTTGTGTAGAGGGGCTGCCTTGGTTGCAAAATGTGCAATAAATCTTCTGTAGTAGCCCACATGGCCAAGAAATCCTCTCAATTGCTTGAGGTTTGTTGGTCTATCAAAGCGGCAATCTTCTTAATCTTTGTCGAGTCTGTTGCAATCCCTTGTGAAGAGACAATATGACCCAAAAAAACTCTCGATGAGATGCCAAAGACACATTTGTCGGGGTTGAGAGAAATCCCATACTCTTGGCATCTATCAAAACATTGCTCTAGGTGTCCCCAATGCTTACGAATTAAACTATAAACACAAAATTCATCAAGATACACCTCAATGAAATCATGCAGATGATTCTAGAAGGTAGCCATCATTACTCATTGGTGGCAGGGGCATTACAAAGCCCAAATGTCATCACTCTATAGGCATAGGTCCCCCATTCTGTGGTGAAGGTTGTTTTGGATTGGTCCTCTTCTACGATTTGGACTTGGTTATATCCGCTGAATCCATCTAAGAGGGAATACAACTCATGGCCTGCCACTGTGTTCAATAGTTGGTCTGTAAAAGGGATAGGGAAATGATCCTTCTTCGTCTTCGAATTGAGCTTTCAAAAGTCGACACATATTCGCAGTTTTCTATTCTTCTTGGGTACTACCACAATGGGCGAAACCCATTCACTGTTAGCCATGGGATAAATGAACTTTGCTTCAAGAATTTTCAATAATTCAGCCTTCATCAGTGCATAATAATTAGGATTCATACATCTTTGTCTTTGCCTTACAGATTTGGCATCCGGATCTAGGTCAATGTGATGTTGACATACTGTGGGATCAATCCCCTTTAGATCTTTATATGACCAAGCAAACACATCTAAGTTCTCTTTGAGTGGGTCTTGCAAGACCACTAGTTCTTCTTCTGGAAGATTGAGGCCCACTTTCACGTTACATTTGGTACCATCAGTATCCAGAACGTTACTTGCCTTTCACCTTCCACTTTGCGAATAAATGTCCCATGAATTGCTTCTGGATAGAGGTCTGACTCTTTCAAGAGAGTAATATCCTCGTCTGATATTCTGCTAGAACCAGTGTCCTCCTTCTGAACAGATGACTCATTTGTCTGTTGAGATTGCTAGAAGGGTATGAGAGCTTTGCTCGCTTCTGTGTAAGTGGTAATTTATTTTGGACTTAGGGATTCATCTTCAGAGGATGCGTCCAGGAATGTCACATAGCACGGACCTTCTAGAGGCCGTGGCTCTGAGGACTTTGGCTTCTGTAACAAGGGGCATCATCATCATCTTTTCTGTGGACTGAACGGTCAGGGCGACATGAGCCACTGGTAAACTTAATCTTTATGCTTTTAACCCATTGCTTATATAGATTCTGCATACTTTGTGGTCCATTGGCCAACCCAAATGGAACCATAGTCATTCCATACAACACCCTGAGATCTTCGGCCTCTAAGGTCTTTGTAGGGACATCAGCAAGATCATCCTCTATTAGAGGAAATTCTTTATCTGCACTTTCATAACTTGCTTCGTTTTCTTCCTCAACATTTTCATCCTCTTCCTTTGGAGGCTCTGTCTCTGCTTCTGTAGAGGCTCTGTAGGAGAAGAACATATCTTCTACCTCTGCATCTGCTTCTGCTTTTGGCACAACTTCTGACTCTGCTTCAACCTCTGGCCCTGGCTCTGTGTTTGTTACTGTCTTTATGACTGTCTCTGTATCCACTTTGTCTCTATTCTGCATCTGCTCTGTCTCTGTATCTGTTATTACTGCTCTGTATCTGTTCTACCTCTATTCTATCTCTGCGACGACTGTCATGTAACAAGGAGAACAGTATATCCATGCTTCTATTTCACTGTCAGAGGTGATTTCAGAAGTTAATTCTAGTTGAGGCAGGAGGTATTTTCCCATGGACAAGGATTTTTCTTCCCTTGGTAGTTGGATTACATTGCCCACTGTCAGGGACTGTGCCTGTGTTTTCTTAAGAAAGATCTGTTTAACAACGTCTTCATCTCCTGATGTACCATCTGTTACCTCATTGGAGGAGTCAGTTATGACTTCGATGGATGTGGATCCATTGCCTTTTTGCAATCCATACAACTTCAACACCACTTTGTTCGGTCCTCTACCTAGGGTTAGAGTTTCTTTGAACCAGTCCGTCCTAGCTCTCGCTTCAAAAAGCCAAGGTCTTCCCAATAGCAGAGGGTATGAGGTCCCATAAGAATTTGGTTTGACCACTAGGTATGTCATCCAATAATCTCTTCCTACAAGGGTTTTTTTGACGTATGGGAGGATGCCCAACAGTTTGATTCTGCTTTTCGGTTTGCCAATCTGATAAGCCACTATGTAGGTTGAATTCCTTACAACCCTAAGTCCTTCATTGTCACATCCGTGATTATGTTTACTGATGAGCCTCCATCAATCAATGCATCTGAAATAAAGCATCCTTCTATCCACATACTAATCTCTGGGTTTCTAGGATCTAGGAAGGCGTTAGCCACATCGACTTCCTTTACAGGCTCTGGGGCCTTATTGGTCTTGGTCACTATTGAAGGAGTGATCCTTAGTCCACGTCTTCTTGTCAAGATGCTTTTGAATTTCTTTCGGCAGCTGGGAGATACCATCAGCAATCGGAATGTTAAGTTTGGTTTAAAAGTGTCTAGGTCTTTGACCAAGTCATAATCTTTGATAGGATCCACAAGCTTCTCCAGCCAGCTGGAGAATGGGGCTACACCCATTTTCATCTTTCCTTTTTCTTCTAGTAATTGCAGCATCAACGCTTCTTCTGTTTCTAGAGATGCTTCTGTATCATCTATCTCTTGGACCTCTGGTCCTATCTCTGGGACTATTTCTGTAACTCTCTGTGGCACTACAATGCTCTATACTGCACTGTTCTGTTCTGTACTGTTCTGTCCCTCTATTAGCAAGTTGAACTTCACAGTCTTGGTAGGAGAGTTATTTTCGTTCTGAACAACTAGTTTGTTCTTCTTGGTGCGTGTGACAGCGGAAACTTCTAACTCTACCAAATTGGAGGTAGGGCTATCAGTGCCATTGGCCTTTACAAGGGCTAGGTGTGGCCTTCATCTTTGCATCGACTACATAAGGGCTTGTAATCCACAAATCGTCTAGGGTTTGGACAATTTGGGGAGATATGTCCCTTTTCTCCACACCTGTAACATTCCACTTCTGATCTCTGACCACCGCCAGAGTGTCGTCCTCTGTAACTTTGAGAGGGAAACCTCCTTGGACCGAAATTAGGACCAAATTTCCTATGCTTTGGTCCAATATCCTGTGTTGTCATTTTGGATTCTAGCAAGTTGAATCTTGCGTTTTCATCCTTCTGTCTTCGCTCGTGCATCTCTTTCAGAGAGCAAATATCCTCTACATGGTTCTTTCGCAAACAATATGAACAAAAGGCTCCAGGAATGGTTGGTTTTCAGGTACATTCAGTGGCTAAATGTCCCGCTTGATGACACTTTCCGCACCATGTATTAGAGCGCATCACATCTCTTCCAGCTCTCGTAGGGGTGGATATATTGGCGGTATTCACCTTTAGCATCTGTAGCTGCTTTGTAATCACATCCAGAAGCTCTTTCTTGATACTTGTAACTGAGTTGGATAAGTAGTCCTTCCGATTTTCACCTCCTGAGGTACTTGTAGTAGGGTTTTGGGAAGCTTCTGTAATTACTGCATACACTGGTTGGGTCAATCCAAAGGGTCCTTTGTTCTGGTTTTGATTTAAAGCTCCTGTTGAGACTTGGGATTGTTGATTCCAGTTGGTAGGGTTTCACTTTTGTTGAGTTGCCATTGGAGGAACTGTTTGAGGCCACTGTTGCTGTGGTTGAACCATCATTTGTGGCACTATCGTCTATGGTGACCTCAGTGGATTAGGTGCATTATACTATGGCATTGTTTGCATCTGGGGATAGGGGTAGGGAACTGTCCATGGGACTGCATTTGGTGGGTATACCATTCCTGGCATGGGAGGAGGTAAGACTCTTCTTCGTGGAGTCATTGACAGCCTTGCTTCAACTTCGTCATACAATCTTGCACCTTCCACTACAGCTTGCAGATTGTCTGGACTTCTCAATTCCATGAACTTGCAAACTTCTGGTTGTAGGCCTCTAAGGAACACTCCTTTCTGGATTCCTTCGTTCAAATGATGGTTAGTCCATCTCTTCAGGATGGATTCCATTCGCGAGACATAAGCTTCTACTCTTTCTCCAGAGGACTGACTTAGGTTCATGAACTCCTCTCGCATCCGCTCTTCAAAACCTTCACACCTGAATTTAGTGAGGAAGGCCAACTTCAGATCGTCCCAAGTGCCAAAAGTTCCTATTGCTTGTCTCTTATACCACTGAAACGCCGCACCCTTGAAAGTGGTGGGGAATATCGCTAACCAATGCTCAGGGGTTCTGGCATTGTTAGCCACACATGCTACCATGAATTCTGCTACATGAAGATCAGGGTCTTCATTGTACTCTCCCTTAAAAACAGGCAATGGGACTACATTTGCTGGCCTCTCATCAATATTTCCAGGATGGATCTGACTAGGAAGGGGACCTTGAGTCGCCATGGGGACTTCTGTAAAGAGTGCTTTTAGGGCATCAAAAGAGGCTTCTAGTGAGAGCTTATTCTCAGCTTTGATTTTTTCCTTCTCTCTTCTCATGTACCTCTGGACTCGTTCTAACACTTGCCTCTTGATTGCATCATTCATCAGGGCTTGGCTCCAACTAGTTGGTCTGTACTCAATAGGATAGTATCAGAGAGGGCTTCAGTCTCTGGAGGATTCTCTGGCCAACATCTCTTCTACTTCCTTATTTTTAACATCTCTGAATTCGGCTTTCAAACCACTACAGAGGGGGAGATATTCCGTTCTGAAAGTATCAAAACTCATTCTTCTTAGGATCTTCTGTCCCATTATAATAATTCCAGATTCTGAGGGTTTCAACATTGTATATTGTGAAAAACACTCTGTCTACCAACTTTTAGTGGGTTGCTAATTGGACAAATAGAAGATTATCAGTGCACCAAGCATCCCAGGTATCTTGCTGTTGAGCATCCACGAACAAATTCCAACTCTTTTCCTTCTTGATTTCGTTAACCTCCACTGACCACGACTCCTGAAGCTTCTTCACGATCTCCCACTTGATGATGTCTCTCGAAACTTCTCAATGAATTCCAAATCTTTCATGGATGGTCATTCTCTCTGTTTGTGCTCTTCAGTTTGTTCCCAAACAGTTTGCCACCAAGATGCAAGTTTCTACTACTTCAATAGGAAGAGGAAACAGTCCACCACATAGAGCACGCATCATAATGGTGATATGTTTCCGCCATTGTGGGATGAACTTCTTGTGGAAAGTGGCTTTGATAATGATAATCTCCAACTCTTCAGTGTAAGAAGGAACTTTGTAAACATCCATTGAATTCTCCTCTTCTTGACAATGCCATTTCCTTCATTTTCAGCCTCTTCTGATGCTTGTTGATGGCAAGTTTCCCTGGCTGCGCACCAAAAACATGGAGCCCCAAGATGAATACCAAGGAAAAGGGGATTCTACTGCAAGAAAATCTATCTTGTAACATCAACAAGCTTTTATTTCATTCTTTTGATCATCAAAACAAAGAAAACAGCAAATCTTCAAGCAACATCATAGTAGATATCTCCCACGGATTTGATAGAATCAACCATAATATTCAAGATCTTCATAGAATCCATCAATAGAACAATGAATATAAAAGAATACACCATTGTTGAATGGAAATCAATCACATATTATCCATCTTCAATGTCTCCATAGTCCTCTCTCTCAATCTCTCATATACAGTTACACTGTTTTGATAGAATTGGCTTTCTTTGGCTCTCTCTCTCTCTCTCTATCAATAGTACATCATATCCTCACTACAATACTCTCATAATAACTCTCAATAAGCCTTCTTAGGTCATGGATGCACCTCCCAAGAGGTATGTCTGATGTGAAGAGGCACCAGAGCCACTACAGTATCTCTTCATAGCTCACTATTGTCACTGTCACTCCAGTCTTCTCTTCAGTCTTCAGCAGCTGCTTCTTCCATTTTTTTTAGCTATTTTGAACTTAGATTCATCCTTTTCAAAAGCTAGAAAACTTTCCCAAAGTCACACATACTTTCTACAAAACACTTACAGAAGATGTACAGAATAGTACAGTACAGTACTAGAGCAGATACAGAGCAGAGACAGAGGCTCTATACAAGGTTTACAGAGGGTTACAAAAAGTCATCAGAACCTCATAACTTATACTAAAACCATTCCAAACTATAAAAAACTATTCAATAAACTTCCAAAAGATCTCAATCTTCATCAATCATCAATCCATGCTTCATACATAATAAAATCAAAACAAAACAGAAGCTATACAGAAGGTATACAGAACCAATCAGAACCTCAACAAAACCTATTAGAACATCACAGAGCTTCATATCTCCACTAAAAATCATTATGAGCTTCTAGAACATAATCAATATCATCCAAAACACTCTCAAAAACTTCCATTATCAACCATACATCACTCTAAATCCATCAAAAATCAATCATTCAGACCTCCAAAACAACAAAAATCAGTCAAAAAATTCAGTCTTTTTCCACTCTCAATATTCCTATGGTTAAAATCAGTTTCTAATGTTTGATAATGATTAATTCTATCGGAAATATCAACATGAATAAATTTTTTTGATCATTTATACATTTGATTCAAAACACACAAAACATGTAAAGTGCGGTTTTATGCTAAATCGATAATTTTATGAGTTTCATCATGGCAAATCGTGTTCTCGTGGAGAAAAATAAGGAATAATAATGAATATAAGTATTCTTAAGTGTTTTATATAAAAAATATAGAAACACTAGAATTTTAATTAAAAATAATTATGAAAAATAGAGAAAAATGAGTTTTAAATGAGAAAAAAATAGATATTGCACATGAAAAATTAGGGTTATGTTTTTGCAAGTATAATGAAGGTAGGGCATGAGGATTTGCCTCAGCTTACCCCCATTTGTATGTTTTAGTACATATGTATTGCTTACATTATGAAGAAACATACATGGAAACACCTCTTTAACCTACCCATCGCAAGCAAAACCCTAAGCGGTAGTGAGAGAGGAGGTTTTATGTACTGAATATGGTTCAAAATATAATTTGATTGCTACATTTTTTGTGTAGGTATCGATGTTATTTTAAATATTAAGAGGACCTCCATTCAAATAGATAGCTAAAGGACCTCCAATAATACCCTACGGATGATAGAAATCTATGCACTTCTTTTGGAATGCACATGGACTCATGGCAACTATGACCTTGATCTTTTTAGGGTCAGTTGCGATCCCTACTGATTTGACCACATGACCTAATAATAGCCCATAAGGTACTCCAAAGACGCATTTCTGTGGGTTAAGAGCTATGCAAAACTATTTGCAATGCTCAAAACACTTCCACAAAATAATCAATTGCCTTTCTCTTATGGTGGATGCCCCGAGGTCATCGATAAATACGTTCAATTCCTCTAGGGAGATGTCACCAAAGGTCTTATCTACTGTTCGTTGCCATGAACCAAGTACGTTACATAAACCAAATGCCATCACATGGTATGCAAAGGTACCAAAGACAGTAATAAATGTTGATTTAAGCTTGTCTTCTTCTGCAATTGCCATCTAGTTATAACCTGCAAAATGATCCATAAACGAATATATTTCCCTACCTGCTAGTTGATCCCAATAAAGGGCAATGGGTAGTAGTCCTTAACTGTTTTCTTATTTAGCTCTCTAAATTCCATGCAAAGCTAGATTTAATTATTTTCTTCTTCCTCACAACTGGTGAACACCATTCAGTATGCTGAACATGGAAGATCAAACCCGCTTTCTACAACTTTTGTAGCTCCTTGAATAGCCCGTCCCTTGGTTCAAAAGGTATATGCCTTAGTTTCTGATGTAGGGCTGGCTTCCTTCCTTTAGAGGGATTGTATGAACAGCCAGGCTAGGAGAAATGCCTCTAAGCTTGTCATAACTCCAAGCGAAGATATCACGGAACTCCTAGATTAGGGACACATAGTCCTCTCATTCTTCTAAACTTAGCATGGATCCCAATTTAACTAGCCGTGAATCATTTGGCATACCAAGGTCTAGCTCAATAACATACACGTCTCTTATTTGGTCTTGAGGCTCTATTGGCTCATTCAGAGTTATTTGATAGATGTCATCTGTAGTGGATCCTTCTTTGGATTCATCACTCGATAACATCTCGCTAGCAAACACATCTTCTAATATCTCTAATTCTGTAGAGGATAGAGGAGCTCTCTCGCTTCAAGAAGACTCAGGATAAGCATTAACTATTATGCGTCAGACACCTCTACCAAAGAACCATCGACTGGCGGGTATATCCACTTGACAATCTTCTTGAGGGTCTACCTAGAAATACTTGATAGCTAGGACCCTCTTGAATCTAATCACCCTAAAGTCCAGAAGGCATTCTACATTTGCAACAATGATGTGGACCTTAGTGATGCAACCTTTTGTAACATGCCCGTGCTTTTCCCCCCCATAGCAACTCCCCCCCCTTAATTTCAAAAAAAAATTATTATGGTTAGTTCAAAATTTTTTCCTCTCTCTTTCCCCGCCGACAGCACATCGGGGAGAGAGAGAGAGGGAGTGATGTGGTGATGCTAGGGGGCATGCAGCCCCCAAGTGGGAGGGATGGCCATGCCACCCACCTCCTCCTCCTCCTATATAAGGGGAGGCTCCTCTCCTCCCTGGTACACAGAGAGAGCGCCCCCCCTTCCCCTGCTTTGTCACCTCCTGCGGCACCCTCCGTGCCTCGTCACCCTCTGCGCATGACTGCTGCAGCCCCTAGGGCTCCCACCAGTAGACTTTCCCCCCGCCGTTGGAAAAAGGACCCCCTAGTGGTCCACAGAGGTAGAGAGACTGAGCACCCCTCCTCCCTATGTTGCCACCTCCTCCCTCTTGTGACAATAGTGGCAGCTTGAGGGCTTCGGCAGTTGACTCTTCCCCCCCTCACTCGTGTGGCAACACTTTGTTATTTTCATAGATGATTACTCACATAAGGTTTGGGCTTATTCCATAAAGAGAAAATTCAATGTCTTAGACACATTTCAGTGTTGGCTTGCATTAGTAGAGACCCAGTCTGGGAAAATGATAAAATGCCTATGGTTAGATAATGGGGGTGAGTATATATCTCGTGATTTTGAGCAATTTTATGATGAGCAAGGTATTAAGCATCAGTTGACCGCCCCTTACACCCCACCCTAGAATGGTATGGCTGAACGCATGAATAGGACCATTTAGGAAAGGGTCCATAGCATGCTTAGCCAGGCTGGCTTACCATAGTACTTTTGGACTGAGGCAGTCACTACCCCAGTGCATCTCATTAACAAGTTGCCTAGCAGTGGCATTGATTTTCAGGTTGTAGAGGAGGTATGGGTAGGCAAGCCCCCCTCTTATGACCATTTGCGTGTCTTTGGATGTGAGGCATTCTGCCATGTGCCCAAGGACAAACACAATAAGTTGGATCCTAAAAGTGTCAAATGCATTTTCATTGGCTATGGAGATGTAGGAGAGATGGGTTACCGTCTGTGGGATCCACATGTGCGGAAAGTGATCCGCAGCCATAATGTCATCTTTCATGAGGACAAAATGTATATGCAACCTGAGAAAGTGATTGAGGTACGCAAAGTTATATTTTAGAAGGAGCCACCTTCTCCCGTTCCACGGCCAACTAGACAGTGTACAGCATCACCTGATCCTCATGGCCCAAATGTTAGACATGTTGATGTTAGACAAGATGTTGGTTAGGCACCAGAGCCTGGGTTGAGGCATTCTACTAGAGATAGATGACCTCCTGACTGTTTTGCGCCCTCTATGGATTATGTGCTGGTTACAGATGTAGGAGAGCCTCTCGCTTATGATGAGGCTATGCACAGGGGTGATTGTCACTCTTGGGAGAGGGCTATGTAGTCCGAGCTTGACTCATTGCATAAGAATCAGACTTGGGATTTGGTTTCCTTACCTTAGGGTAAGAAGGCTTTGCCATGCGAGTGGATGTACAAGCTAAAAAGTAGCCCTGGACACCCCAAGATGGCACACAAGGCTTGATTGGTTGCTAAGGGTTTTAAGCAAGAGCATGATGTTGACTTTGATGAAATCTTTTCTCCTATGGTCAAGATGACCACCCTACGCTTAGTCTTGGCCTTGGCTGCACAGCTTGACCTGGACTTGTAACGAATGGATGTCAAGACAGATTTTTTACATGGGGACTTGCATGATCAGATTTACATGGACCAGGCTAAGGGCTTTGCATACCCTGGCAGCGAACACCTAGTGTGCAAGCTAAAGAAGAGTCAATATGGCTTGAATCAGGCACCTAGGGAATGGTACCATAATTTCAATGCATTCATGCAGTAATAGGGCTATAGCCGCATTGCTATGGATTCGTGCTTGTACATGAAGAAAGCCCATGATAGTTCTTTACTGATTTTGGTACTCGATGTGGATGACATGCTTTTAGCAAGGAAAACTCATGAGAAGCTAGATGCTCTTAAGGCTCAGCTCAAGAAGAGCTTTGAGATGAAAGATCTGGGACAAGCCTCTCATATACTTGGTATGCGCATTATGCATGATAGATCTTAGGGACTACTCTATCTGTGTCACAGAGGGAGTACATTCATAAAGTCCTTGAGTGCTCCTGTATGCAGGATGTTAAGCCTATTGGCTATCCATTACCTTCTCATGTGAAGGTTTCACAGGCCAATTGTCCACAGACAGATGAGCAGAGGGCCGAGATGTCCAAGATTCCTTATGCATCAGTCGTGGGCACTCTTATGTATACCATGATAGCCACCTATCAAGATATAGCTTTTGCAGTTGGGGTTGTGGCACGTTATATGGCTACACCTAGTAAGAAACATTGGGATGCCGTGAAGGGTATCATGAGGTACCTGAAAGGGCACAGTAGATATGTGCCTTTGCTATGGCAGCCAGGATACAGGATTCATGGGGTACACTGACTCTGATTATGTAGGACATGCAGATAGTAGGAAGTCCACTTCTGGCTATGTGTTCACTTATGCTGGAGGGGCTATCTCTTGGATGTCCAGGGCGCAAAAGTGTATGACCCTTTCTACTACAGAGTCCGAGAATATTGCAGCCACAAAGGCTTGCAAGGAGGCTATCTGGTTAGGCTCTTTGATTGCAGACCTTGGTTTGACATATGCTATGCCTAAATTGCATTCAGATTCTATGAGTGCCATTCAATTGGCCAAGAATCCAGTCTTTCATGCAAAGACGAGGCATATTGAGGTGAGGTATCACTTCATTCGTGAGGTCGTTGATGATAGGTCTGTTGACCTTGTCAAGATTGTGATTGAGCAGAATCCTGCGGACTTGCTCATGAAGAGCCTCACTATCGAGCGCTTTGCGTTCCTCAAGAGATTGATGGGCATTGGATGAGATGACATCTTTTTCCTCATCCTGTTGTACATGTATACATGTTGTAGTGTCTTTTCTTTTTTCTCTCTCATTGGGGAAAATTCACCTTTAAGTGGGAGGTTGTTGGGGGTAAAGGTGCCTTCGCCTAGCCGCCCATGTATTACTACACTGACAGTACCCGCCACTGCACATTGCAGGTGTTGGGCGCCCATCATAGTCACTTATTCTTTATTCTTTTAGTCAGGATTTGAATAAAGGAAGGCCCTATCACACATTGTGGTTGTTGGAGTTCCCACTTTGAGATTCACTCTCTCTCTTGCTCTTGCTCTCCATCCGCCATAGCTCTCACCGCCAAGCTTCTTCCTCGTGAGTTTCACTTCCCCTTCATTTAGTTGGGCTAAAAGATTCGCACAATCCACATAAAACCCATTCATCCACTCCTTAAGAGACAATCTTCCCTTGCAACAAAATGGAGAAGGGATAAGCAAATGAGGGTTTATTTGTATAAGCCTCTACATGGAACCAAAAGTGTGATTATGAACCACTCCTATGCTCTCTTTGGTACATCACTCCTACAGCTTATAGTGAACCATCACTTGCAACCTTTCGAACTTTCCTGTGGTGGATAAGAATTGGTATGATTACGTAGTGGAAAGTTATAAAATGATATAAAGGTTTTTTTGCTACACCCACTTCTTGTCTTTTCACATTAAAAAAGCTTGTGCACTCTTATGAACACTATGCATTGAAGCATTTTTATGCATATATCATTGCATAAAAATTGGTTCCTCTGTTGACTGAGTGGGTGAGGAGATCCAAGCCGATCACTGTCAAGGGTTCAAAGGGGTTTCTAGTGAGGATGAGTGGAGAGTAATTATTATGTTTGTGCTAAAAGATGAGGATCGGTCAGCCAAATCCCTAACCGGGTAGATTACTCATATCTAGAGGCTATGGCAATCAGCCGAATAGGTGCCTTTGTAACATTTTGCTTGTTTTTTATGTTTGATTGTTGAAATAAAATTCATATGGAACGAAAAATTTGTTTGGATATTTTTTGCATCATGATTGAGGGCTGCACATAAAAGAAATGCAGAACCGTAATGATACATAGATGCAACAATTAAATTACAACCCGAAAAGTGCATTTTTTGAGGAAAAACAAAGATTTTGTTGGTTTCGGATGGGGAAACGAAATTCACATGAAATAAAACTTTGATAAATACCTATCTTTCAGCTATCATAATCAGTCAAGAATCATAGATCAGAAAGTATCCTATTTTCATGAATAAATAAATAGAAAAAAAAGGAAAATTGGTTTTCGTGCTTTAAAAATTAAGAAAAATATGATTAATGTTTGCGAATGTTTAGCGAGGTTGAGGCATGAGTATTAAGCCTCAACTCACCCTTGCTTGTATGTTTTAGTGCATTTTTATTTCCATTGAAAAATTAAAAAAACAAAACCCTACACCTATGCAATGATGCAACACATAAACGGTAGGGGAAAAGAGGGGTTGTGGAAGCATTTAAGTGCTGAAAAGGATGCAAAGTCTAATCTTTTGTTTGTGCACGTCATATAGGATGATTGATCACTTAAGTTAAAAAGACTAGTAGCACGATTAATTTTGGTGCTAATCTCTAGTAACACAACAACAACGTATAGATTGAAAATCATTAAAGGACTGATTTTACACTCCACTTTGCTGATTTTTTCAAATAAAATATTTGTGCATAATGGTCATACACTTTCGCATTTCGCATGCCACATGGTACAAAACCTGGATGCATAGCACTTGATTGACTAAATAAATGACCATCGTGGAGTGTTTGAGGATTCCTATGCTGTAGGCTAGATGAGCAGTTCCTTGGGTTATGTCTAGTGAGGAAATATCAGCTCCTGGATCATTCGATATACAAAAGAGTGGAGCTTGTATGTTTATTCTTTATGTTGGAGCAGTGCATCAAGGAGCCAATCCCTGAGATGTAGGAGAGTTGTAGTGAGGCCGCAGTATTTCAATTGAGAGGTTGCCTCCTATGTATGTGATACGTGGTATATTATACCAATGTGTATGGGATCTCCCTCTAAGGAGTAGGGGAAGGCAAACATTGGACTGTGTCCTATTACAAACGCAAGATCAATATTAGAGTTTAGTATAGTGTGTCCCTTAGACACTCCTGGCTGTGAGGCCGTGTGGGGTGTCTTGTGTATCTTAGAGGTTTGGCTAGTGCTAGAGAACCAGTGTCGGGCCCATTTTTCGTCCCGATAGGTGGTGCATTTGCCAGGAGCTGCCTACAAGTGCCATTTTCCGTGCCTTGGTCAATTGGGACCTATTCTCTAGTATAATGCAAAGATTAGTGAGCTAGACTCATAAGACCGTCAAGTGGAGCTCAAAAAGCAAGAAAGGACCGAACGAGCTAGACGGCGGGCTAAGATAAACAGAAGATACTCTCTGCAAAGGAGTGGCCCAATAGCTTTGCAAGGGCAGGTTTTTAATAACCCTAGCTCAGCACATAGTCCATTAGGGGGAGCAAGCTCTAGTTCTTCCCCCCTTCGATCAGTCCCTCCAACTCGAGTGGACCTCTAGTTCTGATTGTGTAAACCCCTACAGTAGTAGTGAGTTTGATTATTACCATGGCGGCACAATCAATTGCCATACCTGCTGGAATGGCGGATTTGCCAGCTTTAGGTTTCCCCTTCCAATTTTTAATGGGTTAGTGGAGGAGGATGCGGAACTGCACATTAACGAGTTCCAAAAGTTGATGTTCAACTGTCGCATCCAAGATGAAGGATATCTAATGATGTTCTTTAATATGACTCTCAAAGGAAGAGCTACCATATGGTATCATGGCCTAGAGACAAGAACCATAACTACCATTGATTTATTTTTCGAAGCCTTTGGAAGGGAGTTTGCCCCCTGAAAGGGGTGGTCAATATTGGCTCCATGTATTAAATGTGACACGTCAAGAGCCACATGAGGATATCTGAGCATATGCCAAGAAGTTAAAAGAGGTCTTTCACAAATTACAAGCCTCTATCCCTATCCCAAAAGCTACCCAACTGCAATATTTCTTGCATGGTTTGGATTTCAATATTTAGGTGTGAAGTTGAGTATCACTTTGCCGAATGTAGAACAACCATTAGACGAGCACAAGAAGTAGAATCCCAACTACAAGCGGCCTATGCCTCTTGAACCAATTTTAATATGGGTCTAGTTTCACGAAATATTTTAGGCTTGGGTGTGTGTTCCCCCCTTGGCTAAAGTTCTTGAAAAAATAGGTATATTCTTGGTCAAATGGGTCTATACAAGGAAAGCCAATGGATTAAGGACCCAAGTATAGTTCTCCTGGTTTCCAAGAGGCCAAGGACCTTCCAAATGCTTACAAGATTGGTTGGAATATAATTGTTTGGCATTGACCAATGGCAATGGAAGTCAAGGGATAGCTATGACTAACCTGAATATGAGAGGAAGCATGGTCCAAAGTGTGCCTTTATTGCCAGCTCCTCCTAGTGTGACTATGCCTATATTTCCTTTATGAAAATGAGGCATACTGTTTATTTACGTGTTGCGGGCTTTTTTGATAATTAATATGGATTGCCAATGGACGACCAGCATTCATTCCTCGGTGTTGAACACCTTTTCTCAGCCTCCTCTTGATCTTGGAGCAATCGGGGAATAAACATCCTTCAACCCCTCTTCTTCTTGATTTCCTTCGTGTGAACCACCATTTGGAAGAGAGAGGGAGGAGAGAGAAAGACTAGATCGAGATCTCAGCAACTGGGCAGCCAATTCCAAAGGTAGGAGTGGCGATCGAGAGTATAGAAGTCATTCATCTTGCTGTTGTAGTTATTTTATAAGGGTATATTGAGGTGCCATGGCCCCTCTCTCCCTCTCTCTCTCAAATCATCGCGTGCGCCCTCCTCCTGGGGGGTCCACTAGGGTTTATTGTATGGTACCACGTGAGTGTAAGGGAGGGGGGTTATTTAAGGGAAGGAAGGTACATTTAATAAGGTAAGGTTCCATAAATAGGGGGTAGATAAGGGGTATTTTCATATATTTCTTGCACACAGGTGATGTCTCCTTATTACTACTAGTGAATCCCCTGTGGCCCTCCTCTCCACATTTTTTTCCATGCCATGAAAAAATATCCCCCTCCCCTCTTCACGCAAAAATTTCGGGGCTCAAGGGCTCCCAAGGGTCACACCCCCTCTCCTAAAGACCATTTACAATAACAAAACCTTTGTCATCCGCCTCGGGCACTACCATTTCACTGTGTGGTCTTCGTTTAATGATCCAAAAAATTTTGACTGACCAGCTCGGGACTCCTTCTACTGGCCACTTCTAGGAGTCCAATTTAACACTCGAAAAAATCATGAAAATTCCACAAACGTCACTTGGTGGGTCTTCAAAGCACTTTTGAAACCTGTATTTTGCTTTTTACTGCTTAAAATCGACCTAACTGCCTCTGCCGCCTTCAAGGCGATTCAATTTTCTCTTGAAATCGACCCAACTGCCTTTGCCGCCTTCAAGGGGATTCAAATTTCTCTTGAAATTCAGATTTTTTGGCAAATTTTGAGCACTTTCCTGGGGCAAAAATCCACCGCTCATCACGAGCAATCTTCACACTAGGTTTTACAATCAATAAAGGGGTTAGTTGCTGCAGGAGCCCTTGGTTTATGGTGGAGGCATGTCCACTACTCATAGACGTTGTAGGTCTTTGTTGGGCAATATCAAGAGTATGTAATTGGCAAAGCCCTTGATTTAGGGCTCCTTAATTTTGCATCAATATGTTACTAGGTAATGCAAGTAATGAATTGTGACATGTTAGCACCGTATTTGGCATCATCCCATTGAGAGGGCAAGCTTGATCTTTTGCTACATAAGCAACTTGAATTCTTGATTCAATCCCTTCTGCTACTACTATAGCTACATCTAAATCATTTATTGTTGTGCTGCTTAAGTGTAGTCGGATCGTAAATTTCAATCCTCTCAGGAAGAATTGCAATTGAGCTGTAGGGGGTAACTAGATAGTGTTACCCAAACAACAACAAAATTTGTGTAGCATTTGAGCATATAATTTCATGCTCTCATTGAAATCTTATTGATTCTCATTTAGGATACATATAAGCCAACATTGGCTCCCCTTTTCAGGGGAGAACTCCCTATGAAATGCAATGTAACATGCTTGCATAGTGGCAATCAAATCTATTTAGGTCTTAGTACCATTGGGCTACATTTCCCTTCAAAGTCATACTCAAGAACATCAAATGATGTGCTTCCTCATTGACTTGACAATTAAAAATAAGTTTATGAAAGTCTTTGATATGTAAATTTACATCTTTTTTTGGACTTTTGCTAAAGATAGGAAGCAAGTACCCTAAAGAGTGTAGAGCCACTATGCCAGCTAGAATTTGAATTGCTTGAGGGGAAATTAAGGGTGGTTGTGCCATTCCTATAGATATAGGAAAAACTTAGGAAGGACAACTACAATGCTACTAATGGGCACAGCTAGATGATGGGATTGATCCATCACTTTGGCTCTTACTCTACTTCTAGAAAAAGAGTCATATACTCAAAAACCAAGTTTTACACCCTCTTTGGGTATCTTAAAGGTCTCTTGGTAAACACACCACCTTTCAAGACCTAAAATGGGCCTGATAGTGGCTCTCACATACTTAGGTTCACTGATGGATCTCACAAGATCAACCTCCATGGCCCTTTTTGCCGTGAGCAACTGGCAATCAACTAGGAACTGTCTCTAAACCTTGACACATTATGTTGTAGTCCAATATCCTAACTACATGCCTCAAACTCCATGCAAGAGTGTCCAAACTAAAGGTGTCTAGTACACCACACAAATGTTACAAAGGCACCTATTCGACTGATTGCCGTAGCCTCTAGATATGAGCAATCTACCCGGTTATGGATTTGACTGACGATCCTCATCTTTTAGCACAAACATAATACTTTCTCTCCACTCATCCTCACTAGAAACCCCTTTGAACCCTTGACACTGATCGGCTTGGATCTCCTCACCCACTCAGTCAATAGAGGAACCGATTGCTATGCAATGATATATGCATAAAAATGCTTCAATGCATAGTGTTCATAAGAGTGCACAAGCTTTTTTAATGTGAAAAGACAAGAAGTGGATGTAGCAAAAAAGCCTTTATATCATTTTATAACTTTCAACTACGTAATCATACCAATTCTTATCCACCACAGGAAAGTTCGAAAGGTTGCAAGTGATGGTTCACTATAAGTTGTAGGAGTGATGTACCAAAGAGAGCATAGGAGTGGTTCATAATCACACTTTTGGTTCCATATAGAGGCTTATACAAATAAACCCTCACTTGCTTATCCCTTCTCCATTTTGTTGCAAGGGAAGATTGTCTCTTAAGCAGTAGATGAATGGGTTTTATGTGGATTGTGCGAATCTTTTAGCCCAATTAAATGAAGGGGAAGTGAAACTTAGGAGGAAGAAGCAGAGCTATGTCAGATGGAGAGCAAGAGCAAGAGAGAGAGTGAAACTCAAAGTGGGAACTCCAACAACCACAATGTGTGGTAGGGCCTTCCTTTATTCAAATCGTCACTAAAAGAATAAAGAATAAGTGACTATGATGGGCACCCGCCACCTGCAATGTGCAGTGGCGGGTACTATCTGTGTAGTAATACATGGATGGCTAGGTGGAGGCACCTTTACCCCCAACAACCTCCCACTTAAAGATGAATTTTCCCCAATGAGAGAGAAAAAAGAAAAGACAGTACAACATGTACACATGTATAACATGATGAGGAAAAAGACGTCATCTCATCCAATGCCCATCAATCTCTTGAGGAAGGCAAAGCGCTCGATAGTGAGGCTCTTCATGAGCAAGTCCGTAGGATTCTGCTCAATCAGAATCTTGACAAGGTCAACAAACCTGTCCTCAATGACCTCGCGAATGAAGTGATACCTCACCTCAATATGTTTCGTCTTTGCATGGAAGACTGGATTCTTGGCCAACTGAATGGCACTCATAGAATCTGAAAGCAATTTAGGCATAGCATATGTCATACCAAGGTCTGCAATCAAACAGCCTAACCAAATAGCCTCCTTGCAAGCCTTTATGGCTGCAATATACTTAGCCTCTATAAGTAGAAAGAGTCGTACACATCTGCGCCCTGGATATCCAAGAGATAGCCCCTCCAACATAAGTGAACACATAGCCAGAAGTGGACTTCCTACTATCTGCATGTCCTACATAATCAAAGTCAGTGTACCCCATGACTCCTGTATCCTGGCTGCCATAGCAAAGGCACATATCTACTATGCCCTTTAGGTACCTCATGATACCCTTCACGGCATCCCCATGTTTCTTGCTTCATATCTCTACTAAGAATCATCATGAACTTCCAAAACATAATCAATATCATCCAAAACACTCTCAAACACTTCCATTAACAACCATGCATCACTCTAAATACATCAAAAACCAATCATTCAATCCTCAAAAACAACAAAAATCAGTAAAAAAGTCAATATTTTTCCACTCTCAACATTCACATTGGATAGCGGGTGCTGCATACCAAAGAAAACTTGATCATGGTGGAGGGGTGAATGGTAGCAATCCAATGATCCAATTGCTATCTTGGTGGCATATAACGTGCCACAATCCCAACTGCAAAAGCTATATCTCGACAGGTGGCTATCATGGCATACATAAGACTGCCCATGGCTGATGCATAAGGAATCTTGGCCATCTCGGTCCTCTGCTCATCTGTCTACGGACAATTGGCCTATGAAACCTTCACATGAGAAGGTAATGGACAGCCAATAGGCTTAACATCCTGCATATGAGAGCGCTCAAGGACTTTATGAATGTACTCCCTCTGTGACACAGATAGAGTAGTCCCTAAGATCTATCACGCATAATGCGCATACCAAGTATATGAGAGGCTTGTCCCAGATTTTTCATCTCAAAGCTCTTCTTGAGCTGAGCCTTAAGAGCATCTAGCTTCTCATGAGTTGTCCCTGATAAAAGCATGTTATCCACATAGAGTACCAAAATCAGTAAAGAACCGTCATGGGCTTTCTTCATGTACAAACACAGATCCATAGCAATGCGGCTGTAGCCCTATGACTACATGAATGCATTGAACTTATGGTACCATTCCCTAGGTGCCTGCTTCAAGCCAGATAGACTCTTCTTTAGCTTGCACACTAGGTTTTCGCTGCCAGGGTATGCAAAGCCCTTAGACTGCTCCATGTAAATCGGAGAAGGTGGCTCCTCCTGAAAGATAACTTTGCGTACCTCAATCACTTTCTCAGGTTGCATATACATTTTGTCCTCATGAAAGATGACATTATGGTTGCGGATCACTTTTCGCGCATACGGATCCCATAGAAGGTAACCCACCTCTCCTGCGTCTCCATAGCCAATGAAAATGCATTTGACACTTTTAGGATCCAACTTATTGCGTTTGTCCTTGGGCACATGGCAGAATGCCTCGCATCCAAAGACACGCAAATGATCATAAGAGGGGGGCTTGCCTGCCCATACCTCCTCTGCAACCTGGAAATCAATGCCACTGTTAGGCAACATGTTAATGAGATGCACTACAGTAGTAACTGCCTCAGTCCAAAAGTAATGTGGTAAGCTAGCCTGGCTAAGCATGCTATGGACCCTTTTCTAAATGGTTCTATTCATGCGTTCAGCCATACCATTCTAGGGTGGGGTGTAAGGGGCGGTTAACTGACGCTTAATACCCTAGTCATCACAAAATTGCTCAAAATCATGTGATATATACTCACCCCCATTATCTGACCATAGGAATTTTATCCTTTTCCCAGACTGGGTCTCTACTAATGCAAGCCAAGACTGAAATATGTCTAAGACATCGGATTTTCTTTATGCAATAAGGCCAAACCTTACGTGATTAATCATCTATGAAAGTAACAAAGTACTTCACTCCACCAAGTGATTGACAGGGCATGGGCCCACATACATCTGAGTGCACAAGAGCCAAGGGCTCACCCATGTGTTTCTTACCAGACTTATTATGCATATTTCTAGTCTACCTGCCATACAAAGAATGATCACAAGAATCAAAATGAAAAGAGTCAAAAGGAGGAAGATACTGCAAAGCATGGAGCATTTTCATTCCTTTAAGGGACATATGCTCCAAACGAGCATGATAGAGGGATACATGGGGGATAGAACCTAGAGACAAAACATGATCCAAGGTAGCTCCAAATACAAGTAAGGGATAGAGGCTGCCAGCCTTGGCACCTCTTGCAAGCACAAGCCTGCCACGAGTAATCTTCCATGCAAAGTCTCCAAAAGACACAAAATACCCTGCATCATCAAGCTGTCCAGCAGACATAAGGCTACGAGTCAACACAGGTACATGGTGTACATCATGCAGAAAAAAAGAACTACCATAAGGAAACTGCAGCCGAACATCTCCAATGCCCACAATATCAAGAGACCTGTCATCACCAAGACGCATAGAACCAGAGATGGTACGATAGGTATGAAACCAATCTCTATAGGGTGCCACATAAAATGAGGCACCCGAATCTAAGAGCCAGCACTGGGTATACATAGAATGTATCTCAGAAGCCTGTAAGGCATCGCATGAAGAAGCTGCAAGTATGGAATTTTCATCTTAATCAGTGGCCTGCATGACATTAACCTCTTCTATCTTCACACTAGACTTTGCAGGTACAATGCTGTCCTTAGAAGACTTTTCTTGCACTTTCTCTTTTCCCTTTTCCTTACGCTTATCATTGCGCATTTTATGGCGTTGCGGCCTAATATGTCCTGCTTTGCCAAATAATGACAGGTAAGATCAGACTTCCATCCACGGGACTTACTGTGACCACGTGACTTGGACCTAGACTTTTGAGAGTCCCTGCCCTTATGATCATAATCATGTCTGCCATGTCTACCACCTCTAACGGTCAATGCATGTGAAGAGCGGGAAGCATCATTATTTCTCCTGTTGATTTCCTCAATCAATAAAGCACTCTCAACATCTTTGATTTTCATCCCATCAAGCTTGTTTGTAACGTGTCCACTAGAATCATCCAGGACACGTCTTAGCAGTCCATCGGAAAGGATGTCTAGAAAGCTCCGCCCGGCATTCCCATGGAATGTTATGGGATTTGCGATCTAGGTCTTCCCGCGTCTGCCACGTAGCGGAAGTATCCTGGCCGTTCCCACTTAGGATTGACCTGAATTAGGGTTTTCCTGATTTGGTCATTAGCTAATAGCAACTAGCATCAGACCCGAGCGAACTACTTTACACAGAAATGCCAGGTCCGAAGCGGATTCACGCTGCACTTGGTTCAAGGAGAATGGGAAACGAGAGGGATGCAAGGCTCAACCTCTCTGCCATAAGGCATAGTCCCATTCCGTTCCCCTAAAACAACGTAAATCGGGTAAGATGTAACTCTAGGTCATCGCTCTCGTTATTCGTTTTGATAATGATGATCATCCTGCTGTTCCTCGAGATTTTTGAGAAAAGTTCTCGGCTAACCGGGACCACCCAACCGGACCCATGGTCCATCCTCCGCACTTTCCTTGGTTTGTTTTAGTTATGTAATTATCTAACACATTAATTTGACATATAGCAATCAGCTTCTTTAATTAATCTTGTTAAGCACTGGTTCCTTCACGTAATCTTATCACGTGACATAGAAAAACAACATCAAACAAGTTCTTTTAACATTTCATCATTTTATCTTTGAAATACAAGGAGTTCCGCCCGTAGGCTTGTCCATAATCCGCCCGAAGGCTATCCAGTAATCCACCAGAGATCACTATTCCAAGCTTCCGCCCGTAGACTAGTATGCGAGCCTTGAGATCCAATCCCGAGTCACGTTAGCCTCTTGTGCAGGACCCGGAAGGCGAGGGATTTACAGCCAGAGCCCCCCCTGGCACCCAAGCGTCCTCCTGCTCCAAGTAGAGCTCAACAGAAAGACCTCTCGCGGCGGGTTCGGTCCACATTCCTGGTGCGGTCAACAACCCCCTTGGTTAGGGTTAGGCAGGCAGTCGGGGGTAACTGAAGCTGCCTCTCCCATCAGGCCTTAAACCTGAAGGTTTAGATATCTTTTCATCCTTTAGTTCCTTGAGGAAACAATGCAAACAGTGCTTTCTAAACTGTTACAAGCACAATCAATTCCAGTGGTCATTTATTTGGCCAATTTCTAAGGAGTGAATCTGATGCCAGGAGGCATATTCCACGGTGGATTCCGTGAGGTTTTACGGTGGATTCCGTAAACTTACTTAGATGACCGGGGCTCATACGCAAAGAGGATTCTTTGTGCGAGAAGTCGATGGGGACGCCTGTCCTTTTCGGGCGTTTCATTAATTTAGTGTGTACATGGGTGATTCCATAGCGGGTGATTCCGCAAAATGCATATTAAATTAATAAACGTTTATGAGTTTAGAGTGCGCACTCGTAATAAATTAAGGTTAGGATTTATTTCTAACCAGTTGATTTATTTATGTAGCTGAAGACTGCTAGGTATTCACTTTTGTCGGTTTAATTGTGTTATTTTACTAACGATTGTGAATGCTTCAGTTGATGTGTAGAGATAGCAGCAGTGGCGGAGGAAAGCATTGGAGTCTAGCGGGTTTTCGATCTTTGGACTATATTTTGATAGGCGCCACGCCTATATTTTGTTATGTCTATAGAGACATCGATTATTTATTATTATTTTGTATGCGCTTATGCGCCTGGATATGTTATTTCTATTTGGACATTGAGATTGGGCGTGCCAGACACTATGGGCACCGTCCATTAGCTTTATTTTCCTATTTTTGGTAGAAAGCAAACTCAAAAGCTAAAAGCTTGTCATATTTTTGTAATTGGGCTATTTTTGAGCATAAAGATTGGAAATATACATTAAATACATGCTTTGTGAAGCGCTCACACAAGGCATGGGGGAGATTCAACCCAATTTGTCTCTTGTCTCATGTCGTGCTTGCTTTTACATTGGTCTTTGTGCTAAAAAGTAGAGTATTTTGTTCTTGGGGACCTTTGGGAATTCACTACGTGAGCTACCTGCGTCCGATCTGCGCACCAGTGGTATCAGAGCGGAGCAGAGATCAAGGGCTTCCAATCGCTACCAATCTCGGGCGAAGACGGAGCTCCAGGAACAAACGACCTCTACAGTCAATCTCGTCGCGAACCGTCGATACAGGCAGACTTCTGGCGATCAAGAACCCCTATTTCCACTGTCAGATCGCGAAGGACCACTCTCTGTCGGCGGAGGACCACTCCCTCATCTTCATGAACAAGTCGTGATAAACAGTAAGAAAGCCATAACTCTATTTTCAAAAAGCTTAGTGTAAAAGCTTAATACAAAGCTTAAGAAGCTTAAAAAGCTTCTAATCAACAAATCGTCAAGTCGTGGCAAGAGGAGGATCAATCCGAAAAATCCGCGTGAAGAAAAAACGGCCCTCCCCCCCCACGATCAGAAAAACGGCGGACTTACTGACTTACTTAAGCTTATTAGCTTAAGCTTAACTAATTAAGCTTAAGCCATACTATACTCTGCAAGTTCTACTGGGCAGACAAGTCTGCAAACTCCGGGTCACGCACTCCAGAAGACAAGTTCCGTAAGTCACTTGGAATCAAGTCCCGCAAGTTCTGCAAGTCGGCTAAGTCCAGCAAGTCAACAACCCTGCAAGTCTGTTAAGTCTGCAACTCTGCAAGTCAGACTAAATCAGAACTGACTAACGCTCGAAACTCCTAGAAGACTTGTTCGTTTGCAAAAACTCAGAACTGGAAAGTTGTTCGCAGCAAGCTGTTTTACCTATCTGCAAGTTCGTTGAAGTACTTTCAGCAAACGGAGACAGAAATATTTCAGAATTTCTGAAAATTGAAGAAGAAAATACCCAAAAATACATAGCCTTGTAACCCCAAATTTGAGCTACGCTCATCCCGCTAACTGATTTTGAGTGAGAAAGGTTTGTTGAGTTTTACAGGATGACTACCCCACATATGGATGATCCTATGGCTGAAGACGATCTACCCGAGCCTACCATGGAACAAAAGCTGGATCTTATCATGTTGCAATTGGACGAAGAGCGAAGAGCTAGGCAAGCCTTGCAAGCGCAATTGACAAAGCTACAAGGAGCGTCCACTGATAAAGAAGAACCTCAAGCTGAAGATTTGATTCGCCGTACCATCGACGCCACTCTTGAAGCACAAACCATCCGCAAGGAATCCAAGATAAGTAAACGAAGTTTCAAGTTTCGCACTTTCAATGGCATAAGAGAAGGAAAGACTGTTTTATCATTCATTAGCCAGTTTGATGACTATTTCCATGAGGAAACTTATCCTGAGAAAGATAAAATCAAGTGTGTTACTAATCATCTGATAGATAGAGCATCACTTTGGTGGACTGTAGTCCGCAAGAGCATAGAATGTCCCGCTACATGGGAAGATTTCAAGAAGAAGTTCATGCAAAATTTCCTACGACCGCAATTTCATGAGAAGGCAATCAAGCAATGGGATTTACTTCAACAACGCGACCGTGAGCCTATTCCACAGTATACAGAGCGTTTTTGGAATGCACTCTTACAGCTACGCATGCTTGAAGACGTACCAGAGACGACCCATAAGCGGAAGTACATGTCTGGACTTCTTGGACATTACTACGCTGAGGTGAATATGTTCAAGCCTGCTACCCTTGAAGATGCCATCTCCTTAGCTCACGACATTGAAGATAAGTTACGTGGAAGAGATCGACGACCACATCCATTCCAAGCAAACGGTAATTATGGATCTAAACAATTCAATTCAAATTTCAGAAGGTTTAATCCAGGTCGTTTTTCATCACCATCTTTCCGCAAGAATTGGCCTAAACCACCTGCATTACCATCCACTGTCAATCCAAATCCTAAGCCTATCCAACAAGCAAATCCAAATATACCCAGACTCCCAGCCATTGCAAATAATGTGACCAAAGCCAAGCCCATCGTATGTTACAAGTGTCACCAGCCAGGCCATCTCGCAGCAAATTGTCATTCAAAGAAGCCATCAGCACATATCAACTACCTTGGAGCTATGGACGAAGACGAGCATGAGGATATGCCGGATTTCACTGAAGAAGAAGATGATCCTACTACTACTTCCGACACTTTACCAGGTATGCCTACTTTACATTCATTGTTGACTATGAAATGTATGGTGCATGGAAAAGAAAGAACTGTATTGCATGATGACGGTAGTACGCATGACTTTATTTCAGCAAAATTGGTAAAGGAATTAAAATTGCATACAGTACCTACGCATTATCGCATAAAAGCTGCATTTTTAGGCACTAGGTACAATGGCACACAAGAAGTTCAAAATTTAGAAATTCAAATTGGTCCATATATTGAAAGAAGAAATTTCTTAGTTGTCCCATTACAGTCTAGCGACATTATTCTAGGAATGCCATGGAGACACCAGCATAATCCCAATATAGATTATTCCACACACACAATGAATATAAATTTTCAAGGAAAATCTATTACATTATTTGGTATGCATGCATCTCATATGTTTCCACTGCTTTCGCATACTCAAGCAAAACGTGCACTACGCAAGAACACTAAATCATATCTCATTTGGGTGAATGAATTGCACGCAAAAGAAACTCATATGCACCCTAGACATAAGGAATTTCTTGCATATTTTAAGGATTGTTTTGCAGAAGACCTACCACCAGGTTTACCTCCATCACGTCCAGAAGACCATAAGATTGACCTAATACCTGGCACACAACCACCTTGCAAAGCCCCATATAGGCACAATCAAATAGAGCAAAAAGAAATCCAGAGTCAAGTAGAAGAATTACTAAATAGAGGTTTAACTCGACCTAGCAGTTCCCCATTCGGTGCACCTGTGCTCCTAGTCAAGAAAAAGAATAATACTTATCGGATGTGTATTGACTACCGAGCATTAAACAAGATCACTGTAAAGAATAGGTATCCTATACCTAGAGTTGACGACTTTATGGACAAACTGCAAGGATCTTCTATATTTAGTAAAATTGACCTTAAATCTGGATATCATCAGGTGAGGCTAGATAGATCCGACATATTTAAGACTGCATTCAGGACACAGTTTGGCCATTACGAATTCTTAGTTATGCCATTTGGATTAACTAATGCACCTGCTACTTTCAGTAGAATGATGAATCGTATTTTTCTAAAATATCAATATTGTGTGATTGTTTTCTTTGATGATATTTTAGTGTTCAGTCAAAGTGAAAAAGAGCATTATGAGCATTTATCATTAGTTTTTCAATTACTGAAAGAAAATCAATTGTTTGCAAATCCTGACAAGAGTGAATTCTTTAAGACAGAAATAGAATATCTAGGTCATATTGTATCAAAAGAAGGAATAAAAGTTGATCCTAAGAAAATTGACGCAATATTGCATTGGCCTATTCCTAAAAATGTACATGAACTACGCTCATTCCTTGGTCTTGCTAGTTTCTATAGGAAGTTTGTACGTAATTTCTCATTACTTGCTATACCATTGACCAAACTTCTTAAGAAAGGCATTGTTTATCAATGGACTGAAAACCAGCAGAAATCCTTGGTGCGCAGATCGGACGCAGGTAGCTCACGTAGTGAATTCCCAAAGGTCCCCAAGAACAAAGTACTCTACTTTTTAGCACAAAAACCCATGTAGCAGGACATTCTATGCTCTTGCGGACTACAGTCCACCAAAGTGATGCTCTATCTATCAGATGATTAGTAACACATTTGATTTTATCTTTCTCAGGATAAGTTTCCTCATGGAAATAGTCATCAAACTGGCTAATGAATGATAAAACAGTCTTTCCTTCTCTTATGCCATTGAAAGTGCGAAACTTGAAACTTCGTTTACTTATCTTGGATTCCTTGCGAATGGTTTGTGCTTCAAGAGTGGCGTCGATGGTACGGCGAATCAGATCTTCAGCTTGAGGTTCTTCTTTATCAGTGGACGCTCCTTGTAGCTTTGTCAATTGCGCTTGCAAGGCTTGCCTAGCTCTTCGCTCTTCTTCCAATTGCAGCATGATAAGATCCAGCTTTTGTTCCATGGTAGGCTCGGGTAGGTCGTCTTCAGCCATAAGATCATCCATATGTGGGGTAGTCATCCTGTAAAACTCAACAAACCTTTCTCACTCAAAATCAGTTAGCGGGATGAGCGTAGCTCAAATTTGGGGTTACAAGGCTATGTATTTTTGGGTATTTTCTTCTTCAATTTTCAGAAATTCTGAAATATTTCTGTCTCCGTTTGCTGAAAGTACTTCAACGAACTTGTAGATAGGTAAAACAGCTTGCTGCGAACAACTTTCCAGTTCTGAGTTTTTGCAAACGAACAAGTCTTCTAGGAGTTTCGAGCGTTAGTCAGTTCTGATTTAGTCTGACTTGCAGAGTTGCAGACTTAACAGACTTGCAGGGTTGTTGACTTGCTGGACTTAGCCGATTTGCAGAACTTGCAGTACTTGATTAGAGTCGACTTACTGAACTTGTCTTCTGGAGTGCGAGACCCGGAGTTTACAGACTTCTCTGTCTTGTCTGCCCAGTAGAACTTGCAGAGTATAGAAGGATTTAAGCTTAATTAGTTAAGCTTAAAGCTTAATAATAAGAAGAAGGCCGCCGTTTTTCTGATCGTGGGGGGGGGGGGCCGTTTTGATTCCGCGCGATTTTCGGGGGCTTCCCTTTCTGATCGATTTGTTGATTAGAAGCTTGTTAAGCTTCTCAAGCTTTGTATTAAGCTTTTACACTAAGCTTTTTTTTTTGAAGAAATAGATATGGCTCTTACTGGTTTATCACGTCTTGTTCATGAAGATGAGGGAGTGGTCCTCCGCCGACAGAGAGTGGTCCTTCACGATCTGACAGTAGAAATAGGGGTTCTTGATCGCCAGAAGTCTGCCTGTATCGACGGTTCGCGACGAGATTGACTGTAGAGGTCGTTTGTTCCTGGAGCTCCGCCTTCGCCCGAGATTGGTAGCGATTGGAAGCCCTTGATCTCTGCTCCGCCCTGATACCACTGGTGCGCAGATCGGACGCAGGTAGCTCACGTAGTGAATTCCCAAAGGTCCCCAAGAACAAAGTACTCTACTTTTTAGCACAAAAACCCATGTAGCAGGACATTCTATGCTCTTGCGGACTACAGTCCACCAAAGTGATGCTCTATCTATCAGATGATTAGTAACACATTTGATTTTATCTTTCTCAGGATAAGTTTCCTCATGGAAATAGTCATCAAACTGGCTAATGAATGATAAAACAGTCTTTCCTTCTCTTATGCCATTGAAAGTGCGAAACTTGAAACTTCGTTTACTTATCTTGGATTCCTTGCGAATGGTTTGTGCTTCAAGAGTGGCGTCGATGGTACGGCGAATCAGATCTTCAGCTTGAGGTTCTTCTTTATCAATGGACGCTCCTTGTAGCTTTGTCAATTGCGCTTGCAAGGCTTGCCTAGCTCTTCGCTCTTCTTCCAATTGCAGCATGATAAGATCCAGCTCGGGGGTATGATGCCAGGAGGCATATTCCACGGTGGATTCCGTGAGGTTTTACGGTGGATTCCGTAAACTTACTTAGATGACCGGGGCTCATACGCAAAGAGGATTCTTTGTGCGAGAAGTCGATGGGGACGCCTGTCCTTTTCGGGCGTTTCATTAATTTAGTGTGTACATGGGTGATTCCATAGCGGGTGATTCCGCAAAATGCATATTAAATTAATAAACGTTTATGAGTTTAGAGTGCGCACTCGTAATAAATTAAGGTTAGGATTTATTTCTAACCAGTTGATTTATTTATGTAGCTGAAGACTGCTAGGTATTCACTTTTGTCGGTTTAATTGTGTTATTTTACTAACGATTGTGAATGCTTCAGTTGATGTGTAGAGATAGCAGCAGTGGCGGAGGAAAGCATTGGAGTCTAGCGGGTTTTTGATCTTTGGACTATATTTTGATAGGCGCCACGCCTATATTTTGTTATGTCTATAGAGACATCGATTATTTATTATTATTTTGTATGCGCTTATGCGCCTGGATATGTTATTTCTATTTGGACATTGAGATTGGGCGTGCCAGACACTATGGGCACCGTCCATTAGCTTTATTTTCCTATTTTTGGTAGAAAGCAAACTCAAAAGCTAAAAGCTTGTCATATTTTTGTAATTGGGCTATTTTTGAGCATAAAGATTGGAAATATACATTAAATACATGCTTTGTGAAGCGCTCACACAAGGCATGGGGGAGATTCAACCCAATTTGTCTCTTGTCTCATGTCGTGCTTGCTTTTACATTGGTCTTTGTGCTAAAAAGTAGAGTATTTTGTTCTTGGGGACCTTTGGGAATTCACTACGTGAGCTACCTGCGTCCGATCTGCGCACCAGAATCCTTCTCTCCGAATGCATCCAGCATTCGATCCGGGATCAATTGCGACTTGGCAAGATCCCCAAGGGTTTGTTTGTTCACCCTATTGTCCTTGGGTTAGGGCCATACCCTATTAACCCAACTTAACCAATACCTTAGGTTTTATTAATAGTAAATCCTGGCGACCATGTCGCTCCAATTTATTGATTGATCATTTGCTTCCAAGCAAATACCTAACTTCCCTTTACTTGGCAAATTTTCCCAAGAAAGGTGATATAACAGGATGACTACTCATCCTCTTGCAAGAACTTGCCAACCTCATTCCAAGAAATGGCAAAACTCATTTGTGAACAAACCACAAGTCTATGCGACGTTGCAACTTATTGCACAAGTGTTGCATCTATTCCATGGGATCATTTTACCCATTGAATGGGGTTTTCCGGTCACGGAATTATCTCCAGACGAGAAGCAGGGTTTAGGATGTCTTCTTACCCAACCCATTCCTAATTACACTAGGCCAACAATGCTCGGTCCTAGGAATTCCAACTCAATCCGAGTTTCATCATTTGAACGAGTGATCCTTAGGGTAGAAACCTTAGATCGTTTTATGCATGAGCGTCCAATTGTGCCCTACATTCCGTGAATGTGGGTAGGACCTTTGGTTTAAAGGTTCGTCTTGGTAATAGTGCGTGAAACTAGGTCAAGTCCTTAATGTGCTAAACCCTAGCTAGCACTTGGAGTATATTGTATCAATTTAACCATCCTAAATGAGTCCTTTGCGGTTTAGGTGTTTTGGGTAAACCCATTTACTTGTCTTACGACAAGGACGAACCATTCCTAAAGATATTGTCTTAATCTAAGAGAGGAAAAACTAGTTGCATTACGTCAAAACTCACGTAAGCACGCGATACATTTCCTCTAGATTCGCAATCCCTAACTACTCTTGTTAAGACCAAGCACCTGCTAAAATTCACATAACTTCCATTGATCCTACTAGGACCTGGATTCACGATTCATGCTACTAAGCTTTTAGGGTTTTATGTTAAAATGAACCGTGCAGCCTTTCCCTAACTACATTACTGAAAGAAATATTCGTACACTGAATGAATGAAATTCTTACGTGCGATGAGTGTGCAACATGCAATCCTTTCCTAACTACACGTAGTTAAATGAGATTTATGCCAATTGAAGCTAGAGTTAACCTATTTAATGCAGCCCTTAGAATTATTCCCATGCTTTGCTATTTCCTACGGGTGATAACGACTTCCTTAATGAATCATTACCAAGAAGATTTATCTAAAAATGTGACATGCCATTAATCTTTCCATGCCTAGTAAAAAAGGTGTACCTCAATAATTTCAACCTTGTAATGAGGCAACAGTTGACCTAGGCTCATCACTTTTGAATGCACAAAAGGAAACTTACTGGTAAGGTCCTAAAAATGCATAGACACCTTATGTTCTTTTCATTCATTCCATTGAACGTACTAATGACCAATTTTCATATCTTGAGCTAATTCTAGTAAATGTTCAAATAGCCAATTCATTTTTCAATTACATTTAACTTGACTAGTTGAATTTGAACATGCATGAGTGCTTCCTAATCCATGAAGTTATCGTGACTAATTTCAATACTTTTGTGTGGAATCCAAATAGATAAAACCTGGACTTGTGGACTCCGGGAAATATCCACGTAAATACTAGGAGAAGATCCTTCCGCAGGCGTGCCTTGTGACTTTTTAGGGGTTATCATAGGCATGATTTCGGCTTCTGGTTTGCCTTCGCGGTCTATGAAGTTACTCATCTTGGTATGTAGTCTCAAGATCTTTGACTTCCTCCCTCGTACGCCTAAGATTCCTTTGCGAGACTTCGGATGAATGGTGCTTGCGGAAAAGGAGGCTTTATGCGCTCCTTTAGGGAAAACCGAGGTGGCTAGGAATGGGTTCACGGATGGCTTGTGGGCTTTGAAGCCTTTTTGCGGAAAGGCTCTTACGATGGGTATTGCAGGAAGGGGCTTTATAAGCTTCTTCTTCTTCTCTTAAAAATCCCGGGACTAGGAATGGACTTATGGGGGATTAGTGGGAAGGGGGCTTAAGAAAGCCCCCTTAGAAGCTTCTAAAAAGCTTCTGGTGTGGGCAGATCCAACGTGGAAAAGGGAGGGTCAAATAAGAGAACGTCGTGGAAGAGGGATGATGGCATGAGGGATGGCGGCGGCTGTCAACGCCACAAGCGATGGCATCCCCCTAGTCCGGCGGCTAATGGCTTCCCCAGCGGCGCCTTCTCCAATGCGGCGATGTCTGCGGCTTCCTCCCTCACTCTCCATGCAGCACGGCAGCACTTACCTCCTTCCCTTTCAACCTTACCACCCTCTCTCGGCCTGCAGCGTCATGGCCCTCCACAACTCCACCATCACGGCTCCTAGCGCCCTCCCCTACTTAGTCGCAGCGTTACCTCCTTTCCTTTCACTCTCCCTCCTCACGCTTTATATAGGTGGGGGGAGGGGATCCTCCCTCCCCCACGCGGCATCCTGCATGGGTTCATCCCTTGTACGAGCTCCAGCGACGAGCTTAGTCATCCGCGCCTCACTCCCTTCCCTCCAACACGGCCTTCGACTGGGGGAAAGAAGGCTAATAATTTTTATAAAGAAATTAAAAAGCCATATATCCATCCATTATCCCTTTGGCCTCCTACCAAGAGGATGTTTCCTCATAGGTGATGCGGTTTTTGATCCTCGGTCCCGGTTGACCAATGCGGAGTACTCCTTTGCGTACGATCATAAATCAACTACCGGAAATGGGGATAATCTTTTCACGAATTTACAGTCTGTGGGAGGTTGGTCTAGTAATATTTTTATTCAAATGGAAATATTACATTCTCTCCCCCTTGGAGGAATCGAGATGTCCTCATCTCGAGATAAACTGGGGATATTGATGGTTGAGAGTGCTTTCATCCACCCAAGTGGCATCCTCCTCGGGATAATCTTTCCACTGGACAAGGCATTCCTTCAAGGTTCTGGATCTCAGTTGTCTCTCCCTAACATCTAAGACCCTGTCAGACTGTAGCTCAAGGACTCCTTGGCTAGGCATTACAATTTGTTGGTCATCAAGTACATAGCTAGGATTAGATACATACTTCTTCAATAGGCTGATATGGAATACATTGTGAACCTTTAGGTTCTCTGGGAGTTGTAGTTTATAAGCATTATGTCCTAGGCACTTTAAGGATCTTGTATGCTCCACAATACCTTGGACTTAGCTTCTTGCAATCTCCTAAGGATAGGAAACTCTTCTTTGGGTGTACACAATTGAAGACCATGTCTCCTTCCTCGAAGGTTCTACCTTGACGCTTCAAATCTGCGTATGCCTTTTGTCTATCCTTGGCGGCTTGGATGTCCTGTCTTATTGACTTTACTTGGTCATCCATCTCTTCCAACATTTGCCTTGAAGCTTCAACCCTCAAGGTTGGATCTGAGAAGTTTAGGGAACTTCGACAGTCATGCCCATACAATGCTTGAAAAGGGGTCATCTGAATGGTTTGTTGGTAAGAAGCATTGTAGGCAAACTCAACCAAGGGCAAGTATTGAATCCACCTTTTTGGTTCCCAGCAGCAGTATGCCCTAAGCATATCTTTGATAACTTGATTGACTTGCTCCATTTGACCTTCGGTTAGGGAATGGTAAGCTGTGCTAATATAGATTTGAGTCCCAATGGCTTCAAAGATAGCTCTCCAGAAATGTGATGTGAAAAGAGAATCACTATCATTAATGATTCTTCTAGGTAGCCCATGTAGCTTGAATATCTCCTTGATAAACAACCTTGCAATGTTTGAGGCTTTATAGTTTTGTCTTTACAGGAATAAGTAAACATGTCAACCACAACCATGATGGAGTTGTATCCTCCCAGGGCTTGGGGTAGGCCTACAACAAGAATCCACACTGATGAATTCCCATTTCATTTGGGAAATGTGAAGCGGTTGTAGTTTCTCTAGCATCATGACATGTTCGGCTTTGATACGTTGACAAGACAAACACTCAGTGACATATTTGAAAATGCCACCTTTAAGACTCTCCCAATAGTAGCTCTTCCTAACTGCATTGAGAGTCTTGGCATAGCCAGGATGTCCTGAGAAAGGGAAATCATGAGCTTTGCACAATATCTTCTGCTTAAGTGACTGGCTTGCCGGTATACATGCTCTCATTCTATAGTAGACAAGTCCACTATTGACAGAGAATTCATGATACTTAGCCTGTAGCTTTTGTTCCTAGTCCTTGATAGAGATTTCTCTTAGCATCTTTTGATAGGCTGGATCATGGCATGCTTCTTCTCTAGCTAGCTCAAGTATTAGGTTGTTTGGCATGGACACCTTTGTAGCTAGAGATCTAGCTATTGATGGATTTTGCAAGATTAGTGAATTAAGGAATGCCTTGCGAATGAGTGCATTAGCAACTACATTCTCCTTTTCAGGTCGGTACTTGATCTCAAGGTCATACTCCTCCAGCACTTCAATCCACTAACATTGCCTCATGTTGAGCTTGTTCTAGGTAAAGTTCCACTTGAGACTTTTATGATCAGTCACTAGTGTAAACTTGTTACCCAGCAGGTAGTGTCTCCAAAGCTTGACAACTAAAAGTTAAGATCATGGGTAGCATAATTCTTCTCATGGCTCTTTAGTTTCTTGAAGATTATGCTATAGGATGACTTTCCTACATGAGCACAAATCCTAAGGCAAGCATGCTAGTGTCAGTTACTACCTCGAACTCCT
This sequence comes from Lygodium microphyllum, assembly GCF_053477565.2. Taxonomy (NCBI): domain Eukaryota; kingdom Viridiplantae; phylum Streptophyta; class Polypodiopsida; order Schizaeales; family Lygodiaceae; genus Lygodium; species Lygodium microphyllum. The sequence continues at coordinate 126,805,796 of NC_141162.1, read as the reverse complement.
TATTGTGGTCTAGAAGTTTTAGGATCGGTGCTGATACCAAACTTTGCTTCAATCTATCAAAGCTAGTTTGTTCGGTAGTTGACCAAGCAATGTTTGCTTCTTCAGTAAGTCTGTCAAAGGTGCTGCAATCAAAGCATAGTTTCTGATGAAGACCCTATACCATCTTGTCAATCCAAGAAAGCTGCGTATTTCTTTGTCAGTTGTTGGTATTGGCCATTCAAGCACATCTCTGACCTTGGCTGGGTCTAATGATATTCCTTCTGATGATACTATGAATCCCAGATATTCAGTCTGATGCTTGAAGAATGCACACTTCTTCATTTTTGCATACAGCTTATGAGATCTCATTGTCTCAAGGAAAATCCAAAGTTGGGGTTCATGACCTCCTTCCTGTTTGGAATAGACTAGAGTGTCATCAAAGAAAATGAGCACGAAATTATCAAGATATGGTCTAAAGATATCCTGCATTAACCTGTTGAGGGTGGCAGGCGCATTCGTAAGCCCTAATGACATAACTAGAACTTAAAGTGGCCATATCTAGTGTTGAAGGTCGTCTTTGGGGTATCTTCTTCCTTGATTCTTATCTGATAGTAACTAGACCTAAGATAATCTTGGAGAAGTTCTTGGCACCCTGAAGACTATCAAGAAGCTCATCTATTCTAGGAATATGATATTTGTTCTTGATTGTTGATTGATTCAACCCACTGTAATCAATACATAGTCGAAGTGTTCCATCTTTCTTTTTCTGGAACAGTACTGGTGCTTCCCAAGGTGAACTGCTAGGACGGATGTAGCCCTGATCTAGCAGTTGCTTGAGTTGTTCCTTTCAGCTCAATTGCTTCCGGTATAGACATTCTATAGGGTCTCTTCGCAATTGGCGCAGCTCCTATTACTAGCTTGATCTCATGATCTACTTCTCTTTGAAGCGGGAGTTCTGTTAACTCTTCAGGAACTACGTTCGCGTATTCCTTTAGCCAAGTGACCAAATCACTTTACTTCTCTATCAATATTCACAGTCAAGACAATCGTTGATTTTTAACAAAAATTTATTCCATTCATATTCCTTTATCCTGTATGTGTATATGTTTATGGAGTTTTTTTCTTTTGTTGGGGACCATCATTCAAGGCATGAAGTCCTAGGGTTAGGTTAGGTATGTCTAGGGAGGTTTAGGCAATTGTCTCCCTCCTATAAAGACATTGTGAAGCACTCTAAGAGCTACTTTTGAGGGAAGTCCTAGTGACCACCCTATTCCACTAGCCTGCAAGGTAGATGTTTCAAAGTATCCCTACTAGTTGTGAGTCTGATAGGGAATCTTGGCAAATAAAAGAGTAAAAAAAATGAATATATTTGAAATATATAAATACGGAGGTATGTAAAAATGCATTTTAACCTCTAAAATAAGAAAATAAATAAGGAAAATTTCAAAGAGCTTATGTTCATTGCCTTGTGAAGGCCTCATAGATTCCTGGAGATAAGTCTAACAGCCTTGTCTTCCTAGGGATAGCATTTAACTGAAAAGGATAAATAAGGATGGTTGGAGCAAAAACAAAAGTGAGTGGAAGAAAAATGAATTAGTGGCGCCTTGCGAGAGCTTGGTAGGTTCTTATTAGGTACTGAGATTGGACCTAAGGCTGATGCCTTGTTCTCCTTGGATCACAACACATTCAGCTCTCTCCTTTTTACACACCCAAGTATAAAGTACTGAAGGAAAAAGAATGCAGTAAAATGGAAAAATACGTGACTTTTATAGACCAAGCTATAGGAGTCCTCACCTAGTAGAAGTTCCTAGTCCAATTATCTTAGGTCAGGTAGGTAGATCAAATCACCACTTAGGATGACTTCTTTGATAGCTCTTTTAGCTAGTCTGTGTTGGAGCAGTTGGTTAGCGACTAGCTCCGAGACTATGCTTGGCCTATCAATCATAAACTTAATGCTTTGATTTTGTCAAGGTAGGGCGAGGGTTGGTTTTATGCTCCATTGTATATTTTTATTTAAAGTATCTTGATGCTCTTTATACTTTATGTTTGTGTAGATCAGTTTGTGGGTTCAACATGTTGAGTCACCCTATCCCATTGCTGCTAATAAGAGATGAATTTTAGAGCCTAAATTGAAGCATAAAAGTGGCTCGAAATCCATAAAAAAGACGTTTTTGGTGAAAAATAGATCGATCAAGGATCCAAGAGATGGATTTTTCCTAAGTGCATTTCGACACCCTGAATCTAATGCAAGTATCCCTTCATCGATCGAAGTCCATTTGACCCTCCATTTAATGGCTGTAAGGTTTGACGTTATAAAATAGCTACTTGATTTAGAAGTCAAAAAGCAAGTGACAAAGGCTAGCATACTAGTTCTGGATGCCAAGAAACTACTCATACAATCGGATCACGAATCCGAGGTCGTTTGCTCCTTTTGGACCGAAACCACTTGTGAGACAATGTGAACATGCTGGAGTGAACTAGTTATCAGGCATTCTCCTCCTAGCCATGGATTCCCTCAATTCTTCACTCTTCATTGTGAAAAATAGCAAGTGATTTGATGCATTATATGAAAATATAGAAATTTAGTATTTCTCTCTCGCCATAAACACTATTCATATGGGTGGAGAGGATGAGGAAAAATGGATGTTGATTTGTGATGAGATACGAGGAATGGAACAAGAAGTGCAAAGGAGGCATCAACGACTATAAAAGAGTGTTAGTAGCTTCTTGTTTTCGAAATATGATGGGATGCGTGTGTCGATTACAGCGTAATGATTTTTTATTGAATTTTATGATGAATCTTTCATTCTTATGACGAAAACTTATTGAAAATGTTTGAATATGCTTGAATATGTTTGAAATTATAGGATGATCAATAATTTCCAGTAACTCACATAATAAAAATCAAAACCATAAAACTCACAATGTAGGATTTAGCAAGAAAATGATAATTTCATAGGTTTTAATTATTCAAATGGTGTTTCTATATGGAGTTATATATGAATGTAATGCTAAATCACAATCCATATAAGATTCATAAATCTAAAAATTAAAAAAACTAGCAATTAATATTAAAATAAATGATAGAAAATAATAAAAAATAAAATTTTAATGGAAAAATTTAATTTTTATGTGTAAAAATAATAATAAATTAGGTATGTGTGTAGATGTATGATGAAGGTAGAGCATGGGGATTTGCATCAGCTTACCTCCATCTTTATGTGAAAGTGTGTATTTACCACTTTTTCACATGGAAAAATTGACATGAAGCAACCTCTTAAATTGGTACACGATTGCAAAACCTAAACGATAGGGAAAAAGGGATTGTGAAAAGTTAAGTATCAATTAAGTTATGATTTTTATGCATATCATAACATATAAAACTTGCTTCATTTACGTTTAAAGGGACAATAGCATGGATTAGTCCGGTGTTGTTTCTAAGCAACGCAACACTTCATTAGAAAGGAAATCGTAGAAAGAATGTTTTTCACATGACATATTGGCTGATTTGTAGCTAATTTGTTTGAGCACTATATGGAATTACACCTTACTTTTGCATTCTTATACATGGAATGAAGAAAGAGGAAGTTTCCTAGATGCATTGCAATTTTTTTAAAAAACTGTTGGCCAATGATGAGAGTGTGAGAATCCTGAGATGTAGGATAGTATGATTTTATTTGGGGACTCTTATGTGAGGAAAAAAATTTATCTCCTAGAGGAGCCACATCAAATTGGCTGGGGGTGCTCTATATGGATGTGCAAGGAGGTGTTAGTCATGTGCATGTGTGGTATGCTCTCTCTATTAAAGTTGGGATGTGAAAAATCATCATGGAAACTTGTATTTGTATTTCTATTTGCTAATTGAAGAGATCACTAGTTACGGTTAAAAAGTTTGTAAACCTTGCTAATCCTAATCACCCAAGATGATATCTCTATATGTAAATATATCTTATTTGAGATTTTCTAAATGGGATTTCCTTTTGAGAGGGATTGGTCTCATTATTTTTTGTCCTCAATATTTTTTCATTTTTTTGGAAATTATTGATGTTCATGTGTGCATGCTAATTAAGTTGCTTAAGAAACTCATAATTAATCAATCCATATTACTAATTATTTAAAAAAATTAACCAATTATGAGAGCCAGATTTAAAGGGATACTTTTCAAGATATTGGACAAGTTTTACTCAATCTACAAGGCGTTTGTGACCAAAAATCAAGAGTTTAGGCTCCAAAGTGGTCCATGGTGCAAGGCGATCAAGGTGCAAGAGACAAAGTAGTTTGAAGGTTGAGATACAGCAAAGTATAATAAAGTCGAATCTACAAATAATGAGGAAGCATCTAGCCATTACTTGGGTATTAATTCGCATGTTTGGGGTAGAATTTGAGACCGCAAGACCTTAATTTTGTAGGAATATGGTCTAGCCAACCTAGGAGGTTGAAAATTGGTCAAGATGTGAAGGGGTGTAGACCAATTTTAATGGGACATGAGCCATAGCTAAAGGAGTGCTTTAATTTAGAAAATTCTTGATCAAAGAATAAGATGTAGAGAGAGAAAAGAGCATGCAAGAAAGAGGGTACCATGTTTCCTTGCTTATGATGATTCCTGCATGCAAGATCTATGCCATTTGTCACATAGAACATGAAGAATAAAACCTCCTCACTGTCCTTTACATGCTCATGTAAATTTTTTGGCCTAATTTGAAGAAATAAAAATGTTGATTTTGTAGTATTTCTCTCTTTTCACTCAAAACAGTCTTTCTTTCTCCTTCATTTCCTCTTGCATAATGGACACTCTTATGAGAGAAGGGGGATGGATGAAAGAGAGGGAGAGGTGAGAGTTATGTGAAAAAAATGGTTTGTGGTATATTATGTTTTGTTCATATCACATCATATAAGCGATCAATAGGTAAGTGGCCTAGATTTTATAGCAAATAAAATCCAATTGAAAAAATATTTTAAAGAAACATTTAAAAAGATATGAAGATAATTATAAGTACTTAATATTGGTTGTTTTGAGTTTTCTTGATTTTCTATGTATAAAATAGCCAAAAAAATTTAAAAAGTAAACATAATTAATTAGAAAGAAAAATACCAATAAATAGAAAAAATAATAATTATTATATAATAATTTTAAAAGTAAAAAATATCATACTTTTATTTTAGAGTTTTAAAAAATTAACATTTCATGAAACATGCATACTGGCAGCACAGCATTGGTCCCAGTGCCATGTATAGTGATCTAAATGAAAGAACATGTTAATTTCTGATGAAGAATGTTGAGAATGTTTTTTTTAATTTGTATATCATTTTTAGGGTGATTAGGTATGAAATATATACTGAAAAGTAGCACAAGTGAGGAACATTCGGTGCTTTTGGAATGTGTACAACATCAATACAATACATTGTCGAGGAGTTACACATTTGATGGTCAAAAGATGTGAGGTCTCGTGACGTAGGCATGGGAAGGTAGGTGCTGTTACCTATAAAGAGAATATGAAAATGCTAGAAAAATACTGGATTTTATCCCATATTAGAACCTCTTATCAATAAGAAACTCAACACACATCAAATATACTCTAAATAACTGGCCTATATCTTGACTTCTCTTCCAGCAATTGCTCTTAGGAGAACTCTGACTTGAACCCCATGGCTTGAACAAAAGCTTTTCTTGAGTAGTAGCTATTTAGCATTCACCTAACCAAGGCTCATGGCCTTTCATGTATCTTCTCTTCGTCCTCATTCATCACCACCCTAAGCTAAATCAATTGCAATATCAACTTGTTGCTATGGTCACACCAACTTTGAAGTTGACTCCCACAATAAACCGGGGTGATTAATATAAATTGCTTGCTCTAGCCTTGTGGTTTCTTGGTTGATAGCCTCCTACTTACATATAATTAGATGGCTAGGGCTTTTCCTCTAAAACACCCTACTAAACAAGGTAGCTATAGACTTGCTTTAGCATTCATAGACTTGTTGAGTAGTGACTATAAGTGCACACTAGGAGTGAGAGCTGTGTGTCATGCTTGTGCTTCAAGCTAAGGTATCCATCTTTCCTATAACAGAAAATCCATCCCATGCTCACATTGCAGTCTGTCATGACTCTCTGTTTGATTGCCTCAATTCTCTGAAGTGCACTTGCTATTTTGGAGAATGGCAATAATGGCTACATTCTCGTCTGATTCTTCACCCTTCCATAAACATCTTGCATGACCAAGAAGATCCACACCCTCTATGCAATCCCCTTCCTTCCCTCTGATCGTGAAGCATTAGTTCTCCCCTCTCTCCTTAACATGAAGCCTTCTCCTCTCTCACAACTGTCGTCTATGAAGTCTCTCCCCCTTTGTTTTCTCTCTGTCCATCTCCAACTTCCTTGCCCCATTAAAAGAAAAGATACCCCAAAAGCCAGTGCCTTTTTGGACTCATAGTAGCCTTTGATTTGTGTAAATCATGCATGTATTCTTTGGGCAGCCTAAAGTACCCTTAGAAAGGCTAACTATGGTTGGAATGCCTTATGTATATGAATTCTATAAAAACAACATATGCTTGGATGTTTAGTGTTGGGGGTAAAGGCGCCTCCGCCTAGCCGCATGTGTATTACTAGACTGACAGTACCCGCCACTGCACACTGTAGGTGGTGGGCGCCCGTCATAGTCACTTATTATTTATTCTTTTATTGACAGTTTGAATAAAGGAAGGCCTGGCCACACATTGTGGTTGTTGGAGTTCCCACTTTGAGTTTCACTCTCTCTCTTGCTCTTGCTCTCCATCCGCCATAACTCTCACTGCCAAGCTTCTTCCTCTTAGGTTCCACTTCCCTTTCAACTGGTATCAGAGCAAAGGCATTGGAGCTTGCCGGGCATTCTCTTTAGCCCGGATTTGAAGAGCTTCAACTCGAGCTTCAATGGCAGCCATGGCACCTTCATTTGCAAGTATGTTTTGATCTCCCGCCTCCTCCCTGAGCTTCCAGACTTCCATTGGCACCTTCTAGGGCTGCATCGGAGCCCCGTCGACTTTGCCAAGTGCTCTAGAGCGCTGTTGAAGACCCCCCAACCCCTAGGAATAGCGAGCGCAAAATGCGGCACATTTTCAGGGGGCTGGGCTGATCTGTTCCTGCCATTTTTCGCTTCTTCCCCGGCTTCCTGGCTTGGCAACCTTTTTTATCATTGTTTGACTCCTCGGCATTAGTTCTTGGCTCCCGGTGATTGATTCAAGTCCTTTCCCCTTCAGCCATTGTTGTATACACAATCCTAGGACTGTCAAAATAGGGCAGCACTTGATATTTATTGTTTGAGCTTCTTGGCATTGCACGTTTGATGCCTATTGATGCCCGGTGATGCCCCGATGTTATGTGATGCTATGTCTATGCTTTGGGATTGATTTGGAGTAGATTTGAGCACCGATTTGGCTTCGTTTAACAGTAAATATGCTACTATAATACAATGGGCTAAAGCTCATTTACTTGGTGTATGCATTGGTTCGATACGAGGTGCTTACTGGAGGTTTGAATGATCATATTGATGTATTTAGAGATTGTCAAATGCTTCCTTTTGGTTCTGGAATGCTTTTGAGCTTGGATTAGGCTCCAACTTGGGCGTCCTTCACTGGAATTTGACTTCAATTGGCATGCTTTGGACCGGTTTATGCCTATTTTCATTGCTTGACATTTAGGCTTCTTGCATCTATGCTTTGGTCAAATATGGATGCCACTTGGTTTTCCCATGCTTGATAGCTACTTGGAGCTTCATCTTTAGGTGTATTTCAGCATTTTGGACCTATTGGGCATTACATTTGGTTGACAGTTGCATGCTCTTTGAATGCTTTCAGGCTTATGCTTTACGGGTCTGAGATAGCTTGGGATTAAAGCTCCGAATGTACCCTATTGGGATTTGGCATGTTTGATGCTATGTATTCAATGCATTAGAGCACTGCTTGCTCTCTTTGCATCTGACTTTACTTCTAATGGGAGCCTCTTGGTATATTCGGATGTATACAGAGTCTTACTTACACTTAAGCTTGAACTTGTGGGATAGTTACATGCATTTGCTCTCTTGAGAGCTTTATGTCTGCAGTTAGTCTGTAGTGGGCTGATTTGATACGCCTATTGGGGCAAGCACCTATCTCTATCACAGGTTTGTCAGTTTTGTATGCATCTTGGATGGTTATGCATTGAGCTTCTTGCTCTATCAGTTGTGCTTGTGCTTGGTCTCTTCTCTTACCCTGAGACCCATTACATGCATGACTTCTAGACCTATGAGATGTCTCTTGCCTGACAGGTTATTGATTTGATAGTTCTTGGTACCTTCTTGCCCCTTGACACTCATTGTTGGATGTATCTTGCTACCTGGCAGTTGCAGTGACATATGTATCAGTGATTGCTTCATTTTGGGACAGTTTTACATACTACTGTTATCGATTATAGCAAGCTGAAATCTACAGATTTCGAGAACTTCTATGAGGGTAATACTCACTATTTGATGTTATCTTGGTCATATTTGGTGGCTAGGTGCTTCACTTGGTGATATCCACTCTTTTAGCAAGTTTTAGCAGTGGTTTTAGTGCATTTTCTGATAATCACAGCAACCTGCAATTTTTCTTTTTTGCTTTGATTTGGGATAGTATGGCTGGTCATCTGAAAGACACAACTCTCTTTAACATTGCCAAGTTGGATGGTACCAACTATGGGTATTGGAAGTCCCAAATATGGCAAGTTTTTATGCAAAAATTGCAGATTAAACCCTTGCATTTCAAGGGTGTTAAACCGGAGGATATGGATGATGATGTTTGGATGGAAGTTAATAAGCTGTGCAAGTCTACCATTATCTTGTCACTCTCAAAAGAGGTCCATCATAATGTTGTTGAAGATGAGAATAAGAGTGCATGGGATTTATGGGAGAAGATTCAGGAGCTCTATGCGTAGCAGAGTCCTACGTCACAGATGTATTGGCTGAAGCAGTTAATGGACCTTCGCATGAAGGAGGGGACCTCCCTATCATCTCATTTTAGTTAGTTTCATGCTATCATGAAGAGTTTGTTCAAAGACAACTTGCACCTTCTTTTTCTGCTTGGCACCTTGCCTGAATCATGGGATGTCTTCTATACTGCCATATGCACGAACAATGTAATATTTCCGTTTGAATAAAAATATTACTAGACCAACCTCCCACACACCATAAATTCGTGAAAAGATTATCCCCATTTCCGGTAGTTGATTTATGACCGTACGCAAAGGAATACTCCGCATTGGTCAACTGGGACCGAGGATCAAAAACCGCATCACCTACGAGGAAACATCCTCTTGGTAGGAGGCCAAAGGGATAATGGATGGATATATTACTAGACCAACCTCCCACACACCGTAAATTCGTGAAAATATTATCCCCATTTCCAGTAGTTGATTTATGACCGTACGCAAAGGAGTACTCCGCATTGGTCAACCGGGATCGAGGATCAAAAACCGCATCACCTATGAGGATAATGGATAATGTAATATTACTAGACCAACCTCCCACACACCGTAAATTTGTGAAAAGATTATCCCCATTTCCGGTAGTTGATTTATGACCGTACGCAAAGGAGTACTCCGCATTGGTCAACCGGGACCGAGGATCAAAAACCGCATCACCTACGAGGAAACATCCTCTTGGTAGGAGGCCAAAGGGATAATGGATGGATATATGGCTTTTTAATTTCTTTATAAAAATTATTAGCCTTCTTTCCCCCAGTCGAAGGCCGTGTTGGAGGGAAGGGAGTGAGGCACGGATGACTAAGCTCGTCGCTGGAGCTCGTACAAGGGATGAACCCATGCAGGATGCCGCGTGGGGGAGGGAGGATCCCCTCCCCCCACCTATATAAAGCGTGAGGAGGGAGAGTGAAAGGAAAGGAGGTAACGCTGCGACTAAGTAGGGGAGGGCGCTAGGAGCCGTGATGGTGGAGTTGTGGAGGGCCATGACGCCGCAGGCCGAGAGAGGGTAGTAAGGCTGAAAAGGAAGGAGGTAGGTGCTGCCGTGCTGCATGGAGAGTGAGGGAGGAAGCCGCAGACGTCGCCGCACTGGAGAAGGCGCCGCTGGGGAAGCCATTAGCCGCCGGACTAGGGGGATGCCATCGCCTGTGGCGTTGACAGCCGCCGCCATCCCTCATGCCATCATCCCTCTTCCACGACGTTCTCTTATTTGACCCTCCCTCTTCCACGTTGGATCTGCCCACACCAGAAGCTTTTTAGAAGCTTCTTTAAGAAGCTTCTAAGGGGGCTTTCTTAAGCCCCCTTCCCACTAATCCCCCATAAGTCCATTCCTAGTCCCGGGATTTTTAAGAGAAGAAGAAGAAGCTTATAAAGCCCCTTCCTGCAATACCCATCGTAAGAGCCTTTCCGCAAAAAGGCTTCAAAGCCCACAAGCCATCCGTGAACCCATTCCTAGCCACCTCGGTTTTCCCTAATGGAGCGCATAAAGCCTCCTTTTTCGCAAGCACCATTCATCCGAAGTCTCGCAAAGGAATCTTAGGCGTACGAGGGAGGAAGTCAAAGATCTTGAGACTACATACCAAGATGAGTAACTTCGTAGACCGCGAAGGCAAACTAGAAGCCGAAATCATGCCTATGATAACCCCTAAAAAGTCACAAGGCACGCCTGTGGAAGGATCTTCTCCTAGTATTTACGTGGATATTTCCCGGAGTCCACAAGTCCAGGTTTTATCTATTTGGATTCCACACAAAAGTATTGAAATTAGTCACGATAACTTCATGGATTAGGAAGCACTCATGCATGTTCAAATTCAACTAGTCAAGTTAAATGCAATTGAAAAATGAATTGGCTATTTGAACACTTACTAGAATTAGCTCAAGATATGAAAATTGGTCATTAGTACGTTCAATGGAATGAATGAAAAGAACATAAGGTGTCTATGCATTTTTAGGACCTTACCAGTAAGTTTCCTTTTGTGCATTTAAAAGTGATGAGCCTAGGCCAACTGTTGCCTCATTACAAGGTTGAAATTATTGAGGCACACCTTTTTTACTAGGCATGGAAAGATTAATGGCATGTCACATTTTTAGATAAATCTTCTTGGTAATGATTCATTAAGGAAGTCGTTATCACCCGTAGGAAATAGCAAAGCATGGGAATAATTCTAAGGGCTGCATTAAATAGGTTAACTCTAGCTTCAATTGGCATAAATCTCATTTAACTACGTGTAGTTAGGAAAGGATTGCATGTTGCACACTCATCGCACGTAAGAATTTCATTCATTCAGTGTACGAATATTTCTTTCAGTAATGTAGTTAGGGAAAGGCTGCACGGTTCATTTTAACATAAAACCCTAAAAGCTTAGTAGCATGAATCGTGAATCCAGGTCCTAGTAGGATCAATGGAAGTTATGTGAATTTTAGCAGGTGCTTGGTCTTAACAAGAGTAGTTAGGGATTGCGAATCTAGAGGAAATGAATCGCGTGCTTACGTGAGTTATGACGTAATGCAACTAGTTTTCCCCCTCTTAGATCAAGACAATATCTTTAGGAATGGTTCGTCCTTGTCGTAAGACAAGTAAATGGGTTTACCCAAAACACCTAAACCGCAAAGGACTCATTTAGGATGGTTAAATTGATACAATATACTCCAAGTGCTAGCTAGGGTTTAGCACATTAAGGACTTGACCTAGTTTCACGCACCTGTTACCAAGACGAACCTTTAAACCAAAGGTCCTACCCACATTCACGGAATGTAGGGCACAATTAGACGCTCATGCATAAAACGATCTAAGGTTTCTACCCTAAGGATCACTCGTTCAAATAATGAAACTCGGATTGAGTTGGAATTCCTAGGACCGAGCATTGTTGGCCTAGTGTAATTAGGAATGGGTTGGGTAAGAGGACACCCTAAACCCTGCTTCTCGTCTGGAGATAATTCTGTGACCGAAAAACCCCATTCAATGGGTGAAATGATCCCATGGAATAGATGCAACACTTGTGCAATAAGTTGCGTCGCATAGACTTGTGGTTTGTTCACAAATGAGTTTTGCCATTTCTTGGAATGAGGTTGGCAAGTTCTTGCAAGAGGATGAGTAGTCATCCTGTTATATCACCTTTCTTGGGAAAATTTGCCAAGTAAAGGGAAGTTAGGTATTTGCTTGGAAGCAAATGATCAATCAATAAATTGGAGCGACATGGTCGCCAGGATTTACTGTTAATAAAACCTAAGGTATTGGTTAAGTTGGGTTAACAGGGTATGGCCCTAACCCAAGGACAATAGTGTGAACAAACAAACCCTTGGGGATCTTGCCAAGTCGCAATTGATCCCGGATCGAATGCTGGATGCATTCGGAGAGAAGGATTCACTCCTTAGAAATTGGCCAAATAAACGACCACTGGAATTGATTGTGCTTGTAACAGTTTAGAAAGCACTGTTTGTATTGTTTGCTCAAGGAACTAAAGGATGAAAAGATATCTAAAGCTTCAGGTTGAAGGCCTGAAGGGAGAGGTAGCTTCAATTACCCCCGACTACCTGCCTGACCCTAACCAAGGGGGTTGTTGACCGCACCAGGAACGTGGACCGAACCCACCGCGAGAGGTCTTTCCGTTGAGCTCTACTTGGAGCAGGAGGACGCTTGGGTGCCAAGGGGGGCTCTGGCCGTAAATCCCTCACCTTTCGGGTCCTGCACAAGAGGCTAACGTGACTCGGGATTGGATCTCGAGGCCCGCATACTAGTCTACGGGCGGAAGCTTGGAATAGTGATTCCTGGTGGATTACTGGATAGCCTTCGGGCGGATTATGGACAAGCCTACGGGCGGAACTCCTTGTATTTCAAAGATAAAATGATGAAATGTTAAAAGAACTTGTTTGATGTTGTTTTTCTATGTCACATGATAAGATTACGTGAAGGAACCAGTGCTTAACAAGATTAATTAAAGAAGCTGATTACTATATGTCAAATTAATGTGTTAGATAATTACATAACTAAAACAAACCAAGGAAAGTGCGGAGGATGGACCATGGATCCGTCCTACGGTTGGGTGGTCCCGGTTAGCCGAGAACTTTTCTCAAAAATCTCGAGGAACAGTGGGATGATCATCATTATCAAAACGAATAACGAGAGAGATGACCTAGAGTTACATCTTACCCGATTTACGTTGTTTTAGGGGAACGGAATGGGACTATGCCTTATGGCAGAGAGGTTGAGCCTTGCATCCCTCTCGTTTCCCATTCTCCTTGAACCAAGTGCAGCGTGAATCCGCTTTGGACCTGGCGTTTCTGCGTAAAGTAGTTCGCTCGGGTCTGACGCTAGTTGCTATTAGCTAATGACCAAATCAGGAAAACCCTAATTCAGGTCAATCCTAAGTGGGAACTGCCAGGATACTTCCGATACGTGGCAGACGCGGGAAGACCTAGATCGCAAATCCCGTAACATTCCATGGGAATGCCGGGCGGAGCTTTCTAGACATCCTTTCCGATGGACTGCTAAGACGTGTCCTGGATGATTCTAGTGGACACGTTACAGTTGGTATCAGAGCGAACCAACAAATGACTTGTTTTTAAGAAATTTTAATAAGAAAAATTAAAGCAAATGTTACTGTCCCAAACATTTCCTTACTTTCAATGCTGTCTTGCAGAATTATGAAGCATGGAACAGGTTCTTAGTGTTCCAAGTCATGTTTATGATCGCGATGCATTCCACAAATTATCGACAAAGGGTTGAGATGATGAAGATCCTAGTAGTGCAGTACTAAAAAAAAATCCATTAATGTGCTTGCACCAAAAATATAAATGGCCTTCTTGGCCTAATGAGGTAAATCATTTCACTAAAAAATAAATGGCCCTCTTGGCCTAAGAAAATTAAACATTAAATCCAATAGGAATGGCCATCTTGGCCTAATGAAATATAACCATAAAGCACACCATTCAATAATCTACTGTTGAAAGCAAACCCTTGGTCCTGATATCAATCCTACTGAAGCACAAAACTAGACCAAGGGGATGCACTGCTCGGGCCCTACACTAAATGCATCAAATGATTAGCTAACCCTCTACAAAAATGGCAAGGGGTGTCTGACAAATATGCAGTTAAATGATCCAATGCATCCATGATAGAATAGAAAGATGGTCAATCGCTACCTGGCTCATAACCCATACTAACCATTGGTGGCCAAAACAAGATATATCAACAACAAGCACTCCTCATAATAGCCATGGACTAACATTAGGAGGCAATTGTAAAAGCCCCTCAAGAACACAATTAAGAAAGACATCTTCAAGAAATGCATAATTAGCCAGAAAGTCTACAAAGTAATTCCATTATATCGAGGAAACAACTTGCAAGTCATTGTCTCAAATATCTCAAGGCTGTCCATCAATTCCCTATAATCTAAGAGGGAGTGCATGGGTTAAGTATATGTTTATGTGGATGGCATATAATTGGGTTTTTCATCCTGGTGATAGTATGTTTGTGCGGATGATTTTTTGGGAGATGAGTATTTTTCAGTTTGACTCAGCTAGGTTGCAAAGTGTGGCACATGCTACATGATGTGCAGGTTTGGAGTAGTGGATGTCGTGTGGTTATACGTTTAGTGAAAAGAAAGTAAGGAAAATGCATCTATATAAGTATATTAGATATATGCTTATAGGATACTTATTCATGATCCTAAAATGTTTTTGTAGGATTGATGCCAGGAGGCATATTCCACGGTGGATTCCGTGAGGTTTTGCAGTGGATTTCATAAAATTTTATTACCCGGGCTCATACACAAGGTGGATTCTTTGTGCGAAAAGTCGATGGGGACGCCTATCCTTTTTGGGTGTTTTGTTAATTTAATGTGTAAGTGGGTGATTCCATAGCGGGTGATCCCGCAATATATATATTTAAATTAATAAACGTTTATGAGTTTAGAGTGCGCACTCCTAATAAATTAAGGCTAGGATTGAGTTCTAACCAATTTATTTTTGTAGCTGAAGACTGCTAGGTATTCACTTTTGTCGGTTTAATTGTATTATTCTTCTAACAATTGTGAATGCTTTAGTTGATGTGTAGAGCAAGCAGCGGTGGCATTGGGAAGCATTGGAGGATAGCGTGTATTCAAATTATCATCAATTTATGATGGGCGCGCATCTTAGAAATTGGCGCAAATATTTTGACGCGCTTATTTATTAAAGCACTTGATATTTATTTATTACTTTTGTATGTGCATGGGCGCACAATTTAAATATTTGTATTGGACATTGTATTTGGGTACCGCTAGACTCCTTGGGTGCCCAATAGCTTTAACTCTTTAGTGGCACATAAGCAAACACAAAAGCTAAAGTGTGATAATTGTAAATTGGGCTATTTTTTGAGCTTGAAGATGAATAATATATAAAATACATGCTTTGTGGAGCGCTGTCGTATTGCTGCGCATTCGAGGTGTGAAAACCACCCGAAAGTTGTGTGTGTGATTTGATACTTTGTACATACTTAGTCGTTATGTTTGCTCTTTTATTTTATGTGGGTAATATAGTGAAGAGGGGTTTGAAGCAAGAGGAAGAAATAAGTTGTAATGAGTAGACATACATGATTGCCCTTCAAGCCTGTGGTGCACTTACAGATACAAAAGCTATTGTTTGGAAGGAACAATTGCCTCTACTTGGGTTTCTGGAAATTGGTGAGACATTACATCATGATGCTTGTATGAGGGGTTATACTTCAGATGTCTTTGTTGGTAGTGGCCTTGTGAGTATATATGGAGCACATGGGACCATACAAGAAGCAGAGAGTATGTTTATTGGCTTACCGTTTCGAAATGTCGTATCATGGAGTGCAATGGCTATCTCTTTGGCTTACCTTTATGGACACCATCCCAAGTTGAATGATGGAAATGCATTTGGCGTGTTGGCTGCTGCTTCTTTTCTTGATTTGCAGGACTTGTGCGCCATTTGTACTGAGTTCATCATTTCTAAAATAGGGACAAATAATTTTCTGTCATCTTAGGCTTTTGTTGAAAGCCAAGATTATGGGATCTATGGAGAACGTGTCAGGAAGGCTTGTTGGGTAAAATTTCTTGCAAATACTTTGTATATTCTGGCTTTGAAGGCTATTATGTACAGTCCAGAGCAAAATTTTGGTCTTAAGAGAAACCCTGCATTTGACGGGACTCAAGGTGTTCAAATTTGTTGGAAGAGAGACGAAGCAGCATTACTCAGTTTCAAAAATTACCGGGCTTGTTTTCTGTTAGTATGACAATAGATGAGATTCGAAGTTTCAAGGCTATTTTTGGAGAGAAAAGCGTTTTCAGAGGAACGCAGGAAAATTCGGCAAGAAGGGGCTTTTCTGGAGAGTTACCACTTATTTTTGGAAAAAGGAGATTCATGTTTTTGGGGATGGTAGGGAATTTTTGTCTGATTGGGGATGAGCTGACGAAAAGAAAAGCCACAAAGAAGCTCGATTTTCAGCAACAGAGGGGACCTTATTGGCTTGTTTTCTTTTCCTCTCGATCAGGTGCGATGCTCATGTTCTGCAGCTCACAAAGGTCTGGCTATGGCAATCGCTTCCTCAGAATCGCCCACTGTGAGACGCTTTTCAGCTCTCCCCCCTTTTGAAATGTTTTTCTACACGAAGAATGATTAGTCGCCGTGTGTGCCTGTAAAAAAAAAAACCATCGAGATATAGCCCTGTAAAGAAGGACAAGCGATTTAGCGGCTCTGTGAAGCTTGCTGAGAGCAAGAGTGAAGGCTCATCCGTCTTCCCGTGTCGCAGAGACCACCAGCCTTCAGACATGAGTAAGCTTCAGAGTGATGTTCTGTGAGAGGCCATCTCTCAGAAGGTAAATGATTCTAAGGAGAAGAAAAGAAAGTTCATGGAGACTGTAGAGCTGCAGATTGGTCTGAAGAACTATAATCCTCAAAAGGACGAAAAAGGGAGAAAAGCCAACATGGAGAGATCTGATTGGGAAGACAGAAAAAAATTGACGAGGATCGACAACGTGCGAGAGGGAGGAACGAAATGATACAGGATGAAGGTGATGATGTGAAGTAAACAGAAGAGGAGGACGAAAAGATGAAGACGAAAAACTGTTTCAATATCCTATCTCACCACCTCAAAAGGAAAGGAGATTCGTGTTTTGGGATGGCTCGGAAGGAAGATTCAGCAGGGGCCCCGACACGACTGGCAGCGTGATGAAATCCAGGCCATTTACAATTCGTCGTTGCTCGACCTCCTGTTCTATGGGCTCAAGTACATAGACATATGCATAAATTTAGAGAAGTGCAACAGGGCACCCTTCTCTCTATCAAGACTGGTGGCTGCACTGAAGACTGTGCTTATTGTCCACAGTCATCTCGTTATAAAACTTATGTTAAAGCTCAGAAGTTACTCTCCCCCTGAAGTCGTCCTTGAGGCTGCTAAAAAGGGAAAAGGGCAGCGCTGTCCAGTCTGATTGAAACCGTCACATTTCCACAGATTGAAACCTGTCACATTTCCACAGATTGATACCCATCATGTTTCTACAAATTGATATCAACTTGCGAAAGCTAGACTGATACCCTTCTTGTAAAACCCATAATCACTGAGGAGAACAAAAGTGATCATTAGCAAGCAAAACTCGCAGCCTATTCTGCAGGTTCAGTTACAGGATCTAATTGAGTTGTAGCCTTCATATGTTCAGGACAATTGGGATCCAGATTAGCAAGCAACTTCAAGCAGCATGGTGGCTTATCTTGTTGACAGGCTGAAAGAACTGAAAGGCAACATACGATAATCCAGGAACAGGGCAGATTGAAGGCTAACATTATATATAAAAATGGAAAATTTGAAAACTGTTTCTAATCGTAAACCATCTCAATATCAGTAAATAGTCATCATGATGGAACTTGAATCAGAAAATTATCCATGTTCATCCACTTTCTTACTCATCGATGAAAACCATACTCTTGGAAATTCTCTTTGAAATGTATAGATGATCTATGCAATCCAGAGGCTGCTCGGGTTTCTTCATCTTGAATCTTGAGTCTGTTATTGACAGAAATAAAACAGAGTCTTGACATTATTTCCTCATCTTGCTTATTCATCTGTTTGATCTTTTATCCTGAAATTTATCAAGGTCTTCTGAAGACGCGACTTTGCTTTCACAAACCCTTCGACATCTTTGGTGAACCCGACGTGAAAGCGTCGCAGAAATTTTAGGATGGGAGATACTTCAGCCTCTATTTCAGCCTCTTCCACGATTCCAGCTGCGTCCTCTACTTCAACTCCATCAATGACTGTTGCGTCAAGTACTTAAACAGAGGATCTAAAGCAGATTTTGCAGAATATGTCCATGTATATGCAGTTCCTAAATCAGCAGACACAATTGTATATGCAACAGCAGCAACAATTGCATCAACAACAGTTGTCTCAGCAAAGGCAACTCTATTCGGAGCAGGAGAATGCAAACAGCGCGACTAAGGCTATTGAAGCAGTTGAGAATGAGAAGAAGTTGTTTGATGGCTGTAATGTTTCAGCATATTTGAAGACATATGAGATCAAGATGGGGTTTTTTGGAGTCCCAGCTGGACTTATGAGTAAGTATTTCCTTCGTCTTGTCACACCCGCCTTGAGGGCAAAAGTGACTGATCTTTTTATTCAAAATACATATTGGCAAGATTTTAAGAAGGCCCTGAAAGAAGAATATTTCCTTGAGGACTTTGGTATGGCTACTCGGCGGTCATTCCGAGAGGGTCTACATGCCAAACAAAGGTCTAGCTGCTTCAGAGTTGATTCGAGAATTTGAAGAGAGGTATAGTCAGCTTGATGCCATTGAACAAAGAGCATTGGATGTTGAAAAAGTTGAGCTTTTCTTGTAAGCTGCAAATCCTGCTCTTCAGGAAGAGTTGGGTGAGCTTCTTGAGGATCGCACGAAGCCTATGGGTCTTAAAACGGATTGGCAAGATGCCCAGGATGCAGTCTCGACTTTGACCAAGAGGAGGATATGGAAGACTCGCCTACAGAATGGTTCCATGACACCGACACCATCATTTGCTCCTATGCCTGCTTCTATCCCTGTTATTTCTTCTCCTCCTCAGCCAGTTTCTTGGCCTATGCCAGTGCCTACTGTTTCCACTCCACCTATTCCTCCTATTCCACGACCGATGCCTACACCTTCTGCTCCAAAACCATCCGCTCCATCGGTGCCTACCTCTCTTGATGACATAATCAAAGGCATAACGGATTTGACACTAGAGTCAGTTAAAGCAGAGTTGGTAGGAAAATTGAAAGAGCTGTTTGGTTCGACTGTGCCTACTACTTCCAAGCCTCTCTTGCCCAACATATTTTCTCATAACATTTCATTTCATCTCTCTCTCTCTCTCTCTCTCTCTCTCTCTCTTTCTCTCTCTCTCTTGTTGATAAATATGTCCTATCCTGTGGTTGTATGTAAAGTGTCCTTAAGTTTGGGGTATCTATCTTTATGGGATACCATTTTAGTGTGTGTGGACTGTTGGAGATATGGTTGGAGAATAATGGAGGAGAAGTTGACATATTGAGCTCATATGGCCTATCCTGTGGTTGTATGTAAAGTTTCCTTAAGTTTGGGGTATCTATCTTTTGAGGATACCATTTTAATGTGTGTGGACTATTGGGGATATGGTTGGAGAATAATGGAGGAGAAGTTGACATTGAGCTCCAAATCTATGCTTGTTCCATCTTAGTCTCCCTCTACTTGTAGTTTTGTCATTTGGTATTAGAGCAAATTGTAACCATTTTTGGAAAACCATCATACTCCTCTTTGACAATTGGATGCCAAGCTGTATCTTCTACGAGCATGTTCGCCTTTGCATGATGCCGGTCATGCTTGAAGCACCAGGGTTCATACGGGTAGATTAATGGCAAAAATGCTACAGTCCCCACAATGTCTTCAAGTATTTTATTGTTTGAAAAGGATTTGTGTGCACAGTCATGTTCTATGACAAAAAAAACCTAGTGATTGCCATCCCAATCCATGCCCAAGCCAAAGGAAGAAGGTACCAAGGAGCTTTTGATGTCATTAACAAACCAGCAGAATAGGCAACAATTGACAGAGCTACAATCCTTCATGCTTTGAGATCATTGATGACAAAAACCTCTGGTGGAAAACTATCCATCATGTTCTTCAATGTGATGCCCTACAGAACTGGCTCACCAATTTGCGTGAACCCATACTCTTCTGCAAGCTTCATTCTGTAATCTGGGTCACTCAGGGATGGTGCAATTGGTGCTGCAACTGCTGATATGGAGTTCAATCTTTTTCTCACACAAGCAATTCTGGGCACATTCAATCCTTCAACCTGGAATCGACTGCCACTCAGCTTGGCAACACATTTACTTTTGTGAAGGGACATGCACAACAGAGCATGTTGTCCAGTGGGTAATCCACTGGTGGAAGGGCTCGGGCTCTATAGCATTGAACTGAAGGGAAGGCCACTGGTGGAAGGGCTCGGGCTCTATGCAGGAATTTGCCATTGGTATGCCCTATATAAGAGATAGTGACTAGGTGAACTTGAAGCACCGACGTGCAAAGCTATGCTTTGCAAAACGCAAAGCAGAGCACTGCAGGTTGAGGACCAAAGCACAGGCCAGCAACAGTTTAAGGACAGTTTCCTGGAGCTGCCCTGGTGGTGATAGCAGGGGAGAGGAGAGACTCCATAGGGCCTTTGACAGATCAAGATTTCGTAGAATTTTTTCAAGAGAGCAAAGGTGGGACTTAAGGTAGGAGGCTTTTTTTGTGGTAAAGGAGAATGTAGCTCAAAACAATTTTGTTGTTGACAAGGAAGACAGCAGTGTGACAAGATCTGAAGCACTGTTTCGAAGAT
The DNA here is from genome assembly GCF_053477565.2 of Lygodium microphyllum. NCBI lineage: Eukaryota > Viridiplantae > Streptophyta > Polypodiopsida > Schizaeales > Lygodiaceae > Lygodium > Lygodium microphyllum. Next base: position 126,785,035 of record NC_141162.1, on the reverse strand, counting down.
CCTTTGAGGAAGCAAACCTGCATTTGTTTAAGACTAAGTTGGAGAAAGGATTCCCAAAGGAGCTGTTTGCTGTGAGGATGTATGTTTTAATTATGCAACCCCTCGAACCAAATCCTCTTGCTCACCAAACTTGAGCCAAAAGAAATTTAAAAATTGCAGGAAAAGTGGTCAACTTTAGACCCATGTTTTAATGCATTTTGGGTCATACAGACATCGTGTGGAATCTGATTTGAATGTTTCTTGCTGGGAACTGAATGTATGACATGTTGGCATCATGGATGGATGTATATGACAGTTTTTGGACACATGTATGACAGTCATATTACTGAATACTATTTATGGACAGATTGTATTGTTGTTTTCTTCTGAATTTGCAGCAGTCATAATGTTTGACACGGCATAGATCACTCAAATCGTGGGGGAAAAAATTGACCAAAGACAACTATAGTGTGTGGTCTTACAGGATGGAGAATTTTTTGATGGGTAGAGGTCTATGGGACCTCATAACAGGTGATGATGAATGTCCAGAAGTTCCGGAACATCCAACTGAAGAGCAAAAGAAAGCGTACAAGGATTAGACTGGGAAGAACAGGAAGGATTTGCATTGGATCTCCATATGTATTTCAGAAACATTGATTCCTCATATTAAAAAGGCAAGTACTTGTAAGGAGGCATGGGAAATCATAGAAAAAATGTATGGAACATGTATACAGGCTCGTAAGATACAACTTAAGCAAAGATTACATGGTGCATGGAGAGGCAATCGCAGTATCAGTGACTATGTGGCAGAAATCAAGCAAATTTCAGAAGACTTTGCATCCATTAATGCACCTGTTGATGATGATGATTTAGTGTCAATGACACTAAATGGGCTTGGACCAACTTTCAAATCTTTGGATACCTCTATTTCCGTTAGGGGAGGCTCTATGCGTGACTTTGAGGAGCTTATTGGATTGCTACTTAAAGAAGAAATCAAGTTGGGATTGAATGCATCTAGCAGTGGCAAAATTCAGGTGGAGATAGTGTTTTCTATCACCAGAGAGGTCATGGCAACTCATTTAGAGCTAGAGGCTCTTCACTTGGTCGTAGTAATTATGGTTTTGCTCATGGAAGAGGCAACTTTGGTCGTGGTGACTTCATGCATAGAGGCAGGGGGAGATCTTTCCCTAGAGGTAGAGGACGGTCTAGTCCTTCTTCACAAAGAGATGGCACTTGTCATTATTGTGGGCAGTTTGGTCACTTTGAGAGGGATTGTTATCAGAAACAGAATGCTATGTCTAGGGGTCGTGGAAGGACCCAATATGGCCACTATGCATGCACTTATGGTGGTACAAGTTATGGACCTAGAGGTGGATCGCCTAGAGGTCACCTATTTGCTATGGAGCATGTGCTTGGGAGCATGACTCATCCTCTTTGTGACAATGATTGGTTTTTGGATTCATGAGCTACAAACCACATGACTCATCATGCTGACTGGTTTGATAGCAAGGAGCAAATGCAAAACGACGAATATGTTGCCACTAGTGATGATACTTTACAAAAAATTACTCATATTGGTAGGGTGCCACTTGTTACTAAAGATGGGATTGAGAACAAGCTTGGTGATGTACTTTATGTGCCCACAATAACTAAGAACTTAGCATCAGTTGGTCAAATGACAGATCAAGGATTGCAGGTGAGATTCAATAAGTTTGGATGTTTTATTGAAGAGTTCCATAATGGGAGAACTGGCAGGGTGATTGCTCATGGCAGAAAGAAAGAGAGATTGTTTGCTTTGGATGTAGGTACTCCAGTGATTCAAAACTCTATGTATGTTGAGAGAGGACATGGGCAAGATAAGGATGTGGAATTATGGCATAGACGGATTGGTCATGTTAATTTGCAAAGATTGAAGCAAATGCAATCAAAACAGATAGTCCATGGTTTACCACATTTAGGATATGTGAATTTTGATCATGTATGTGAGGCTTGTCAATTTGGCAAGCAGTCCAGATTGCCATTTCCAAAGAGGGGGAGAATAAGAAGCTATCCTTTGGAAATAATACACTCAGATATTTGGGGCCCATGTCAGAATGTTTCCATGAGCGGAAAATGTAGATTCTATATCACTTTCATTGATGATTTCAGCAAGATGACTTGGGTGTACTTTATGCATCATAAAAGTGAAGCATTTGAAAATTTCTTGGAATTTAAATCTATGGCTAAAAAGAAATTTGGATGCTACATAAAATGTTTGAGGTCAGATAATGGTGGAGAGTACATGTCATATGAGTTTTGTGACTTCTTGAGAGATCATGGTATCAAAAGGCAATTGAAATGTAGGTATACACCTTAGCAAAATGGTGTGGTTGAAAGGAAGAATCGGATTATTGCAGAGGTTGCAAGGGCAATGATGAACCAAATGAACATGCCATTGTCATATTGGGTAGAAGCAGTGCATACTGCAGTTCACATTATGAATAGAACACCTACAACCTTGATTCATAATATGTCACCATATGAGAGAACGTATGGCATGAAACCCACTGTTGCATATATTAGAGTCTTTGGATCTGTTTGTTATGTTCATGTTCCGGATGATTTGAGAAAGAAGATGGAACCTAAGGTTGTAAAATGCATTTTCCTTGGATATCCTGATGAGAGAAGAAGGGATACAAATGCTATGATCCAGTGAGTAAGGAAGTATACATAAGCAGGGATGTCAAATTCAGTGAATATGAATCATGGTACAAGCCCAAAATTGCAATGGATGTTGATTCCTATGAAAGCAATGATGATAATGGCTATGGAAGGAAAATTTCAGCAAACAGCAAGGCTGAAAATCAGCATGTGGAAGATGCTTCAGGATCTCAAGAGAATGTGGAAATCAGTGGCAGCTACAATCCATGGAGTGGTAGATTGAGAAATGCACAAAGGAGTGCAGAAGTTGCAAAAGGTAAGAGACCAATGATTGAAAGTTCAGAAGATGAATCTATAGATGATGAGTATGGCATTCCGCATGTTAAAACACCTCGCACTAGAAGTGCAGGAAAGTATGTGCCACCACATGCTAGATCAGATGAGACACACGGTAGTGCACCTCAATTGAGAAGGTCAGAAAGGGTAAGGTATCCAGTTGATAGATTGACTTATAATGGGTTCATGAAGATGCATTATGCATACATGGTTTCTTATGTACAACATGTGGAGCCTACTTGCTTTGAAGAAGCAGTAGAGAGCAAAGAGTGGAGACAAGCAATGGATGAAGAGATGGATGCACTAAGGAAAAACAAGACTTGGGATTTGGTGAAACTACCTTATGGCAATAAGTCCATTGGATGTAAATGGGTTTACAAGGTCAAATGTAAGTCGGATGGTTATCTTGAAGGTATAAAGCAAGGCTAGTTGCAAAAGGATATGCACAAACTTATGGTTTGGACTATGAAGAAACATTCAGTCCAGTAGCTAAAATGACGACAGTAAGATTGGTAATTGCTTTGGCTTCTATCTATGGTTGGAGGATTTATCAAATGGATGTGAAAAATGAATTTTTGAATGGCAACTTAGAAGAGGAAGTGTACATGGATCAACCAGAGGACTATGTGGATCCAAAATACCCACATTATGTATGCAAGTTGAAGAAGACTTTATATGGACTGAAGCAAGTACCAAGAGCATGGTGTGATAGAATCAACAAATTATTATGCAGTATGGGATTTCAGTAGAGCAAAGCTGATTATTCACTTTATGTGAGGCATATAGAAGATGGTATGGTTGTTGTGGTCATCTATGTTGATGATCTCATTATTACAGGTACACTTGAGAAGGAGATTACTGAAGTCAAGCATGGGTTACATAAAGAGTTTGATATAAAGGACCTTGGTTTGTTGAGATACTTCTTGGGTGGGTATTGAGGTTATTGACATACCTCATGGTATATGGCTGATACAAAGGCAATATGCATTGGAGATGTTGGAAAAATATGGCATGACAGGATGCAAACCGGTTGATACACCATTGGATCAAAATGCTAAGTTGATGGATGATGGATCTTATGTTGAGGATGTTACTATGTTCAAAAAGACGGTTGGTAGTCTTATCTACTTGACCATTACAAGACCAGACTTGAGTTACGCTGTTAGATTGATAAGTCAGTTTATGAAGAAACCATGCAAATCACATTTGGATGTAGTAAGAAGAGTTCTTAGATATGTGAAGAAGACAGCTGGATTTGGGCTGTTTTATGAAAAAGGAATCAAGCCTGCATTGTTTGGATACTCAGATGCAGATTGGGCAGGTAGCTCTATGGACAGAAGATCTACTAGTGGCTATGCATTCTCATTTGGATCAACTATGGTAAGTTGGAGCAGTAAGAAGCAACCTACAGTGCTCTATCAAGCACTGAAGCAGAGTATAGAGGCATTGCATTGGCAGCATGTGAGCAGACATGGCTGAGATTGATCTTATATGACATTGGCATAGAGATTGATGGTGGAGTTATTATCTATTGTGACAATGTTAGTAGCATTATGTTGGCAAAGAACCCAGTCTACCATGCAAGAACAAAACACATAGAAGTGCACTATCATTTCATTAGAGAAAAAGTCATTGATGGAGAGATTGACTTGGTCCATGTGAAGACCAATGACCAAGTTGCTGATATCTTTACCAAAGCATTAGGTAAAGATAAGTTTGAGTACTTCAGGAGTGCACTTGGAGTCTTATGTGTGCAAGCTCATTCTGAGCTTGAGGGGGAGTGTTGATAAATATGTCCTATCCTGTGGTTGTATGTAAAGTGTCCTTAAGTTTGGGGTATCTATCTTTTGAGGATACCATTTTAGTGTGTGTGGACTATTGGAGATATGGTTGGAGAATAATGGAGGAGAAGTTGACATTGAGCTCCAAATCTATGCTTATTCCATCTTAGTCTCCCTCTACTTGTAGTTTTTTCATATATATATATATATATATATATATATGTATATATATATATATATATATATGTATATATATATATATATATATATATATATCATTGTGATGCATTGTCTTGTCAATGTCTTAGCAGTCAAGCCATGTCATGTAGCAACCTCTTATGGCTCCATGCGATACCGAACTCGTGCTCTAGGTGATTGAGGACAATCTATTTGTCAAGCTCTAATTGATGCCTGAATTGCAAAAAAAAAGAATTAAACCAACCTCTTGATATTTTGAATCATTAAAGCAAGTCAAAGATACATACGCCCATAGAACATGCACTAGGCATGTAGGTCTCTAGTAGCGATCCGATGCGTTGATGGAAAAGACGTCCGCCTCCGATGGGTACCACCCATCCCTCAACATCAATGTCGCAAGTGACCCCTAGCTCTTCGGTGCAAGTCCTGAAAAATGGCTAATGTGCTACAGGGCTCTATGGCAGAGTGATAGACACTTGGGAGCCCTAGTGCTCCCTAGAAGTCGTCACTGCAAACGTAGATGGGGGCTAGAGGTCCGGCATTGACATCATGGAGGTTTGCTACAAGTAAGAAACAACAGAAGATAATTAGTCATAAGTTCATAGGAAGGGGAGTCCTTGTAGTGTCTAGAGGAAGGGGAGTCCATGTAGCATCGAAAAGTTAGAATTTGGCCCCTAAACTTATTATATAAAATGTAAAACACTTTATTCCCTTCGTAAGAGGTGATCAACACATGTATGCTCCTCCTGCACCTCCTCCTGCATGTGGCTCTTGAGAGAGAAGAGCCCTCATCAAGCCGAAATGGCCTCAAAATCTGCTGGAGGCAAACTATCGTCGCCTCACTCCATGTCGGGGAGGCACTCAAAATCTTGTCAATAATCTACTATCTCCTCTTTGGGAATGCCACTTGCCCACAAGATAGTCCTCAAAATGATCAACAAACCATTCCTAGAAGAAGCCATATATGTAGACGACATGTTTTCAAAAACGAAAAAATTGTAACACGTCAATATAAGCAAAAAAAAAAGTAACACGTCATGTGGCAATGAGGACACGATCCTATTCCAAGTATTCATGTTCACTTTCAGATGGATATGATAATAATTTGTCAACTCAAATCCAATCTTTGAACCATGAGATGGACTAGAAGTGAGTGGAAATAGCCTACTATGTTGTAGCCCTCTTCTCAAGTAGAATGGAAAGAAGTTTACTTAACTCCCTCTTTTTGAGTCCTCAAAAGATTCATCGTATATGATGGGGGACCCATCTTGGAGTCCTCATCACATGCAAGAAAATCAATCACTTATAGGTGGCAAGAAAATGCCTATTAACTTGGATTCACCCACATCAAAAATTGGCTGACAAAAAACAACCAATGGCCCATCTAGTAGGGTTGTAAGGGGTCCATACATTTTGCATTATTCTCCTTTTGCCTTTTCACATTGTTGGTTGAACCTAAAACCGCATTAGTATTATTAGTGTCCCCACTGAATTGCTAGGTCAAAGCTTACTAGAATGTAGAACCTTCATTTATAATACTTCTCAAAATTTGGTTCTATCACACTAGGACAATAACATTTGTCTCATATTTCATTTCAGTCTATTGGAGACATCAATATTTCATTTTATCTCTCCCCCCTCTTTCTCTCTCTCTCTCTCTCTCATCATTACACAAGATAGACAAAAGTCACTAACAATGGAGGAGATGGATAATATTCTTCAATAACCTATGCAAAAGTTTATGGGGTGATCTAATTTTCTCCTTATGAGCAAGCCTCACTCTTTATCTCTCACCTTATACCCATGTATTCTAATGTGGGAGCTTTCGCTCAACCGCCAAGACCCATAGACCGCTTATTGTTTCAAGCGTTCCAAGAGAGCTCTAATGGCTATCTCTCACCTAGCCGACGCGTCGTCGATCCTACGAGTGTAGTGAGCTTACCTTGATGCTTGATCGACTAGCCTCCTCTCTCTTGCACTCCGGTAGCTCCACGATTCTTGATGCTAGCTCAAGCATCCTCAAGCCTCCTCCATCTCCAAGCTCCATCCTCCATAGCCGTGCGTGCAAGAGAAGAGAAGACAAGAGAAGAGAAGAGAAGAGAAGAGAAGAGAAGAGAAGAGAAGAGGAGGAGAGGAGATGGTGAAGAGCTTCACCCTCTTGATCCCTCACTCCCACACACACTCACTCCCTCACACTCCCACACTCCCTCTCTCAAGAGCACACACAAGCAAGAAGGAGAGAAGAAGAGAGGAAGAAGAAGACTCTTTTTGCCACACACCAAAGAATGAGCTTCTCATTCACTTTTCAACTTTATATACAAAACCCTAAAGCCCTTTTGGGCGGTCATCCCCTTTTTCCCTTTTTTACATGGCCGGCCGTAGCCTAGGACCTTTTTCCCATTTCCCACCACTCTAATTTCATCGTATTCCCAACCAATGCGTACAATTTACACAGGAGCGAGCCTAGTGCTCTTTTACAAGGATTCGGGAGCGCTTCCATATTTAATGGTGTGCCTTTTACTCTTTTGTTGCCTCCGGGCGACACTGAGACTTTCTGAGGGTCGTTAAATTTTTCAGGGTCTGGTTACCAGTCAAGGCATCTTTTTCACTATTTCCTTTTTTCCATTTTCTGCTCCTCTGTGCTGTGGGAAACACGGTAACATTACCCCCCTCCTAGCCAAGTGCCAGTCCCATGGCACTGCGATGGGAAGTAGTGGCTAGTTAGGTCTACTGCGAGGCGCAACTGGTGGGTGGATGACACCTCTTCCAAGGTGGTTGTGTGAATGAGAGTTGATGGAGTTTAGTGACGATGACCAGGAGAGGTTCTGGCATGCTTTAGGCTCCATGAAGATGCTTGGCATCTTTCACACAGTTGTGGCGTCCGTTATGTAGCCGGTCGTCCCTTGAGCATAAGAAACACTTGAAGCAATAAGGAATCCCTTAGGAGAATGGTATTGGAGGGATTTATTCTGGAGAAGTCCCCCCCCGAACTCTGTCTTGACAAAGATATGGTTTGTCTTTGTATTGAAAATCTGTGTCGTTGATTTCAAGGTCTTTGTCTTTGAGTTGAAGGTCTTTGCCTTTGAGTTGAAGGTCTTCAGTACGGCGTTGAAGATCTTCAACTCTGCATTGAAATTCTTCAAGCTTGTGGAATCAATAAGCAATCCGTAGATCTTGGGGCGTTGGGCATGCATCTTGGGAAGATGAGGTTCCAAGACCTATGCCAATGGCAAATCTATATTGACTTGGTTCAATAATGGTAGCCATCAAGCAGATGGCTGGATGGCGGCACATGGAAAAAAGTTTTGGTCATTAAAGGATGCCGTGGGTGATCCTCTTCCGCAGAGTAGCCATTTCTTGAAACTCGAACATAACCTACAAGAAAAGTTGTGCATTCCCTAATGGGTGTGTCTTCCTCTCCGTGTAGTGTGTGGTGCCCGTGGCAGTGGAACTGGGAGATGGGTCTTGGGCAGGATCTTGGGCAAGCCCTTGGTAACGTCCCACACTTGAGGACCCAATTCGTGCGTCGTTGGAGGTGCGGTGCAAGTCTTAGGGTGACAGGTCTGAAAGTCCTGCCCTTGATGTGCCCTAAGTGTGAAGTGGGGAGGGGGCTAGGGAAAACCCTAGGTGCAGTGACTGTGGTGCATTTCTCTTTTTTCTTTTTCTCTTCTTCTTCTTCTTCTTCTTCTTCTTCCTTTCTTTTTTTTTTTGGAAATGATAAATAGGCCTAATTGTCTTCATCGGAATGAGGAGGGGAAGGGGGTTGGATAGATTTGCTCAAAAACTGGCGACTTTGCATATAATCTTTCAGATTCATGCGGACATGAAGAGAAGTGGTGGAGAGGAAAGGGTGATTCATATCTTCTAGGAGGGCTAGGCAAAAAGAGGGAAGGAGACTAGCCCTCATCATAAGACGAGCCATGGCACAGTTGTCTATAGCATTAGGATCAAAGAATAGGGGAGGTAGGCCGCGCTCTTCTGGAGTCAGGTCCTGCTTAAGGAGTAGCCTAAGTAACCTAAGATAATTACAAGTTGTTACAAAAGCGGGGTCAGGACATAAGGAGAAATCCGCAAGAAAGCGCATCATAGACTCATCTAGGCTTTCGGTGGTAAAGAGAAGGGCATGCTCGAAGGATACTACAATGGAGTTATAAATAATAGGGAAGTCCTACCTCCCGTGGAGGGTGGCATCAAAATTCACCCCTACCCTTCGAGGGTACGCCATGTAGGTAGGGTTGTTCTGCTCGAATGGCAGGGTGTTACAAAACACCATCCACGTGAGCATGCTGATGTCGCATACTCACCTCCTCCACAGGGGTTGGCTTTTGTAGCCCTGTACAATGTGTGGGAATTCCAAAACTTTATTTTTCCAGTAGTCGCCCGCTTCTGTGCCCCAAGAGGTCGGGGTCTTTTCTTGCTCTTCTAGCCATCTTTGCCCCAACCGGCCAAGGATCGTGATTACCTCGTCCATCACCTTGAGCGGCAGGACCCTCCGTAGACTATTGGGTAGGAGGAAACTAAAGGTGAATGGATCCTTTCCTTGTTCTTGTATCTCCAACAACACCAGTTCTGCATGGAATCCTGCGGGAAGATCATCAGGGCACGGTGGGAGAGGTGCGGATGGTAGCACGGCTGGTTTGGCTCTCAGCTATTTCCTGGCTTCCTCTACCAGCTTTTTGTGTCTTTCCCTAGAGGTGACTTTTCTTTCCGCAGATGGGTCCTCTTGTGGTGGCTCTGTCTGCGGCGAGGGGGGTTGTGGGACTACATCCTCCTTGAATCAGTTCATGTCGATTTCTAGTTCTGCTTCCTCCCCTTGCCGTTCTACCTGTGCTAGTTCTTCATCAAATTCGAGGGCATCGATCTCCTAGGGGGTTAGGCCGGCCAGCAATAGGTATTTTCATTGCTCATCCAAGCTCATCCTAGCCTCCGCAGGTAAGGGTGACATCTGCAATCCAATGTGTAGGGCTCTCTGTGCCATGTCGAGCTTCCTCTGCGTTGTCGTGCTGCTGTGCATCCGTGGTGTGGAATCCACCAAAAAGTTGTGTGTGTGACATTTGTTACTTTGTACATACTTAGTCATTGTGTTTGCATTTTGTTTTGCGTGGGCAATATAGTAGAGAGAGAGGTCTTCTGCTGCCTTTCCTTTCAGCTGGGGTTGCACTCGATAGATCCTCCTTCAACAATGGTGGGCATGCGATGTCTTCTATGGCTTTTCTTGGTTTCCAATTCCCGGGTGAAAAGAAGGAATGGATCTCCACATTTTACTCCCTTGGCATTTTTATCAAGTTGGGATGCTTTTCAAAATCAAGTGCTAAATACGTGCCCCTCTCCTTGTTAAAGAGCAAGTTGGAGATATATGCATATCTATGTGATGGATAAACAACTGCAATATGCTATTGGGAGACGTTATTGAAGGCAAAGGGCTATGTACTGGATAAAGATTTTGTAAACATGGCATACCTTGAAGGCTAAAGGCAGGTATTGAGATGGCATTTAAATGTCTATTCATGTTTTATAAGTTGCTAGTATTGCCGTCAATGGTACCATGTTAGCTCAATGAAGGGGCTTATGGAAGATTTGGTTGTCTACAGTATTCTGAGTGAGGAAGATAGTGGGTTTTCTCATGATCATTTTATTGATCTTGAATCTATCATGAGTAAGGTTTGGGGAACTCCCACAGGGCTTTTCAAATTTCCACAAGCCATCAAGCAGCACTTGGGTTTCAACAAAGGGCCTAGTTATTGCTTGTCATGCTTAGTCTCTTTAGTTGAACAGGTCATTGAAACAGCGACATTGGACAGTGGAATGGGGCTGGTGTCGAGAGCTGCAGGCATTTTTGTGTCAAAGCAAAAACAGTCTGAACGAGAAAAATTACTTCCCCTTGATGAGGAAGTTCACAAGAGGGTTGTTGAACAAGATCAGGCAAGCAGTGAAAGCAGTGAAAGATGCAATTCGGAGGTCACGAGCTGGGCTTGCCGATCCGAACTGTCCTATTACCAATTTTATGTTCATGGGACCCACTGGAGTGGGCAAAATAGAATTAGAAAAAGCTTTATCTGCTGCTATTGTGAGGAGCCGCTTTGTTGGGTGGACATGGCGTGTTGAAGGCTTTTTGGGGGAAAAAAGAAGCTTAATTGAGAGGAGGAGCAGAAAGCAGACGAATGGGGAGAATATTGAAAAAAATGGCACAAAAAGGAGGGGGATCAAGTTGCTCCGGGAGATGTGCTATAGGAAATTGAAAACTATCGACAGGTCACAGAGTTATTGTGTCCTTATGGCCTTCAGAACAGTCTACGATTTAGATCCTCTACCCCAGCAATTCAGCATCAAGGAATTGGTATGCCATCCCTTTTCTGAAAGTCACGTTTTGGAATGCCTCTCGGAGCTTGTCGATGTGTCGGCCTCACGAAACCTTCTGACATTACTCTCTTGATAGCTTATTGTTATGGGAAGACGGAGACGTGGAGAGATTGAATTTCCAGTGTGAGTTCAGGCTTCAAGGCTGACGACGTAGGAGACCTGAGCTATGACTGAAGATTGATTGATTGATCGGTCACATCATCCTTCGCAACTCCTTCACCTCATGGACGAAGCCATGCCGTTCTGACACCTTCTGGAAACTGAAAACTAGGTTGATAGCTAAAGAAGGAGGTCTAATCGCATTTCACACAATTCACGCATTCTTATCTTCTGTAGAGTTCTTCTTCTCTACCATGTTTCTATGATTGAAAAGACCGATTGTGATGACGAAGGCTCCTATGCCTTGAGCAAAAGAGGCCTCGTCTTCTTTACTGTGGCTTCGTTGCTGCTCACGGCAGCACTCTGGAGGATAGACGTACACTATGCATTTGATCGGAAGATCCTTACCGAGAAGTTGTTCAATCTTAGAGGCAAAGGAGGCATCAGATGGGCTTCGGACTCCATGAAGTGATGCTGCTCCTGATGCTGCTCTTGAGAAATTTTATCAAAACTGGATCTTTATTGACCAGAAAGTCCTCCGTTTTTGAGGTGAATGTCTGCAACAGAGAGGAGAAGCAATAGAATGAAACATCTTTGACACCCTGCATCTATACGTGAAAGGGAAAGAGAGGCAACATTCTGGACCTGGAGTCTGTGACTGAACAGGGGCTCTGTGCCAGCAGTTTACAGTGGAAGTCATGCTCAATTCTTCCACTTGAAATTCTTACTTAAATCATGTTAAGAGCAAGGAGAGTTCTGCTTGATACTCAGATATTATGACCTGCGTAAACCTTCACATCTTGCTTGTAAGAGTGTATTTCATATAGCACTGGAGTTCCCTCCGTCACAAGGAATATTTTCTATAGGGTTCAGAACTTTTCAAAGGTATGAAAGGACAGCAAAGTGAGGCAGTGATGAATCAGATGTTACTCAAGAAAGAAAGATGATGCAGGAATGATTTGAATGTATCTGTTATGATGCCAAATTGAGAAGTTTGATATTCAGTAAAGAGATCCTTGATTTTGGTCCAATGTTATTGGATTTTGTATGAATCCTTTACAGTATTGGACATTATTTTGATCTGCACCAAAACTGTTCCCTAAACCTCTTGTATACACCTGTGAGGATCCTCCGTACTTGTCCTTTATTGCTGCTATAGCTATTCTGAGGGCTGAGACATACAAAATTGTTGTCTTAAATTGGATTCAGGATTCTCAAAAGCTGTGGATGTGAAGATAGACAATAATTACCTGTCTGAATCAAAAGAACATGCTATTATAACAGAGTTTAGCTTCTCTGATGTAAAAGAGGGAGTTGTTAAGCTAGAAAGATGTTTGTTTCATTAGTCTTCTAAAGAGTTGTTGGAATGTAAATATGAACGTTGTGGAGGCTGCCATTGTAAGCTGATTTGACTTTCTATTCATCTTCAATTATTGGCAGAAATAAAAACAAAGACTTGACATCATTTTCTCATCTTGCTTATTTGCTTGATTGATCTTCTATCTTGGAATTTCTCAAGGACCTCTGTGATTGCGACTTTACTTTCGAAAACCCTTCGACATCTTTGGTGAACCCGACGTGAAAGCGCCGCAAAAAAAATTTCAGGATGGGAGATACTTCAGCATCCATTTCAGCTTCTTCTACGATTCCTGCTGCGTCCTCTACTTCAGCTCCATCATTGACTGCTGCTTCAAGTACTTCAACGGATGATCTAAAGCAGATTTTGCAGAATATGTCCATGTATATGCAGCTTCAAAATCAGCAGACACAATTGTATATGCAACAATAGCAGCAATTGCATCAACAACAGTTGTCTCAGCAAAGGCAACTATATTCGGAGCAGGAGAATGCAATTAGCACGACTAAGGCGATTGAAACAGTTGAGAATGAGAAGAAGCTATTTGATGGCCGTAATGTTTCAGCATATTTGAAGACATATGAGATCAAGATGGGGTTTTTTGGAGTTCCAGTTGGACTTATGAGTAAGTATTTCCTTCGTCTTGTCACACCCGCCTTGAGGGCAAAATTGACTGATCTTTTTATTCAAAATTCACATTGGCAAGATTTTAAGAAGGCCCTGAAAGAAGAGTATTTCCTTGAGGACTTTGGGATGGCTACATGGCGATCATTCCGAGAGTGGGTCTACATGCCAAACAAAGGTCTAGCTACTTCAGAGTTGATACGAGAATTTGAAGAGAGGTATAGTGAGCTTGATGCCACTGAACAAAGAGCATTGGATGTTGAGAGAGTTGAGCTTTTCTTGCAAGCTGTAGGTCCTGCTCTTTAGGAAGAATTGGGAGAGCTTCTTAAGGATTGCACGAAGCCTATGGGTCTTAAAACGGATTGGCAAGATGCCCAGGATGCAGTCTCGACTTTGACCAAGAGGAGGATATGGAAGACCCGCCTACAGAATAGATCTATGATACCGACGCCGTCTTCTGCTCCTATGCCTGCTTCTATCCCTGTTATTTCTTCTCTTTCTCAGCCAGTTTCTTGGCATATGCCAGTGCCTACTGTTTCTACTCCTCCTATTCCTCCTGCTCCAAGACCGATGCCGGCTCCTTCTGCTCCAAAACCATCCACTCTGTCGGTGCCTTCCTCTCTTGATGATATAATCAAAGGCATAACGGATTTGACACTAGAGTCAGTTAAAGCAAAATTGGTGGAAAAATTGAAAGAGCAGTTTGCTTCGACTGCACCTACTATTTCTTCTAGTGCTCCTACTGCACCTAGGAGTGCTTCTAATGCACCTAGGAGAGATCGAAGATGTATTTGGTGTGATAGTACGGACCATCAGCATTGCAGGGATTGTGAATCTTTTCAGGATGCAAGGAGGAAGAATTTGGTATTTTGGGGACAAGATGGTAAGATTTGGTTGACTGAAACAGGAGCTCCGCTTGCTACCAACTTTGGGAAAGGCGGAATGAAGAAGTTAGTGGATGACATGGCTACGCGAACCTCTTATGTGACAGCTAGAGGAGATGCTTCTGCATATGGAGTCCAGATTGAGAAAGGATCAGAGAATCAGTCAGCATTATGGACTTATGCTATGGAGACAGCAAACAAGGGAAAAATTCAGCAAACTATTTTGACTAGTGTAGGCTCTAGCATCAGATCTGAGACAGGTTGGGATTTGCCTGTTGACAGGTACTCTATTTATGCCTACTTGGCTAAGTCTCAGGGAGCAGATGTACTTGTTGAGGAGAAGCGTAAGAGGGATGAAGAAAATCCAAGTGCAGCTAAAAAGACTAGAGGGGGTGAGTTTGTTACTCCACCTACTGCAGGACCGTCTTTGAGACCAGGGCCAGAACGATAGATGGATGATGCTCAAAAGAAATAAAAGAGGCAAGAGCCTAGAGAGAGAAAGCAGCCAGGGTTTAGATTGATGTCCGATATTGAGACATCTACGGACATGAAGAAAATCTTTAATGATAAGATACTTGGCAGTGAGGTGACTTTCACTATTTCTGAGGTTTTGGGCATCTCGAAAAGAGAGTTTCAAGATCAGTTCCAAGAGGTCTTGAAGAGGAAAAGACATGCATTGCCTACTACTGATACACAGGGAGTTTTGATTGGGGAGTTGGATGAGGATGAGGATGAGGTTTTGGTTGAGAATGCTTCTGTTTTTCCACAGATAGAGAAGAGGGTTCAGCCTATGCATTATGCTGAAACTGATGAGCCTATCTTGATACCGCATAGTCACTTTTCGCGGAGTCATTGGGCTAGGGCAACTACAGAGACAATGGTAAAAATTGGAGAGAAACAGGTGCCTTATGTTGCTTTGGTGGATCATGGTTCAGAGATTAATCTCATAGTTCGTGGAGTTTATGAAAGTAACAGATGGCCTATGGATGTAGAGCATGGGTGGCGTATGAGAGCCGCCAACAACACTGCAAGTGATTTGTATGCTGCCTGTCCCAGTGTCAGTGTTTCTATTGGAGATGTAGAGGAGGATTTCCATTTCTTTGTGCAGGATTCATGCACTTATCCCATAATTCTTGGACAGCCATTCATCACAGAGATGCGCATGGAAACAAAGGTAATGGATGATGGATCTGCTTATGCACAAATTCGCAGTAAAGATGGCATGAGAGCAGTTCAGTTTATGACTGTGTGTGTGAACCATGTTAGAAACAAGGATACTCTTAGAGATGCACCTTTGTCCACTGTGAGGGATTCGGGTTTTCACTAGGTACCGCTGTTTCGCGAGACGACAATGGTATAGAGCAGAGGAGATTGGAGTTCTCGCCTCCTGGTAGCAGTAGTGTTTTCTTCTCCGATTTTGTTGGGATTTCAGCAAACAGTTCAATGAGCTATCAGAAGACTTCTAAGTTGCTTAAAGCTGTCAGGCAGTACATATGCATGAAGGAGAAAAATTTGAAAAATGCAAGAATTTTAGAGGATGATGAGCACATAGATGGGATGTATGATAGTATGATTTGTGCGGATACGATGACGGAGATGGAAAATATGCTGAAAACTGATATGCAGAGTTGTCACAGTAATATATTAGTGCAATCCCTGGACATGTTTCATGAAATTGCAGATTTTGTGTCACAGATTGAGTGAGAGGCTGAGGTGGCTCAGCAAAAAGTGTTGAGTGCTGAAGAAATTCAGTAAACAGAGTTTCCAGCTGATTATGATCAGCTTACAAAGACACAGAGGGCTAAAAACTTTCAGCCAACAGAGTTTACTGCTGAAATATTTCAGCATCCAGAGTTTAGGGCTGTTCCTATGCAGTCCATAGAGCAGAGGGCTGAGGATATTCAACCATTGGAGTGCAGAATTGTTGATTTACAACAAGATTTGAGTAATGCAGAGGATCATAATGAAGCCAGGGTTGACACAAAATACAAAACTGTGGATAAGAAGGTGAAGCCGGTAGCTATACCGCTTCCACCTGACAGTGATCAGCAAATAGAGAGGGCTGCCAAACATCCAATTTTGAGGAATCTAGAGCATATAGGTCATAAATTTTCAGCAGAGACTCTTGCTGAATTGAAATTTGGAAATTGTGATTTCTTACTACCCACAGAGAAGCAATGCTTTCAAGAGATGCTTGAGCGACATGGAAGGGGGTTTGCTTTTTTCCCGCATGAGATTGGATGTGTGAATCCATATATTGTTGCTCCTATGGTGATCTTTACTATTCCTCATATTCCATGGAACCTCCGACCTATTCCAGTGCCTAAGGCACACCTGCCAAAGCTGATTGACTTGTTGAATGAGAAATCAGGATGGGAATCCTAGAGCCTTCATCTGCACCATACTCAAATAGGTGGTTTACGGTTCCAAAGAAGAATGGTACTCTCCGATTTATACAGGACATGCAGCCAGTAAACACAGTTACTATCAGGAATGTTGGTATAGGTCCAGTTGTGGATGAGTTTGCAGAAGCATTTGCTGGACATGCCATCTATTCTTTAGGTGATTTATATTCGGGATATGATCAGTTTCAGCTAGCTTTGGAAAGCAGGGACATAACCACTATGAGAACTCCTATTGGGCTTGTCAGGATGTGTACCTTGCCTCAAGGTGCCACTAATTCTGTTGCGCATATGATGAATGCCATGCATAAGGTCCTTCGTGATTACATACCTCATCTTTATGCCTTTCCTGGATGATGTGCCCATTAAGGGGTGTGCAGAAGAAGACAAGAATGAGAGTCTAAATGAGCAGGGATGCAGATACTTTGTGGCTGATCATATTTCAGCTTGTGAAAAGATTTTGGCCAAGTTGGAAGAAGTGAACTTGATACTATCAGGGCAAAAATCTATTTTTGGAGTAAATGAGGTTGTCATTGTTGGACATATGTGTGGATATTATGGAAGGAAACCCTCACCTGAGAAGGTGGATGCTATAGGCAAGATTACGGAGTATTGTTCTACCACTTCAGAGGTACGGAGATTCATTGGAGCTTGTGTGTTTTATATGATTTGGATACCCCATTTTGCACACATAGCAGATTTTTTATATCAGCTACTTCGAAAGGGGCAGAAATTTTATTGGGATGAGAGCCACACTAGAGCCATGCAGAAATTGAAGAAGTTATTGCAGATTGCTCCTACTCTCAGGAAAGCGGATTATAATTGCGGAAGGCCTATTGTATTGACAGTTGACACTAGTCCAATTGGCATAGGTTGGGCTGTGGGTCAAGATGATGCAGATGGAAACATGTATGCTATTCGGTTTGGGGCGAAAGTCCTAAACAAGAGATAGAGGAGATATCCGCAAATCAAGAGGGAGTTACTAGGGATTGTTACGGCTCTCAAATGTGACAAGGAGTACTTTATTGGAGCTTCAGTTGTGGTAGAGACAGATTGCTTGCCATTGATAGGTATGATTACGAGTTGGTCTACTCCGGATATAGCTATGCTGAGATGGATTGCATACATGAAGTCATTAAATCCAGAATTTAAACACATAGCAGGGAAGGATAATCCAGTGGCAGATATGCTGTCTAGAGCCAGATATGATGATGAGGAGACACTACTTACAGAAGAGGATGATGCAGAAATTTCAGCCGCTATGGTTGATCATGTTTGTCATGTCTATGATATTGTGGCTTTCATAGAAGAACTCTATGTTGGAGATTGGTTGCAGATTGGCAAGTACCTTAGTACACTAAGCAAAAGAGATGAATGGACAGATGAAGAGTTCAAGAAGATCAGAAGAAAAGCCTATGGTTATTTTCTCAAGGACAGATTTCTTTGGAAGCATCCGAAGAAAAGAGGTGGATTACCTTTGCGGGTTGTCTGCGATAGAGAGACATAGTTACAGGTGATGAGGGAGTTTCATGAGAGTCCTTGGGCTGGTCATAGAGGAGTGTGGGCTACTTATGAGAAAATCAAGGAGAAATATTGGTGGAAAGGCATGTATAGAGATGTTTCTCACTTTGTAGAGACTTGCAGAGACTGCCAGATGTATTTGGTAGTGCGTCATTGAGATGAGCTTCATCCGACCTATCCGCTATGCATTCATTATAAGTGGGTAGTTGACTTGGTTACTATGCCTATGGGTCTATGGCAGATGAGGTATATTGTTTTGGCTAGAGAGGATCTTACCAATCATGTTAAGGGCAGACCTTTGAGAATGAAGACCACTAGTGCAGTGTGTAAGTTCTTATTGGAAGAAATTTTCTGCAGGTATGGCTGTGTGGGTAAGATCACTGCGGATCGCAGTGAATTGGATGCAGATGAAGCTAGGGAGTTTTTCTCTCAACTAGGAATCAAGTTGGCTCTAACCACAGTATACAATCCAGAGGGAAATGGGAAGAATGAAAGAGGACATCCGTCGATAGTGAAAGCATTAGCCAAAGCATGTAACGGACGGATTGGAGAATGGCTGAGACTTCTACCATTTGCTTTGTGGGCTGATCGTACGACTCACAGTGTTACCACAGGATATATGCCCGCAGAGTTGATGTATGGTTAGAAATCGCTTATGCCGACTGAGACTTGTGCTTTGACTTGGTCAGTTTTACCTTGGCAGGAGGATTTGATGAGAGAGGAGCTCTTAGCTCTTCGGATTCGGCAGTTGGAGAGAAGACCAGAGGATATTCAGCTAGCTATTGACAGGTTGAAGGTTGCTAGACTAAGAAATAAGGACAGGTTTGACAACAGGCATCGCTTGCGGCCTAGAGCAATAGAAGAGGGAGGCTGGATATTAGTCTTTGATAGCAGCCTTGAAAATCAGCATACTGCACTTCGGAAGATGGTGAAAAGATGGTTTGGACTGTACATAGTCAGACATGTCTTTGATAATGCAACATATGAGTGGCCCATCCGGAGGATGCGCAGGATTAGAGGGGGTGGATGTCGTGCTGCTGTGCATCCGAGATGTGGAATCCACCAAAAAGTTGTGTGTGTGACATTTGTTACTTTGTACATACTTAGTCGTTGTGTTTGCATTTTGTTTTGCGTGTGAAGTATAGTAGAGAAAGAGGTCTTCTGCTGCCTTTCCTTTCAGCTGGGGTTGCACCTGATAGATCCTCCTTCAACAATGGTGGGCATGCGATGTCTTCTATGGCTTTTCTTGGCTTCCAATTCCCAGGCGAAAAGAAGGAATGGATCTCCACATTTTACTGCCTTGGCATTTTTATCAAGTTGGGATGCTTTTCAAAATCAAGTGCTAAATACGTGCCCCTCTCCTTGTTAAAGAGCAAGTTGGAGATATATGCATATCTATGTGATGGATAAACAACTGCAATATGCTATTGGGAGACATTATTGAAGGCAAAGGGCTATTTACTGGATAAATATTTGTAAACATGGCATACCTTGAAGGCTAAAGGCAGGTATTGAGATGGCATTTAAATGTCTATTCCTGTTTTATAAGTTGCTAGTATTGCCGTCAATGGTACCATGTTAGCTCAATGAAGGGGCTTATGGAAGATTTGGTTGTCTGCAGTATTCTGAGTGAGGAAGATAGTGGGTTTTCTCATGATCATTTTATTGATCTTGAATCTATCATGAGTAAGGTTTGGCGAACTCCCATAGGGCTTTTCAAATTTCCACAAGCCATCAAGCAGCACTTGGGTTTCAACAAAGGGCCTAGTTATTGCTTGTCATACTTAGTCTCTTTAGTTGAACAGGTCATTGAAACAACAACATTGGACAGTGAAATGGGGCTGGTGTTGAGAGCTGCAGGCATTTATGTGTCAAAGATGAAACAGTCTGAACGAGAAAAATTACTTCCCCTTGATGAGGAAGTTCACAAGAGGGTTGTTGGACAAGATCAGGCAAGTAGTGAAAGCAATGATAGATGCAATTCGGAGGTCATGAGCTGGGCTTGCCGATCCGAACTGTCCTATTACCAATTTTATGTTCATGGGACCCACTGGAGTGGGCAAAATAGAATTGGAAAAAGATTTATCTACTGCTATTAGGAGCCACTTTGCTGGGTGGACATGGCGTGTTGAAGGCTTTTTGGGGGAAAAAAGAAACTTAATTGAGAGGAGGAGCAGAAACAGACGAATGGGGGGGGAATATTGAGAAAAATGGCACAAAAAGGAGGGGGACCAAGTTGCTCCGGGAGATGTGCTATAGGAAATTGAAAACTGTCGACAAGTCACAGAGTTATTGTGTCCTTATGGCCTTCAGAACAGTCTATGATTTAGATCCTCTACCCTAGCAATTCAGCATCAAGGAATTTGTATGCCATCGCTTTTCTGAAAGTCACGTTTTGGAATGCCTCTCAGAGCTTGTCGATGTGTCCGCCTCACAAAACCTTCTGACATTACTCTCTTGATAGCTGATTGTTATGGGAAGACGGAGAGGTGGAGAGATTGAATGTCCAGTGTGAGTTCGGGCTTCAAGGCTGACGACGCAGGAGACCTGAGCTATGACTGAAGATTGATTGATTGATCGGTCACATCATCCTTCGCAACTCCTTCACCTCATGGACGAAGCCATGCCGTTCTGACACCTTCTGGAAACTAAAAACCAGGTCCATAGCTGAAGAAGGAGGTCTAATCGCATTTCACGCAATTCACGCATTCTTATCTTCTGTAGAGTTCTTCTTCTCTACCATGTTTCTATGATTGAAAAAGACCGACTGTGATGACGAAGGCTCCTACGCCTTGAGCAAAAGAGGCCTCGTCTTCTTCACTGTGGCTTCGTTGCTGCTCACGACAGCACTCTGGAGGATAGACGTACACTATGCATTTGATCGGAAGATCCTTACCAAGAAGTTGTTCAATCTTAGAGGCAAAGGAGGCATCAGATGGGCTTCGGACTCCATGAAGTGATGCTGCTCCTGATGCTGCTCTTGAGAAATTTTATCAAAACTGGATCTTTATTGACCAGAAAGTCCTCAGTTTCTGAGGTGAATGTCTTCAACAGAGAGGAGAAGCAATAGAATGAAACATCTTTGACACCCTGCATCTATACGTGAAAGGGAAAGAGGGGCAACATTCTGGACCTGGAGTCTGTGACTGAACAGGGGCTCTGTGCCAGCAGTTTACAGTGGAAGTCATGCTCAATTCTTCCACTTGAAATTCTTACTCAAACCATGTTAAGAGCAAGGAGAGTTCTGCTTGATACTCAAATATTATGACCTGCGTAAACCTTCACATCTTGCTTGTAAGAGTGTATTTCATATAGCAGTAGAGTTCCCTCCATCACAAGGAAGATTTTCTATAGGGTTCAGAACTTTTCAAAGGTATGAAAGGACAGTAAAGTGAGGCAGTGATGAATCAGATGTTACTCAAGAAAGAAAGATGATGCAGGAATGATTTGAATGTATCTATTATGATGCCAAATTGAGAAGTTTGATATTCAATAAAGAGATCCTTGATTTTGGTCCAATGTTATTGGATTTTGTATGAGTCCTTTACAGTACTGGACATTATTTTGATCTGCACCAAAACTGTTCCCTAAACCTCTTGTATACACCTCTAAGGATCCTCCGTACTTGTCCTTTATTGCTGCTGTAGCTATTCTGAGGGCTAAGACATACAAAATTGTTGTCTTAATTTGGATTCAGGATTCTCAAAAGCTGTGGATGTGAACATAGACAATAATTACTTGTCTGAATCAAAAGAGCATGCTGTTATAACAGAGTTTAGCTTCTCTGATGTAAAAGAGGGAGTTGTTAAGCTAGAAATCTGTTTGTTTCATCAGTCTTTTGAAGAGTTGTTGGAATGTAAATATGAACGTTGTGGAGGCTACCATTGTAAGCTGATTTGACTTTCTATTCATCTTCAGTTATTGGCAGAAATAAAAACAAAAACTTGACATCATTTTCTCATCTTGCTTATTTGCTTGATTGATCTTCTATCTTGGAATTTCTCAAGGACCTCTGTGATTGCGACTTTACTTTCAAAAACCCTTCGACAGCGTCACCTCCAATGACTCTCCTTGCGATGCGTGGGTGGCGTCCAGGATGGTGTCAAGGAAGGCCTTCTGTTGAGTGCTGAAGGCCACTTGGGCCGCTTCTTCTTTGCTTTCTGCGATGATTTTCTCCTTTTCTGCCAGACCAAGGCGCCGCGCCAGTGTCTTCACCCTCTTTTCAT
Organism: Lygodium microphyllum; assembly: GCF_053477565.2. Classification (NCBI taxonomy): domain Eukaryota; kingdom Viridiplantae; phylum Streptophyta; class Polypodiopsida; order Schizaeales; family Lygodiaceae; genus Lygodium; species Lygodium microphyllum. The sequence goes on along the minus strand of NC_141162.1, from coordinate 126,762,628 downwards.
TGTGCGCAGCCCACTCCTCTACTCTTTTATTCATCACCTCCAAGCTCTCTCCTTGCTTTAGGGTGAGCATCATAAGTTTCTACTCATAGTCTTCCAACTCCCTAATAAGTCTCTCTTGCTCTTCTTTTCCGGAGGCCAGTTGATTTGTCAGGAGCTCGTTCTCCTCTTGCTGCTCCTTCATGCCTTGTTGTCTCTCTTCGTCCCTAGCATTCAGCTCAGCCACAAGCGCATCCACCTGAGCAGAGTGGCGAGCTCCTGATATTGCATTATCAGGAGCTTGTGCTCTCTCTGCATTTTGACTAGTTCCTGTGTCTCTTTTTCGAGTTGTTGTCTCCAGTGCTCCTCCCTCTCATCCCTAGCCTTCATTTCTTATCTGAGATCTGCGATCTCCCTCTGCTGCATGGCTATCATTTGCATTTTACCCACCTGGAAGGCGGCCACTGATTCCTTCTCGGCTGCCAACTCAGCCACGGCTATCTTGCATTCCTCCTTAGCTTTCTCTAATTGGAGAGCAGCTTGGCGACGTATTCGTCGTAATTAGCCGATGGCATCATCGTTGTGTGGATGGGCGAGGTTGAGGCTTCGACTTTCTGCCTTTTGGGCTCTTGCCTGGACTCCGCATCCGTAGCTAGCCTCTTCTATCCTGTGGCCGTGGTTTCTGTGCTCTGTCCCTAGCCTATCTCTTTGTTGATGAAATACTACATCCACGCCACAAAGTTTGACACGTCTGCACTGGTCGCGATGCTAGGGGTGATGGTGGTGGGTTCAGCGGAAGGCACCAGGAGGGTAGGAATCAGATGAATCGGGGCCTTGCCCTTGCCCTCAAGGACTGGAGGTGGCACAAACTCTGGCACCTGCGTGCTAGACCTTGGCCCCTCTTCTCTACGCGGGCTCAGGCTCCTCAATTCGTCTGCTCGGCTCTGTTGCTCGATGGACCGACGGGTGGCTTCCGCCAAGTCCTCCTCCTCCTTCCTTCGTAGCTCTTCCTCTTCCTCATCTGCCTTTATTTTCCTTTCCTCCTCTGCTTTTCTCTGCTCTTCCCTCTTCTTCCCTTTTTCTTATTTTTCCTTCCTTTTCTTCTCCTCTGCTTCTTGTTTCGACGCCTTCTTTGCTTTCTGCAATTCTTCTTTTTCCTTCTCCTCCTCTTGTCTCTTCGTCCTCTCTCTCTCCTTGGCCTCTTTTAGGGACTCTTTCTTTGCCCTTTCCAATTCTTCTCTCTCCTTCTTTCTGCCTTTGTCATCCTTCTTCTTCCTCTGCATTGTCTTCTTCTTGGGGTCTCCTGGTTGTCTTTTTGCTTGTCTATCCCTCCCCTTCTTCTTCTGTTTCAGTTCTGTCGATGGACCTATCCTTGTCCTGGTGAGGAGGCGACCTCTCTGGTGTTTCTCCTTCTCCTTCTTCTGCCTCCTGTGCTTCCTTCACTGCCTCCTGAATGAGTGCAGTCAAGACACCTCCATACCCGATGAAGGAGACTTTGGAGGAGGCTTTCTTTCTTTTTGTAACTTTAGAAGCCGGAGATTCTCCTCCTGCTGGTACACTTCCTAGGGCCAACTCTTTGGCCGCTTGATCAATCGTTTTTTGCATGTACCCATTCCAATCTACTTCGTCTAGGGTATGGGCTGCTACATTCTCTAGCACTGGTACACTAATTCGATGCATCAAGAAATTGTAATGCTGGCTGGAGAAGAGCACATGTATCAGCTTGGCCTGCAACGTGGCTTCTGTGTTAGGGATGTCCTGGATGCTTATGCCGTCATTTGTGAGCACCTCTTCCTTCTTCATTTTCAGCATGGCATAAACATCCCTTTTTTGTTTCCTTTCCGTCTTTGGTACCAATCCCAAAGCCTTCTCCACCAAGGCTAGATCTAACTGGACCTGTACCTGCTTTGCACCTTCTCCTCTGCCCACTGTTACAATACCACATTCTTGGTCTGGGTTGTATGAGGAAATCCATGCACTTTAAGTGGTTCCATTGTTCGTGAGGTTGCATTGTTCCACCACCCTCCTGGCTGCTTACTCCTTGGCCACCACGACTTCTATGTTATGGATGGTTCGGAATTTGAGCTAGCTGAAGGCGCGGTTCTCTAGATGGATGCATTATTGCTCCCTTTCCTTGTTTGTGAATAGGAGTCGATGGGCACGGTCTTGCTGTGACATTTTATGCTCCTTCCATAAATTGTAACTTTCATTAGTATTTTCCACATATCAATTCTCTAGTGATGCATCCGTGCTTTACCCAAAACTGACACTTCAAGGGGTTCAAGGAGAGACGATATAGGCGACACCATTCAAAGACTGCATGGAGTCTATCTAAGTGTTCGATCCAGGTCGAATGGACACACATGTCGTCGACAAAGACTTCTAACTCCTTGCGAAGCATGTCCTTAAAGATAGTGCACATGAGACGTTGAAAAGTGGCGAGGGCATTGGTCAACCTGAAGGGCATGACTATATATGCAAAGACGCCCCACTCCGTGGCAAAGGCGTGTCTACAGGATGCACTTGCACCTGGTTGTACCCTGAGAAGCCATCCAGAAAATTGTAGGCTTCCTTGCCTGCCACCCTCTCAAGCATGTGCTCGGTGTACGGCAATGGATAGTTGTCTCTCTTCATAGCATCATTCACCTTCTTGTAATTGACGCACACTCGGATTTTCCCGTTCTTCTTTATCACAATGAATATGGGTGATACCCAATCTGTGTGCTCAATTTTGTAAATGAATCTAGCTCTCATCAGCTTGTCAATTTCCTCTTTGATAGCATGAGCATGTTTTGGATTCATAGGGTACGATCGTTGCTTGACCGGCGTTGCGTCCGACATCATGGGTATGTTGTGAGTCACAACACTCGAATCTACCCCCTGTAGCTCTTCTAAGGACCAGGAAAACACGTCTATGTACTCTCGCAAGAGAGCGACAATACTTGTTTCTTCTTTACCAATCAAGTCGTCGGCAATGAACACTAGTCGTGGTGTTTCCCCTTCCTGGGCTAGGTCTACCTCCTTGACTTTGGCTAGTCACTCAATTGGTTCGCTCGTCTTCCCTTGACGTTTGGCACCTAACAGAACTACTACCCTATCCCCTTTTTTGAATTTTGTGAAGCGTTTAGGGAGGTTCTGTGGCTTTCACTGTTCTTCTGATCGTGTATCCCTGGGTTGCTTTGCCTTTTCCTTCCTTAACCTTCAGTGGCTCAGGTGGACGGGTAGGTCCCCCTTGGTTCGTCTGGTCATGGGTAGCCTAGGGATCTCTAGATCACTATCCAAAGTAACTTCCGATTCAAAGTCAAACCCTCCATCTTTGCTAGACGAGGTGGTCTCCCCTGGTGGCCCACTGCAGTTCAGATGGCGATTCGGTCCTAAGTATTGATGTTGTTCCTGGCTAGGCTAGGCCTGCTTGCTCAAGGTCTACGGCTCCTATGTATTCCAACCAAGCGTGATCACATTCCATGTGTATGACTCCTCGCTCTATTCTAAGGGCCTGCCTTCCCTGCGGCTTGGCGTATGCTCATATCTGCTCAATTTCTCGTCCTTCAGTGTCGTATTCTATGGTATCTACTTCACCCTTGCTCTCATCACTGAAGGATTGGCAGTCTTCGTATTCGTCGCTGGAATCTTTGTCATCTAAATGCTCGTTGTCTCCTAGGGCTTGGTATGCCTCATGTCGCTGTGATCAGGAACTAGGGTCCAGTTATAAATGAGGTTCAAATCATGCACCCTGGTCCATTGCCACTTGGAATCCTCTAAGAGATCCTGGAGTGGTTTGAAATTTGCAGCTGGGTTGCCAGCTAGCTGGTCCGTTAGGTATTCCAGTACCCCCTGGAGTTCTCTTTTGTTGGATGGTACTTGGAAGGTGACATGCTCACGGCGGCTTCCTGCCATCATGCAGACTGGTGCAGAGAGTGCTTCGTTAGACTTGCCGATCGTTTTGATGGCCTGCTCATATGCCTCATGATCTGAGACTGGCAGGTCGATTGTAGCAAGGACGTGCATCCAATCCCGCTCATCCTCTGGGCATGGAATATACTTGGTCAAGGGCCCATAAGACTTCTTGACCTGAGTGTTACCCTTGAGCATAACAAAGATGGCGTCTAGGTTGACTGGTGAGGTCTTCCAAGTGTCCATCTCTATCCTTACGGCATCCGTTCTATTGCCAAAGAAGATCAAGCCGTTACCCCGATCTTCGATGACTCTAGCGTTGCGCATCCAGGGTCGGCCTAGTAGGATGTCATAGTCCAGTCCCTTCATGACTATAAAGTCAACAGAGAACTGGACACCTGCAATCTTCACTGGCCAATTATTCAGTACCCCGAATGGCTTCACTCTCATACCGTTTGCTAGCGTGACATTAAACCTAGCAATTTCGACAAGCGGGTTTCCCCAAGTCTGAAGCACTGCATGGATAAGCACACTAACCCCATCTCCCATTCTACGATTCCCTTTCTTGTTGTGTCACCCAGGGCTAGGATGTCAAGATTGTGGGAGAGAAGGAAGGAGTCTCGCTTGAAGCTTTCTTGCTTGCACAATGGGGGAAGACACACAAGGGTGGAGGCTGAAAACAGTTTTCCTCTTCTTAGTTGTGTAAGCCAAAAGAACTCAAGTACAAAGAAATAGAAGAACCCTATATATGGGTCTCAAACCAAACTCAACTAACTAAGGTGGCATACTAACTGAGCCACGAACTAGAGTAGATAAGGATAGCTATCATGTAGCTATTATTCATGGGCGGTGTACCAACCGTGTCTGCAACTGACAAGTCGGTGACATAAATATACAACGGTCACCCTGGCGTATCACGAGTGGAGCTCGATATCTCAACACTCCCCCTCGAGCTCAATCCCAATTCCTGCACACCAAGCAGGTCTCTGAACTTGCGCAGCTTCTCTGCGCCCAATGCCTTCATGAATATGTCAGCTACCTGATCCTCTGTGCTGACATAAACTAGATCAATAAGACCTAGTAAAACCCTCTCTCGCACATAGTGATAATGCACCTCAATGTGCTTTGTTCTAGCATGATAGACTGGGTTATTTGCCAAGTGTATACTACTCATGTTGTCACAATAAATGACAACTGGCCCATCTGTAGACTGATGCATATCATAAAGTAGCTTATGCAACCAAGCTACCTCACATGCAGCCATTGCTGCACCCCTGTACTCAGCCTCTGTGCTCGACAAGGCAACTGTAGGCTGTTTCTTGCTGCTCCAAGTGACTGCAGCACTCCCAAAAGAGAATACATATCCACTGGTAGATCGTCTATCAGAAATACTACCAGCCCAATCAGCATCAGTGTATCCATGCAACTGTATCTGAACCCCAGTCTCATAAAATAGTCCATACTGCAATGTGGACTTCACATACCTAAGTATGCGTCTAGCCGCATCCAAATGTGGTTTCCTTGGAGCCTGCATAAATTGACTTACCAATCCAACAGCATAGCTCAAATCTGGCCTGGTAATAGTCATATAAATCAAACTTCCTACTATGCGTCTATACATAGTAGGGTCTTCTAGAAGCTCACCTGCATCTGTGCTCAGCTTCACATTTTGCTCCAAAGGAACTGAAATAGGCTTACAGCCTGTCATCCCATATTTGGACAGCATGTCCAATCCATACTGCCTCTGCAAGAGCTGTATCCCACTTGGTGATCTAATCACCTCAATGCCCAAGAAATAACGCAGCTCTCCCAAATCCTTCATCTCAAACTTCTGCTTCAATAGCATTTTCACATGAAGGATATCTTCATCACTGTCACCTGTCATAATCAAATCATCAACATAAATGACAAGCAGCATAATACCTTTCTCTGTTTTTCTCACATAAAGTGAGAAATCTGCCTTGGAAATCTGAAAGCCAATAGTGACAAGATACTGTCCTATCTTGTCAGACCATGCTCTAGGTGCTTGCTTCAAGCCATACAAGGCTTTCTTCAACCTGCAAACAAACTCAGGATGAACAGCATGCACATAACCTGGTGGCTGCTCCATATAGACCTCTTCTTGCAAATCACCATGCAAGAAGGCATTCTTTACATCCATCTGATGTAAAGACCATCCCTTTGATGCAGCCATAGCAATGACTGCTCTTACGGTTGCCATCCTTGCAACCGGACTAAATGTTTCTTCATAGTCAATGCCATATGTTTGTGCATACCCCTTGACTACTAATCTTGCCTTGTATCTGTTCACAGAACCATCAGCATTGTGCTTCACCTTATAAACCCACTTACAGCCAATTGCATTCTTACCTTTAGGCAAAGGTACTAACTCCCATGTAGCATTTGCTTCCAAGGCATCCATTTCTTCATCCATGGCTTTCTCCCATTTTTCTTTTCCCATGGCTTGCTCAAAAGATGTGGGTTCTGGTTCCTGTATCACTTTGACCATATATGCATAGTGAATGGCTGTAAATCCATCATATTTCAGCCTATCCACAGGATACCTAGCTCTTGTAGACCTGCGCAAAGTAGGTTCACTCCCAGGTGCTCTCAAAACATCCCTGGTCTTCCTTACTCCAGGTGTAACAATAGAAGGAATACCCAACTCATCATCAATGCTCTGTTCTGAGCCACTGGATTCACCATCCATATAAGAGTGACCTGCATTCACATCAAACATGGGCTGATCAACCTTCTCTTTTCCTTTTCGTGATACTTGCATACCACTATCTGCATTGCTTTGAGAAGATTCTCCTGATCTCAATCTGCCTGTCCATGGCGAAGAATGTGAACCACTGCTAGAGGACGCTCCAGGTCCACTAATATTTTGTGACTGCTGCTGTGAATTCTGTGTAGCATTACCATTTTGTGCATCTTCATCATCAATCACATTTACTGGTTTATACCAGCTACTCATCTCATCAAAAACAACATCTCTGCTCACTGTAAACTTACGAGTAGAAGGGTTATAGCATCTATACCCTTTTTGCTGCAGAGAGTAACCAATAAAGATGCACTTCTCAGCTTTTGGATCCAACTTGGATCTCAGCTCATCTGGCACATGTACATAGGCAATGCAACCAAAAATTTTCAAATGAGAAATATCTGGTTTCCTACCAGTATACCTCTCCTCTGGAGTCATTCCATGTATTGCTGCAGTGGGAGTCCTGTTCATTATGTAGACTGCTGTAGCAACTGCTTCAGCCCAATAAAAATCTGGCAAGTCTTTTTCATTGAGCATGGCACGAGATACCTCTCCAATATGCCTGTTTTTCCTTTCTGCAATTCCATTTTGTTGTGGGGTATAACTGCATGAATATTGCTGCTTTATGCCATGCTCCTGCAAGAACTTTGCAAACTCATTTGAGAGGTACTCTCCCCCTCCATCTGACCTTAGGCATTTTATCTGCAAGCCTGTTTCTTTTTCAACCATAGCTTTAAGAGTTTTGAAATGCCCAAAAACTTCACTTTTCTTTTTCATAAAATACACCCAAACTTTTCTGCTATAGTCATCAATAAAACTGACAAAATAATGACAGCCTCCAAGAGATGCAGCTTTAGTTGTCCACATATCAGAGTGAATTAATTCCAATGGCTTCTCACTCTCTTGAACATGTCTAGGAAATGGTTTCCTTGCCTGTTTTCCAAACTGACAGGCTTCACATACCTTATGCATTTCTGCAACCTTGAATTTGGGCAATCCTGCAACAATATTTTGGGCCTGCATTGATTTAAGTCGCTGTACATTAACATGACCAATGCGTTTATGCCAGATATCAATATCTGCAACTACACCGGTCCCATGTGCAAACATTGCTGCACTCAATTCAGACATGTCTGCATCCAATGTAAACATTCTGCCCTTCTTCTTTCCTTTTGCTATCAAGCGACCTTTATTTTTCATATCCTCAACAAAGCATCCATGAGGATTAAATCTGACCTGCAAGCCCTGTTCAACCATTTGACCAACTGAAACCAGATTCTTAGTGATATTCGGGACATGAAATACATCGGACAGGTATTTCTTTTTCCCACCCTGCATAGACAAGGGAATTTTTCCAATCTGCACAATAGGATGTGCAGTATCATCACCAGTCTCCACAAATCCTGGTTTTTCCATTTTCCTTGCATCCTCCATCCATTCTGCATGACCTGTCATGTGGTTTGATGCACCTGAGTCAACATACCATACATCATTGTTTTCTTCTGCACTTGTCACAGAATTGTTCATGTGCTGCACCATGAACAAATGCTCATTTCTGTCATCACCCTGTCTGTTAGAAGATGCATAATTCCCTTGTTGCAGTTTTCCATTCATGATGTCATTCTGCTTTTTATAGCAGTCTTTAGCCATATGACCCATTTTACCACAATAGTAGCATTCAACATTACTGTTTGCATTTTGACCTCTTTGCCATCCACCACGACCTCTTTGGCTCCCCCTGCCTCTAGAGTTACCACGTCCTCCTCCATAGGACTGGTTTTCTTGAGTTTGCTGCATATTCTGATTTCTACCACGGCCTCCAAATCGGCCTCCTCTACCTCTGCCTCTACCTCTTCCAGCATTTGAGTAGAAGACAGCTTCTTTTGAAGTTCCTCCTGAAGAAGATGCACCACCATTTCTCTGCTCCTCAGAAATTAGAAGAGCAATCAACTCCTCAAAATCAGGAAATCTTTCACGAACTGAAATGGATGTCCGAAACTGTGCATAATCCTTTCCTAGACCATTCAAGGTCACGGAAACTAAATCATCATCTTCCACTGGCGACCCAATGGAAGCAAGTGCATCTGCAATCTTCTTCACCTTCATGTGGTAGTCGTTGATGCTCATATTTTCTCTTTGCACATTGTGCAACTCTTGCTTGAGCTGCATTTTCCTGGCTTGCGTATTTGTGCTATACATTTTTGACAAAGTATCCCATGCCTCCTTTGGCGTACTTGCATCCTGAATATGCACAATCATAGAGTCTGAAATGCTGATAGACAGCCAATACATAACTTTCCTGGCTCTCTCATGCCATGTTTTAAATGCCTGCATTTGTTGTTGATTGGGAACATCAGGAAGAACTGGTTCTTCTTCATTTCCTGCAACAAATTCCCAATATCCTTTTCCCATAAGGAAATTCGTCATTCTAAACTTCCATGCCTGGAAGTTGTTCTTGTCAAGCTTTTCAGTGACAATCTGTGAAAGAGAATCAGACGCCATTACAGAATACTGCAAGAAATTCTGTCACTGCAAAAAACACAGCTTCACCCTCACAAGGGCAAATCTGCAAAACTGGCGAAAGTGGTATTTGACCACACAGTCACTTCCTAGTGACGATTTTGCATAAACAGGAACCAAGGATGATTCTGAAACTCCCAATGTCTCTGCGCACAAGCATACGATGCAATTTCTACAGTAACTTTTCACCGACCTGTAGAACAGTGGTCGCACAGCATAAAACTAAGCCTTTTCCTGAGTGCGTGCAGAAAACTTCCGTCTGCAAAACAGGCCCCGAAATGGCCTCAAATCAAAAAAACAAGGTCGCCGAGGGCTAAAGCCCTCACCCGCAGCATATACTGCCCTCTTGCTTCACCGCGAAGGGCGTCTCAACCTGAGACAATGCACTCCTGCAATTTCCGGCTGTGCTACCTGCAGAGATCTGCTCCCAAAACAGAAAATGAAAGCAACACTGCTCCTCTTACCAGAACACCGCGAGCTTGGCTTGCTTTCTTGAGCTCCTTACCACGAACAAGGCTCTGATACCATGTCAAGATTGTGGGAGAGAAGGAAGGAGTCTCGCTTGAAGCTTTCTTGCTTGCACAATGGGGGAAGACACACAAGGGTGGAGGCTGAAAACAGTTTTCCTCTTCTTAGTTGTGTAAGCCAAAAGAACTCAAGTACAAAGAAATAGAAGAACCCTATATATGGGTCTCAAACCAAACTCAACTAACTAAGGTGGCATACTAACTGAGCCACGAACTAGAGTAGATAAGGATAGCTATCATGTAGCTATTATTCATGGGCGGTGTACCAACCGCGTCTGCAACTGACAAGTCGGTGACATAAATATACAACGGTCACCCTGGCGTATCACGAGTGGAGCTCGATATCTCAACATAGGACCGGCAAGACCGCGTGCATCTCAGAGCCTTCCCAAAAGGCATTGACGTGCAAAGAGTTAGGCACAGAGTGCAGCGTCAAACTTGGCAAGTGCGTTTCTGCATCATGGCCTTGAGGGTCTTCCGTGACCTGCTCTTGTGACTCTTCAGTCCACTGCTTAAGATCTTGCCATTGGGTTGGATGTTGCTTAAGCAGATCTCCCAAGCTAAGTGTTATAGGGGCGGTCACTAGCGTGGTCATGAGGTCATTGGGGATACTCGTCCTTTCCTTAGCCTAGATTGTCCGTGCCAATGGCCACGGCTGATCTGCAGCTCTATCTGTCAAGGCTTTGTCTTAACGACACTGCTTGTGGTGCAGTTGCTTCTACCGACTTAGGTTGAGGTGGTGATATTGGCATGCTTACGCTGGAGAGATCATCGATCTCGTCCTCTATGATGGGCTCAGTGTCTCTGAGATGCTGTTGAGCCTCCTTCACCCATTCCTTCACCTTTTGTATGGCCTCTAATTGTCACTTCGGATACAGGTATTCCCCTACCTTAGCGCTTTCTTTTTCGGCTGTCTTAGGGGTTGAAGTCTCTGCCTCTGCGTCTGAAACCTTCTTTCCTGCAGGCAGAGTCGTAGCACTCTCAGTTTTTAGTACTACTTTAGCTTCTGATCTCTTCTTCTTCCGCCTGCGGCTTTTTTTCCCTATGGAGGTTGCATCAAGGTTGCTAGGTCCTAGCAGAGAGATGCCAGCCTGCTTTGTTTGGGCTTGGGTCATGACCCACAATGGAATAGGTGTGGCCTCCTCATCGAGGTTTTCGACACCAAATAGCCCCAATGGGACAGATGGCAAGTTGGCTGAGCTAGAAGACGGATTTCGCTTTGGAAAATCTTTGAAAAGATAGGTGATTCCGCACTCTGCACACCTTTGGTCAGCCTTGTCCCTGTTTTGCTGCTCTCTTTCAAGACAACATGATGAGACATGACCAGGGTGTCCACAAGTCCAACAAGTGACTGGATCCTGTGGATGCCCTCCTAGGCCTCTACCTCGTCCTCATCCTAACGCCATCACCAGCACGAGTCGATAATCCATGAGGACCGTGTTGCCCTCGTCGTCATGCGAGACGTGGGTATATGTAGGTCTCTTCATCATTCGTCTCCTCCATGTAGTGTACTGGTGCATTGCCCGGTGGGTGGGTCACATAAGGACCAGGTGGTCTAGGAATGTTGAGATATCGAGCTCCACTCGTGATATGCCAGGGTGACCGTTGTGCATTTATGTCACCGACTTGTCAGTTGCAGATGCGGTTGGTACACCGCCCATGAATAATAGCTAGATGACAGCTATCCTTATCTACTCTACTTCGTGGCTCAGTTAGTATGCCACCTTAGTTAGTTGAGTTTGGTTTGAGACCCATATATAGGGTTCTTCTATTTCTATGTACTAGAGTTCTTTTGGCTTACACAACTAAGAAGAGAAAAACTGTTTTTCAGCCTCCACCCTTGTGTGTATTCCCCCATTGTGCAGGTAAGAAAGCTACAAGTGAGACTCCTTCCTTCTCTCCCACAATCTTGACATGGTATCAAAGCCTTGTTCGTGGTAAGGAGCTCAAGAAAGTAAGCCAAGTTCGCGGTGTTCTGGTAAGAGGACCAGTGTTACTTTCATTTTTCTGTTTTGGGAGCAAGTCTCTGCAGGGAGCACAGCCGGAAAGTGCAAGAGTGCATTGTCTCAGGTTGAGACGCCCTTCGCGGTAAAGCAAGAGGGAAGTATATGCTGCGATTAAGGGCTTTAGCCCTTGGTTGCTCTGTTTTTTTTATTTGAGGCCATTTCGGGGCCTGTTTTGGAGGCGGAAGTTTTCTGCACGCACTCAGGAAAAGGCCCAGTTTTATGTTGTGCGACCACTGTTCTACATGTTGGTGAAAAGTTACTGTAGAAATTGCATCGTATGCCTGTGCGCAGAGACATTGGGAGTAACAGAATCATCCTTGTTGCCTGTTGATGCAAAATCATCACTAGGAAGTGACTGTGTGGTCACATACCACTTTCGTCAGTTTTGCAGATTTGCCCTTGTGAGGGTGAAGCTGTGTTTTTTGCAGTGACAGAATTTTTTGCAGTGTTCTGTAATGGCATTTGATTCTCTTTCACAGATTGTCACTGAAAAGCTTGACAAGAATAACTTCCAGGCATGGAAGTTTAGAATGACGAATTTCCTTATGGGAAAAGGATATTGGGAATTTGTTGCAGGAAATGAAGAAGAACCAGTTCTTCCTGATGTTCCCAATCAACAGCAAATGCAAGCATTCAAAGCATGGCATGAGAGAGCCAGGAAAGTTATGTACTGGCTATCTATCAGTATTTCAAACTCTATGATTGTGCATATTCAGGATGCAAGTACGCCAAAGGAGGCACGAGATACTTTGTCAAAAATGTATAGCACAAATACGCAAGCCAGGAAAATGCAGCTCAAGCAAGAGTTGCATAATGTGCAAAGAGAAAGTATGAGCATCAATGACTACCACATGAAGGTGAAGAAGATTGCAGATGCACTTGCTTCCATTGGGTCACCAGTGGAAGATGATGATTTAGTTTCTGTGACCTTGAATGGTCTAGGAAAGGATTATGCGCAGTTTCGGACATCCATTTCAGTTCGTGAAAGATTTCATGATTTTGAGGAGTTGATTGCTCTTCTAATTTCTGAGCAATAGAGAAATGGTGGTGTATCTTCTTCAGGAGGAACTTCAAAAGAAGTTGTCTTCTACTCAAACGCTGGAAGAGGTAGAGGCAAAGGTAGAGGAGGCCGATCTGGAGGCCGTGGTAGAAATCAGAATATGTAGCAAACTCAAGAAAACTAGTCCTATAGAGGAGGATGTGGTAACTCTAGAGGCAGGGGGAGCCAAAGAGGTCGTGGTGGATGGCAAAGAGGCCAAAATGCAAACAGTAATGTTGAATGCTACTACTGTGGTAAAATGGGTCATATGGCTAAAGACTGCTATAAAAAGCAGAATGACATCATGAATGGAAAATTGCAACAAGGGAATTATGCATCTTCTAGTAGACAAGGTGATGACAGAAATGAGCATTTGTTTATGGTGCAGCACATGAACAATTCTATGATAAGTGCAGAAGAAAGCAATGATGTATGGTATGTTGACTCAGGTGCATCAAACCACATGACAGGTCATGCAGAATGGATGGAGGATGCAAGGAAAATGGAAAAACCAAGATTTGTGGAGACTGGTGATGATACTACTCATCCTATTGTGCAGATTGGAAAAATTCCTTTGTCTATGCAGGATGGGAAAAAGAAATACTTTTCCGATGTATTTTATGTCCCGAATATCACTAAGAATCTGGTTTCTGTTGGTCAAATGGTTGAGCAGGGCTTGCAGGTCAGATTGAATCCTCATGGATGCTTTGTTGAGGATATGAAAAATAAAGGTCGCTTGATAGCAAAAGAAAAGAAGAAGGGCAGAATGTTTACGTTGGATGCAGACATGCCTGAATTGAGTGCAGCAATGTTTGCACATGGGACTGGTGTAGTTGGTGCAGATATTGATATGTGGCATAAGCGCATTGGTCATGTTAATGTACAGCGACTTAAATCAATGCAGGCCCAAAATATTGTTGCAGGATTGCCTAAATTCAAGGTTACAGAAATGCATAAGGTATGTGAAGCCTTTCAGTTTGGAAAACAGGCAAAGAAACCATTTCCTAGACATGTTCAAGAGAGTAAGAAGCTATTGGAATTAATCCACTCTGATGTGTGGACTACTAAAGCTGCATCTCTTGGAGGCTGTAATTATTTTTTCACTTTTATTGATGACTATAGCAGAAAAGTTTGGGTGTATTTTATGAAAAAGAAAAGTGAAGTTTTTGGGCATTTCAAAACTCTTAAAGCTATGGTTGAAAAAGAAACAGGCCTACAGATAAAATGCCTAAGGTCAGATGGAGGGGGAGAGTACCTCTCTAATGAGTTTGCAAGGTTCTTGCAGGAGCATGGCATAAAGCAGCAATATTCATGCAGTCATACTCCACAACAAAATGGAATTGCAAAAAGGAAAAACAGGCATATTGGAGAGGTATCTCGTGCCATGCTCAACAAAAAAGACTTGCCAGATTTTTACTGGGCTGAAGCAGTTGCTTACAGTAGTCTACATAATGAACAGGACTCCCACTGCAGCAATACATGGGATGACTCCAGAGGAGAGGTATACTGGTAGGAAACCAGATATCTCTCATTTGAAGATTTTTGGTTGCATTGCCTATGTTCATGTGCCAGATGAGTTGAGATCCAAGTTGGATCCAAAAGCTGAGAAGTGTATCTTTATTGGTTATTCTCTGCAGCAAAAAGGATATAGATGCTATAACCCTTCTACTCGTAAGTTTACAGTGAGTAGAGATGTTGTTTTTGATGAGATGAGTAGTTGGTATAAACTAGTAAATGTGATTGATAATGTAGATGCACAAAATGGTAATGCTGCACAAAATTCACAACAACAGTCACAAGATATTAGTGGACTTGGAGCGTCCTCTAGCAGTGGTTCACATTCTTCGCCATGGACAGGCAGATTGAGATCAGGAGAATCTTCTCAAAGCAATGCAGATAGTGGTATGCAGGTATCACGAAAAGGAAAAGAGAAGGTAGATCAGCCCATGTTTGATGTGAATGCAGGTCACTCTTATGTGGATGGTGAATCAAGTAGCTCAGAACAGAGCATTGATGATGAGTTGGGTATTCCTTCTATTGTTACACCTAGAGTAAGGAAGACCAGGGACGTTTTGAGAGCACCTGGGAGTGAACCTACTTTGCGCAGGTCTACTAGAGCTAGTGTCAAGATTGTGGGAGAGAAGGAAGGAGTCTCACTTGTAGCTTTCTTGCTTGCACAATGGGGGAATACACACAGAGGTGGAGGCTGAAAACAATTTTCCTCTTCTTAGTTGTGTAAGCCAAAAGAACTCTAGTACATAGAAATAGAAGAACCCTATATATGGGTCTCAAACCAAACTCAACTAACTAAGGTGGTATACTAACTGAGCCGCGAACTAGAGTAGATAAGAATAGCTGTCATCTAGCTATTATTCATGGACGATGTACCAACCGCATCTGCAACTGACACGTCGGTGACATAAATGCACAACGGTCACCCTGGCATATCACGAGTGGAGCTCGATATCTCAACACTCCCCCTCGAGCTCAATCCCAATTCCTGCACACCAAGCAGGTCTATGAACTTGCGCAGCTTCTCTGCGCCCAATGCCTTCATGAATATGTCAGCTACCTGATCCTCTGTGCTGACATAAACTAGATCAATAAGACCTAGTAAAACCCTCTCCCGCAGATAGTGATAATGCACCTCAATGTGCTTTGTTCTAGCATGATAGATTGGGTTATTTGCCAAGTGTATACTGCTCAAGTTGTCACAATAAATGACAACTGGCCCATCTGTAGGCTGATGCATATCATAAAGTAGCTTATGCAACCAAGCTACCTCACATGCAGCCATTGCTGCGCCCCTGTACTCAGCCTCTGTGCTCGACAAGGCAACTGTAGGCTGTTTCTTGTTGCTCCAAGTGACTGCAGCACTCCCAAAAGAGAACACGTATCCACTGGTAGATCGTCTATCAGAAATACTACCAGCCTAATCAGCATCAGTGTATCCATGCAACTGTATCTGAACCCTAGTCTCATTAAATAGTCCATATTGCAATGTGGACTTCACATACCTGAGTATGCGTCTAGCCGCATCCAAATGTCGTTTCCTTGAAGCCTGCATAAACTGACTTACCAATCCAACAGCGTAGCTCAAATCTGGCATGGTAATAGTCATATAAATCAAACTTCCTACTATGCGTCTGTACATAGTAGGGTCTTCCAAAAGCTCACCTGCATCTGCGTTCAGCTTCACATTCTGCTCCAAAGGAACTGAAATAGGCTTACAGCCTGTCATCCCATATTTGGACAGCATGTCCAATCCATACTGCCTCTGCAAGAGCTGTATTCCACTTGGTGATCTAATCACCTCAATGCCCAAGAAATAACGCAGCTTTCCCAAATCCTTCATCTCAAACTTTTGCTTCAATAGCATTTTCACATGAAGGATATCTTCATCACTGTCACCTGTCATAATCAAATCATCAACATAAATGACAAGTAGCATAATATCTTTCTCTGTTTTTCTCACATAAAGTGAGAAATCTGCCTTGGAAATCTGAAAGCCAATAGTGACAAGATACTGTCCTATCTTGTCAGACCATGCTCTAGGTGCTTGCTTCAAGCCATACAATGCTTTCTTCAACCTGCAAACAAACTCAGGATGAACAGCATGCACATAACCTGGTGGCTGCTCCATATTTACCTCTTCTTGCAAATCACCATGCAAGAAGGCATTCTTTATATGCATCTGATGTAAAGACCATTCCTTTGATGCAGCCATAGCAATGATTGCTCTTACGGCTGCCATCCTTGCAACCGGACTGAATGTTTCTTCATAGTCAATGCCATATGTTTGTGCATACCCCTTGACTACTAATCTTGCCTTGTATCTGTTCACAGAACCATCTGCATTGTGCTTCACCTTATAAACCCACTTATAGCCAATTGCATTCTTACCTTTAGGCAAGGGTACCAATTCCCATGTAGCATTTGCTTCCAAGGCATCCATTTCTTCATCCATGGCTTTCTCCCATTTTTCTTTTCCCATGGCTTGCTCAAAAGAAGTGGGTTCTAATTCCTGTATCACTTTGACCATATATGCATAGTGAATGGCTGTAAATCCATCATATTTCAGCCTATCCACAGGATACCTAACTCTGGTTGACCTGCGCAAAGTAGGTTCACTCCCAGGTGCTCTCAAAACATCCCTGGTCTTCCTTACTCCAGGTGTAACAATAGAAGGAATACGCAATCATCATCAATGCTCTGTTCTGAGCCACTTGATTCACCATCCACATAAGAGTGACATGCATTCACATCAAACATGGGCTGATCTACCTTCTCTTTTCCTTTTCGTGATACCTGCATACCACTATTTGCACTGCCTTGAGAAGATTCTCCTGATCTCAATCTGCCTGTCCATGGCGAAGAATGTGAACCACTGCTAGGGGATGCTCCAGGTCCACTAATATCTTGTGACTGTTGTTGAGAATTCTGTGCAACATTACCATTTTGTGCATCTACATTATCAATCACATTTACTGGTTTATACCAGCTACTCATCTCATCAAAAACATCTCTGCTCACTGTAAACTTACGAGTAGAAGGGTTATAGCATCTATACCCTTTTTGCTGCAAAGAATAACCAATAAAGATGCACTTCTCAGCTTTTGGATCCAACTTGGATCTCAACTCATCTAGCACATGAACATAGGCAATGCAGCCAAAAATTTTCAAATGAGAAATATCTGGTTTCCTACCAGTATACCTCTCCTCTGGAGTCATGCCATGTATTGCTGCAGTGGGAGTCTTGTTCATTATGTAGACTGCTGTAGCAACTGCCTCAGCCCAATAAAAATCTGGCAAGTCTTTTTCGTTGAGCATGGCACGAGATACCTCTCCAATATGTCTGTTTTTCCTTTCTGCAATTCCATTTTGTTGTGGGGTATGACTACATGAATATTGCTGCTTTATGCCATGCTCCTGCAGGAACCTTGCAAACTCATTTGAGAGGTACTCTCCCCCTCCATCTGACCTTAGGCATTTTATTTGCAGGCATGTTTCTTTTTCAACCATAGCTTTAAGAGTTTTGAAATGCCCAAGAACTTCACTTTTCTTTTTCATAAAATACACCAAAATTTTTCTGCTATAGTCATCAATAAAAGTGACAAAATAATGACAGCCTCCAAGAGATGCAGCTTTAGTAGTCCACACATCAAAGTGGATTAATTCCAATGGCTTCTTACTCTCTTGAACATATCTAGGAAATGGTTTCTTTGCCTGTTTTCCAAATTGGCACGCTTCACATACCTTATGCATTTCTGCAACCTTAAATTTAGGCAATCATGCAACAATAATTTGGGCCTGCATTGATTTAAGTCGTTGTACATTAACATGACCAATGCGTTTATGCCAGATATCAATATCTGCAACTACACCGGTCCCATGTGCAAACATTGCTACACTCAATTCAGACATGTCTATATCCAATGTAAACATTCTACCCTTCTTCTTTCCTTTTGCTATCAACCGACCTTTATTTTTCATATCCTCAACAAAGCATCCATGAGGATTAAATCTGACCTACAAGCCCTGCTCAACCATTTGACCAACAGAAACTAGATTCTTGGTGATATTGGGGACATGAAATACATCGGACATGTATTTCTTTTTCCCATCTTGCATAGACAAAGGAATTTTTCCAATCTGCACAATAGGATGTGCAGTATCATCACCAGTCTCCACAAATCCTGGTTTTTCCATTTTCCTTGCATCCTCCATCCATTCTGCATGACCTATCATGTGGTTTGATGCACCTGAGTCAACATACCATACATCGTTTCTTTCTTCTGCACTTGTCACAGAATTGTTCATGTGCTGCACCATAAATAAATGCTCATTTCTGTCATCACCCTGTCTACTAGAAGATGCATAATTCCCTTGTTGCAATTTACCATTCATGATGTCATTCTGCTTTTTATAGCAGTCCTTAGCCATATGACCCATTTTACCACAATAGTAGTATTCAACATTGCTGTTTGCATTTTGGCCTCTTTGCCATCCACCACGACCTCTTTGGCTCCCCCTGCCTCTAGAGTTACCACGTCCTCCTCCATAGGACTGGTTTTCTTGAGTTTGCTGCATATTCTGATTTCTACCACGGCCTCCAAATCGGCCTCCTCTACCTCTGCCTCTACCTCTTCCAGCATTTGAGTAGAAGACAGCTTCTTTCGAAGTTCCTCCTGAAGAAGATGCACCACCATTTCTCTGCTCCTCAGAAATTAGAAGAGCAATCAACTCCTCAAAATCAGAAAATCTTTCACGAACTGAAATGGATGTCCGAAACTGTGCATAATCCTTTCCTAGACCATTCAAGGTCACAGAAACTAAATCATCATCTTCCACTGGCGACCCAATGGAAGCAAGTGCATCTGCAATCTTCTTCGCCTTCATGTGGTAGTATTGATGCTCATACTTTCTCTTTGCACATTGTGCAACTCTTGCTTGAGCTGCATTTTCCTGGCTTGCGTATTTGTGCTATACATTTTTGACAAAGTATCCCATGCCTCCTTTGGCGTACTTGCATCCTGAATATGCACAATCATAGAGTCTGAAATACTGATAGACAGCCAGTACATAACTTTCCTGGCTCTCTCATGCCATGCTTTGAATGCCTGCATTTGCTGTTGATTGGGAACATCAGGAAGAACTGGTTCTTCTTCATTTCCTGCAACAAATTCCCAATATCCTTTTCCCATAAGGAAATTCGTCATTCTAAACTTCCATGCCTGGAAGTTATTCTTGTCAAGCTTTTCAGTGACAATCTGTGAAAGAGAATCAAACGCCATTACAGAATACTGCAAAAAATTCTGTCACTGCAAAAAACACAGCTTCACCCTCACAAGGGCAAATCTGCAAAACTGGCGAAAGTGGTATTTGACCACACAGTCACTTCCTAGTGACGATTTTGCATCAACAGGCCACAAGGATGATTCTGTAACTCCCAATGTCTCTGCGCACAGGCATATGATGCAATTTCTACAGTAACTTTTCACCGACCTGTAGAACAGTGGTCGCACAGCATAAAACAGGGCCTTTTCCTGAGTGCGTGCAGAAAACTTTCGCCTCTAAAACAGGCCCCGAAATGGCCTCAAATAAAAAAAATAGGGTCGCCAAGGGCTAAAGCCCTTGCCCCAGCATATACTGCCCTCTTGCTTCACCGCGAAGAGCGTCTCAACCTGAGACAATGCACTCTTGCAATTTCCGGCCGTGCTACCTGCAGAGATCTGCTCCCAAAACAGAAAATGAAAGCAACACTGCTCCTCTTACCAGAACACCACGAGCTTGTCTTGCTTTCTTGAGCTCCTTACCACGAACAAGGCTCTGATACCATGTCAAGATTGTGGGAGAGAAGGAAGGAGTCTCACTTGTAGCTTTCTTGTTTGCACAATGGGGGAATACACACAGAGGTGGAGGCTGAAAATTGTTTTCCTCTTCTTAGTTGTGTAAGCCAAAAGAACTCTAGTACATAGAAATAGAAGAACCCTATATATGGGTCTCAAACCAAACTCAACTAACTAAGGTGGCATACTAACTGAGCCACGAACTAGAGTAGATAAGGATAGCTGTCATCTAGCTATTATTCATGGGCAGTGTACCAACCGCATCTACAACTGACACGTCGGTGACATAAATGCACAACGGTCACCCTGGCATATCACGAGTGGAGCTCGATATCTCAACAGCTAGGTATCCTGTGGATAGGCTGAAATATGATGGATTTATAGCCATTCACTATGCATATATGGTTAAAGTGATACAGGAACCAGAACCCACTTCTTTTGAGCAAGCCATGGAAAAAGAAAAATGGGAGAAAGCCATGGATGAAGAAATGGATGCCTTGGAAGAAAATGCTACATGGGAATTGGTACCTTTGCCTAAAGGTAAGAATGCAATTGGCTGTAAGTGGGTTTATAAGGTGAAGCACAATGCAAATGATTCTGTGAACAGATACAAGGCAAGATTAGTAGTCAAGGGGTATGCACAAACATATGGCATTGATTATGAAGAAACATTCAGTCTGGTTGCAAGGATGGCAACCGTAAGAGCAATCATTGCTATGGCTGCATCAAAGGAATGGTCTTTACATCATATGCATATAAAGAATGCCTTCTTGCATGGTGATTTGCAAGAAGAGGTATATATGGAGCAGCCACCAGGTTATGTGCATGCTCTTCATCCTGAGTTTGTTTGCAGGTTGAAGAAAGCATTGTATGGCTTGAAGCAAGCACCTAGAGCATGGTCTGACAAGATAGGACAGTATCTTGTTACTATTGGCTTTCAGATTTCCAAGGCAGATTTCTCACTTTATGTGAGAAAAACAGAGAAAGGTATTATGCTACTTGTCATTTATGTTGATGATTTGATTATGACAGGTGACAGTGATGAAGATATTCTTCATGTGAAAATGCTATTGAAGCAGAAGTTTAAGATGAAGGATTTGGGAGAGCTGCGTTATTTCTTGGGCATTGAGGTGATTAGATCACCAAGTGGGATATGGTTCCTGCAGAGGCAGTATGGATTGGACAGGCTGTCCAAATATGGGATGACAGGCTGTAAGCCTATTTCAGTTCCTTTGGAGCAGAATGTGAAGTTGAGCGCAGATGCAGGTGAGCTTCTAGAAGACCCTACTATGTACAGACGCATAGTAGGAAGTTTGATTTATATGACTATTACCAGGCCAAATTTGAGCTATGTTGTTGGATTGGTAAGTCAGTTTATGCAGGCTCCAAGGAAACGGCATTTGGATGCGGCTAGATGCATACTCAGGTATGTGAAGTCCACATTGCAGTATGGACTATTTTATGAGACTAGGGTTTAGATACAGTTGCATGGATACACTGATGCTGATTGGGCTGGTAGTATTTCTGATGGACGATCTACCAGTGGATATGTGTTCTCTTTTGGGAGTGCTCCAGTCACCTGGAGCAGCAAGAAACAGCCTCCTACAGTTGCCTTGTCGAGCAGCACAGAGGCTGAGTACAGGGGTGCAGCAATGGCTGCATGTGAGGTAGCTTGGTTGCATAAGCTACTTTATGATATGCATCAGTCTACAGATGGTCCAATTGTCATTTATTGTGACAACATGAGTAGTATACACTTGGCAAATAACCCAGTCTATCATGCTAGAACAAAGCATATTGAGGTGCATTATCACTATGTGCGAGAGAGAGTTTTACTAGGTCTTATTGATCTAGTTTATGTCAGCACAGAGGATCAGGTAGCTAACATATTCACGAAGGCATTGGGCGCAGAGAAGCTGCACAAGTTCAGAGACCTGTTTGGTGTGTAGGAATTGGGATTGAGATTGAGGGGGAGTTTTGAGATATCGAGCTCCACTCGTGATATGCCAGGGTGACCGTTGTGCATTTATGTCACCGACTTGTCAGTTGCAGATGCGGTTGGTACACCGCCCATGAATAATAGCTAGATGACAGCTATCCTTATCTACTCTACTTCGTGGCTCACTTAGTATGCCACCTTAGTTAGTTGAGTTTGGTTTGAGACCCATATATAGGGTTCTTCTATTTCTATGTACTAGAGTTCTTTTGGCTTACACAACTAAGAAGAGAAAAACTGTTTTTCAGCCTCCACCCTTGTGTGTATTCCCCCATTGTGCAAGAAAGAAAGCTACAAGTGAGACTCCTTCCTTCTCTCCCACAATCTTGACAAGGAATACATGTAGGATTTATGTCCATTCTAGGGACAGCTGATTTCATATCGTTAGGCGTGGGAAGAGCCAATGGGGCTCCCCTTCCGAAGAATGGCTGCGGTTTGTTCGCTAGGTAAGGCTGGACATAGGGTTGCGAGTACGGAAGCCTTCTTGGTAATCTACAATGCGCGACATCATGGACGAACCTACCGCGGTTAGCACAAGGTCTTGACCTAGGGTCTTGACACTCGATCGGCAAGTAGTTTCCGCCACAGTACACGCATTGGATGTGCGGGCGCGTTGGTCTTCTCAACATGTCTTGTAACTTGGCTAATTCCATCTTGACCTCAGCCAATCTCGGTGGCCTTCCCCTTATCTTGGGATGATGGGATTGACCGCTTACTAGAGGCTGATGCTCTCTCTGAGATTTGCGAGTTGGTCTCCTCGAGATTTGAGCTCCTGGAGCCCCGCTCTTTCAGTTGATCATCAACTCTGATGGCTTCCTCAAACACTCTAGCTACCGCGTCCCGCTGCAAGCTTGAGTTGCGTACCAAAGCCTTATACAACTCCTCATCTTGAATTCCGCTGATGAATACAGTTGAAACTGCTCCGTCAATCAACTAGAGGGATTCTCTTGAAGAGACTCCTCATATGGGTCATGTAGTCGCGGATGTCCTCCTCTTTCTGCTTGACGTTCATCAAGCGCACCAGCAGGTTATCGAAGTATCCGGGCTCAGCGAATCTCTTGACGAAGAGATCCTTGAGATTATTGAAGTTGGCTCGCTCTACGACATCCAGGCTTGTATACCACGTCCTACCCTTGTCGCCTAGGCAAAGCCCGAATGCTTGCGAACGATGAGTTTGGTCGTTGAGGCCGTTGGCTTCGCAGACTTGATCAAACTGCTTAACAAAGCTATATGGGTTGTCCTGAGGTTGGTACTTATTGAGTTGCTTGGCAACAATGGGTATTTTGGCCGGGCTCTTTGAGCCTTGGTTTGCCCCTAATCCTGCGAGCAGCGACATCGCTAGTGCGGTGGCACTCTGCTCTACTGCAGTATTATCGAGCAACTGTTTCATGAGGAGCTCGCTCAATGTCAAGTCCACCTCCAGTGCTCTCTCATGGTCCGTTCGGTTTCAGCCAACCAAGTTCAGCACTCGCTGCATCTCATGCAGCTCCATGCTTTGCCTTTGGCTCCTAGCCTGATGATCCCTATTATACTCAGCTATTCCGTGCAATGCCTTGCGGGCTAGCCTTCTCTCCTCCTCTATATCTGTAATGATTGTGTTTGATGTCCTGTCGCGGTGCTCGTATCGGGCGTGCGCGTCGTAACTACTCACCAAGTGCTGGATAGCATCTGGAAACACTCAAATGGAGCTCCTCATTAGACCGATGGTCTGAGCTTTCTTCCGTCATGGTCGAATTCTTGCGCCCCACTACGTTGTCGATCAGGTTGAATAAACTTGACAGATCCTCATCGTTGGCGTTCCCTGCTTGGTCCTACTCTGTGCTTTGTTGGTTTGTCTATATCTTGGGTCCTCTCCTATTGGTGGGCTCCTTGAGTGTTTTATCTGAGTGAGTTCCTTTGGTTATTGAATGCAGACCTCAATTTATGGTCACTCAGTGAGTGTGTCGTTTCTCATGCACTTGTGCCCAATCAGGCTTTCAGCTTTCTTAAGTGTACTTCAAGTGCGGAAATTCAATGTGAGTGCAGCAACCAATTCCTCAACGTCTTACACACTCACGCTTGTTTGGGCCTGATAAGCTTGTAGATCCATTTTTTGGCCGTTTTGTCGGGGTTTAGGGTTTCCTCGTATGTTGCCTCGTTCGTTTTCGGTCGATCAGGTTTTACGGCTCAGCGGCTCGATTCTAAGTCCTTGGGTCAACTGTCCACTTTTAGCCGCTAAGTGGCAGCGCACTACAATTTCTCTTATCACGTGTGCCAGAATCAGGTTCTGAGCACCCGAAGGGCTTTGACAGTTTGCGTTGTTGCGTATTTGCCAAGTCAGGTCAAATTTCTGACAGATTTGACAAAAAGTTGCACTTAGACCAACTGGTCCGAATTGCAGGGTCTGAGTAGGTTACTCGGACGGGCCAAGGCACGGGGTTGAGGGCCGAATTTCCAGATTTGACTCGGACGATTTTGATTCAGACGGGCCAAATGGCGGATTCGTACAGGCCGAACGGCACTTGGCCGAGGGCCGAATCTCGGATGTGGCCAAGGGCCGAATTTGAGACTCGGACGGGTCACTTAGACATGCGGTAAAAAGCTTTGACTCAGATGGCCGAGTGGGTTGACTCGGACAATTGCCTCGGACGGGTCCGAGGGCTGACTAGGGTTTGGCTGAGTGGGTCGAGTGACAAGGTGCGAGGGCCGATTCTGGGACTCGGCCCAAGAGAGGCCACTCGAACGGGCCGAATGCGGCGCACGTAACCCGTGCAAACGCGATTTCGATTGTTTCACCAAATGTAGGCCAACGCCGTAGTCATGCACTTCCAAATCCTATCTACGGAAGTAGAGGGAGAGATTCGTATACCTGAACGAGCCGGTAAGTGCGTCGGTGATGCAATCAAATCGATACGGGCTGGAGCTCTCTATCTCTCCCTCTCTCTCTCTCTCTCACTGGAATGGCACAAATGAGCTCTCCCTTGGCCTCCTGGCTCTTATATGCCTTCCTAAATGTGGCGTTGATGCCCCCAATCACTCACTTGCCGATCTTAGGCATCACTAGCAAGCATTTTACCCATTTTGCATGATTTTTGCCCTATTTTGCCCTGTTTTGAAACAGTAAACCCTACCCTTTTCCGGTTCGATTTCCTAACTCTAACCTACGCTAAATGCAACAAAGATCGAAGGCAAAAATTGAAATAGATTCTCCATACTTTCCAATCATCACACAATCAAAATATCCCAAAATACTTACTTGTTTTGAAGATCAAAAACACCCAAACTTCCTATCTACCTCAAGCTCCATTTCGGGCATGAATCCCCTACTTCGATGCTCGATATGAGGTGCGCAAGTGCTCAAGCTTGAATCCGTTGGTCCTGGCAACAAAACCAAAATGTGGGAGCTTATGCTCAACCGCCAAGACCCACGGACTGCTTATTGTTTCAAGCGTTCCAAGCGAGCTCTAATGGCTATCTCTCACCTAGCCGACGCGCCGTCGATCCTATGAGTGTAGTGAGCTTACCTTGATGCTTGATCGAGTACCCTCCTCTCTCTTGCACTCCGGTAGCTCCACAATTCTTGATGCTAGCTCAAGCATCCTCAAGCCTCCTCCATCTCCAAGCTCCATCCTCCATAGCCTCGCGCACAAGAGAAGAGAAGAGAAGAGAAGAGAAGAGGAGAAGAGGAGATGGTGAAGAGCTTCACCCTCTTGATCCCTCACTCCCACACACACTCACTCCCTCACACTCTCACACTCCCTCTCTCAAGAGCACACACAAGCAAGAAGGAGAGAAAAAGAGAGGAAGAAGTATTTTTGCCACACACCAAAGAATGAGCTTCTCATTCACTTTTCAACTTTATATACAAAACCCTAAATCCCTTTTGGGCGGTCATCCCCTTTTTCCCTTTTTCACATGGCCGGCTGTAGCCTAGGCCCTTTTTCCCATTTCCCACCACTCTAATTTCATCCTATTCCCAACTAATGCGTACAATTTGCACAAGAGCGAGCCTAGCGCTCTTTTACAAGGATTCAGGAGGGCTTCCATATTTAATGGTGCGCCTTTTACTCTTTTGTTGCCTCGGGGCGACACTGAGACTTTCTGAGGGTCGTGCCCGAATATTTAAATTTTTCAGGGTCTGGTTACCAGTTAAGGCGCCTTTTTCGCTATTACTTACTATTTTGAGGTTGCTTGTTGATAGTCAACTATCATTTATTATGAGACAAATGTATGTATGTATGAGTTATTATTTAATGAGAGGGACTCTCAAGTGTTTGATTATTTCACTAGGGGTTAAGCAAGAATGTTCCTTGTTATGTAATTTCTAATCTTTGCATAGATCAATTGGTAGAATTTATAAACTCGGTAGCGTAGAAATAGAGTATTTTTGATCCATAATTGGGAAATCAAATGATCTACTTTTGCTATATGCAGATGCTATGGTCCTTTTTGTGCATGATTGTACCACCATGCATCATCTCCTACATGAACTTGATTTTTTTTCGTGAGGAGAGTGGTCTTTTGTCAATGCAGCCAGGAATAAAATGATGCTAGCAAAGACAATCCAATTAACCAAACTAGCCATACTATATACATGGAACAAAATTTGGAGGGATGTACCTGTAAACCATAGGTGAGGAAAATGCATCAAAGCCAAACTTAAGGCATGTCATGCGCGTTACTATGTGTTTTAGAATCAATGCCACTTAAGTGACATCCATCAGTGAACAAGGTTGCTATGCTTGTGTAGGGATCTTTTGTTAAAGTATCTGTGCCATTCGGTTATGATTTTTGAGATGGAGAGATCTAGAAATACTTGCATTTGAAAGAGTATAAGCATAGAGTGCCAAAGCTAGCATGGTAGAAAGGATCTTGACTAAGAAATACACTTGAAGTCACATGTTTGAGAACTTGCACTCTCAAGTGTTTGAAATTTCACTTTCAAAATGATGTGTGCATAGATTTCATGGCTAGAAGAGTTGGGAGTACAAATCTAAGCTCAAGGATTGCTCTTGAGCTTTTCCGAGAGCTTGAGGAGCTAGGTTTTGGTTGATATTCATGAAGAAAAAATAGATAGTTAGTCTTGTTTTTGTATTTTTTTGGATCAAAAACATGGTTTTTGCATGTCGTAGAACTATATGATCAAGTAGTCTAACCCAAGGTCTTAAGATTCTTGGGACTTATACGGTTATATTAGATTTTTTAATTTCTACATAGTAGGTTGTTGCTACATCTATAGCAGACCATTGTATAGGAGCGAATGCATATGAATTTCTGCAATATAGCACATTGCATAATTTGAGTACATCTATTATATAGCCCTGCATTTGTCTATGCAAGTGTTGACTATGGATGAAAACTAGTGATATGTCTATGCCTATGTTTGGGATGCATACTCGATGTGTATGCTCTTGGAGATGCTCATTATTAGAAGGTATCACTCTCATGTTTTGTCTAAGTGACACTTGGGGCTGATTTGACACTCTTATGTTCTTTATAGTTATGATTTGACACTTGGGACTGCTTTGACAATATAAGCATATAAGAATCCACAATCATGAGATTATAATGTATCAATTTGAAATAATCATATCCAAACTATATATTGTTATACAAGGAGTCATGTGGGTATATGTTTAAAATTTGTCAATACATATGTGTGTAAGTGACATAATGTAAATGAAAAAATGAATTTTTGCATCAACCTGTATATATGGGTATATCTATGAGTATTTGTGCTATGTATACATATATGTGAGAAGATGCTTATCTGGAATGTCTCTAAGGTGCTTGTCAGGGGACCAGCATGATGTATTTAGGGCAATGCTTGTCGAACGAGGGGTGTGGATGGAGCAAGCATCTCTCTCTCTCTCTCTCTCTCTCTCTCTCTCTCTCTCTCTCTCTCTCTCTCTCTCTCTCTCTCTCTCTCTCTCTCTCTCTCTCTCAATGTGTGTGTGTGTGTGTGTGGGGTGGTGGGGGTGTAACCGTTCCGTTGTAATTACCCCCTAATAAAGTGAAATTTTTAAATAAAAAAATAATTAACCCCTTGGTTACGCCACCAACTGTCGAACAGCATGAGGGGAGGGGGGCGATCATGTCGACGAACATGGAGGTGCCAAGGGGGGCGCTGCCATGGCTTACGAGAATGGCGAGAGGGTGCCATGACCATGGGGAGGTTGCAAGGGGGGCTGCCATTACTAATTCCCTCCCCCCCCAAATACCTATATAAACCCCATCATTAAGGGGATGAGAAGGGGGAAGACCACGACTTGCTACTGCTCGAGTAAGGAGAAAAGGAGAAGAATAAGAAGGAGAGGGAGAGAGAGAATAGGGAAGAAGAGAAGAATAAGAAGAAGAGGGAGAGAGTGAATAGAGAAGAAGAGAGGAATAAGAAGAAGAGGGAGAGGGTGAGTAGAGAAGAAGAGAGGAGTAAGAAGAAGAGGGAGAGAGTGAGTAGAGAAGAAGAGAGGAATAAGAAGAAGAGGGAGAGAGAGAGTAGAGAAGAGGAGAAGAATAAGAAGAAGAGGTAGGGAGAGAGTAGAAAAGAAGAGAAGGAGGAGAAGAATAAGAGAAGAAGAAGAAGAGAGGGGGAGAGAGAGAAGAAGAGAATAAGAAGAATAAGGAGAGTAAGAGAAGAGAGAGAACAAGAGAGAGATAGAAAAGAGGGAAAAGGGAGGGTAAGAGAAGAGAGAGAGAGAGAGATAGAGAGAGAGAAGGAAATTGTTTTTTTCCCTCGTTGAAGAACTCAAAGCTTGCCATCTCTCTTTCCTTCCCCCCCTCTTGGAGAAGATCCTTGCAGAATAGTCCTTTCCGCGAGGAGCCATCTCTCCCGCAATCTGGGTGCGTAGCTACAAAGCAAAATCCAAATCATATGATGCCTCCAAAATGAAGTAAGGTCCAACCCTCCTCAACCGATGGAGCCATGGGGCAAGGAACCCTGTCACTTGGTAATCAAGTGCATTCCATTCACCCTACCATGATGGAGAGTCTTAAGGTCCAACCCGCCTCAACTGATGGAGTCATGGGGCAAGGAACCCTGTCACTTGGTAATCAAGTGCATTCCATTCACCCTACCATGATGGAGAGTCTTAAGGACATAGGCCGTCTTCATTGGGAATGGAAAACTATTCGGAAAAAGTCTATCATAACTAACCACCAGTTATTTTACATCATTTTAACATATTGGAAATCATGTATTCATGCACGCAAAAAGAAGAAGCTAGAACCTTATTGATTATGCTCGTAATACTTCAGATTATACACAAACGTTAGTATGCTTTTAAAAAAAATGGGTTGTTGAAACACTTATGCATATTCGTCAATTAAGTAGAAATTGTACTTTTTTTCTTTTCATCACAAAACTTGTGAAATTGGAAAGGTAGAAGTGACGATTTGAATCAAGTACATGAAATTCCTGAATTGCTACGATGACGTTTAAGTATATCTAGGCCATTTCAAGACAAAAACAGGTAGTAGACTCCTATAAACTTTCAGAGGGGAGTGTTTGCTTTTGCCTTAGGACTGATAGCTTCACGTCCTCCACCCCAACACAATATATATATATGTATATGTATATATATATATATATATATACAAGTCTCTATTTGTGTTTTGCATAAGCGCTTCAAAATGAATTCCCAAAAGCA